>NC_139352.1:6020954-6448454 GCF_055883805.1 Amblyomma maculatum | reverse complement strand
TCCATCGCTCTACACAAGATTCAGCGTGTACTACATTGCGGGCCCGAACCGAGGAATCATAGCGAAAAATAAAGAGGCGCCTGCGCAAGCTTGGACGTCGGCGACGTCGGAGCGACGGCTGTGCAAAGAAGTGGGAAGCTTATCGGCGCATGAGAGAGTGCGAGTCGGCGCATAAATGCGGAGGCTGACCCACGCGAATATTGCCGCATTTGCGCACCGTCTGGACGCCTGCCCATGGTTAGATTAATTAGTATGAGAGCAATTTCTGTGAGCAAACGTAGGATACGCTGTAGGGCATAAATTAATCGCCAAAATCAAGAAAAAATGGCATGGGCAGGACATGTAATGCGAAGAGAGGATAACACCAATGCTCGCTAAAGATAACCGATCCGATTCCAAGGGAAGGAATGCACAGCAGGGGCTGAAGGGCTGATAGAAAATTAGGTGAGTGGATGAGGTTTAAGAAGTTCGCATCGGGTAAAGTGGATGCAGCTATCACAGGGCCTGTTTAATTGGAGGAATTTGAGAGAGGCCTTCGTCCAGCAGTTATTATAGTCCAGTTTATGGTGGTGGCGGTAGTTATGGTGGTGGTGGTGGTTATGGTGGTGGTGGTGGTTATGGTGGTGATAATGAGGATGATGAGAGGAGGAGGAGGAGGAGGAGGAGGAGGAGGAGGAGGAGGAGGAGGAGGGGGAGGAGGAGGAGGAGGAGGAGGAGGAGGAGGAGGAGGAGGCAATTAAGTGCCCAGCAGATCGGCACTGTGTGTCTGCGGGCGATCTCGCTTGGGGCACGTTTCACCGTCACGCACTGAACTGGCACTCAACCTGTACCTCTAAGACTGGCTGGTTAAAAATCCTTCCATAACACTTATTGTTAGACACCATGCATACGCATCCGTCTCCTCCTTCCCATTTTTTTTTTTTAGCGTTTTGTTTTATGTCATCGTAATTGCGCACGTGACGTCACGATGTAGCAGACCTCCTCGCACAAAGCCTGTATGTATGTAGCAAACTCAGAACGGAAGATGTATATCTGTATGCTGCCTCAGAAGACATGAGGCGCGCAATCGGAGACATTCAAGTATATACTTAGTTATTATGTGTCGCCGATCTGTAAACTGCGGGTCGTGGTGTATGAATATGAGGGTTGCGCCAGATGAGGTATCGGTTTACAGATGCACCCTCAGAAAACAGAAGGAAACGCTGCAGCTTTAGCAACTTGCAAGCTTAAGTCATTTTTAAGCTTCCAATAGCAGGCAAGCTGAGTCTTAGCAGCGCTGACAAGCAGAAAGAAAACAAAAAGCAGCAATCAGGTCGAGTGATAGAAAAAGGTACCGGCGCAGCCGAATAGTCTACCGTCGAAAGCTCGAATCCAGTCTAGCTGCCTCTTTCGCCGAGTTCCCTTCTTACGGCTGGTACCCGTTACCTTTCCGTACGCACTCGGAGGCACGTGCGGCTCCGTTTGGTCTGCGCCCTGTGACTCAACCTCTCGAGCCAAGAAGCCGGAGGGAAGCCCTGCGAACACTGTCTGCCCCAAGGTCTAGACGCTCCCGACCGATCCCTGTTGAGTAACCGTCGTCGACCCCGGCCAAACATGCGCGGCAGCTGTTACCCCGTTTCAAGAACTCTCTCTTCATTGCTTTTTCCTCACGTCCTCTTCTCCCTCTGCCTTTCTTCGGCCCCGTGGTTCCGTCGCCCCGGGCTTGTCTCGTTAGTCTGTCTGCCTGCGACGTTGCAAATCCGCCCTCCCTCGCTTGCGTAATGCCGCCGACGAACAGAGCACTATGCCGTCGCCGACGTTTTCACCGTTTCGGCCGCGAACGCCATTCCTCCCACCCTCCTCTATCTGTCCCCACCCCCGCACCTTCACTTCCCCTCGCTGTTCTGCCCGCGCCGCGCTCCTTCGCCGTCATGCCGGCGGCGTCGGGACTATTTCGGGGGCAGGCCACCCGTGTTACGTTCCTTTCGTGTTCTGGAAACGTCTCTGTGGAATTCTTTTTTTTTTTGTTCTTTTTTTTCGCTGCTGTGTGCGTGGGCGTACCTTTTCTTTCTCTCTCCTTTCACTTGCATGCCCATTGCCTTTTTCTACCTGCCCGTACGCGTTCCGCTTCCCGTCGCCACGAGCCTTCCCCGTCTTCTTCCTTCCCGTTAGGCGCTGGGGCTAATAAGTGACATGCGCAGCATTTTGGGGCAAGTGGTCCCGTTTTTAGACGCGTCCCGGTCGACGTTAAGTGGGTGGCCGGCACCAACCCCGACACGGCGACAACGACCCGTGGCCTCTCGGCGGAGGGTCGGCTTAGTGGGATGAGAACCTCGCCCACAGCTCCACGCTTCCTGAAAAGGCGCTGTATATTTCCGCATGCTTCTTGACTGAGAGCTGATTTTAGGATGCAAGACCTGTGCAGCGGGGGACGGAAAGAAGTCATCTTACAGAACTCACTTTCGTGACCTATACTGCACTGTTAACACTGTTATGACCTGAGTTCCGTGGCCGCGTTTTGTCATCATTCATACTTGTTTCTGTCGACGCTGAACTCCAAAAACTGCATCAAAGGTGACTGAATGCACCGCGGTCATCACAGCAGTGGCTGCGGTTTGACAGGATAATGAGAGAGTAACGCGGCTAAGCCTGCCTCCAGTTTATTCTCCTCGCCATATACCAGTAGCATGGATGGAAAGCTTCTCCAGAAAAAAAAAAAAAAAAAAACCACACAAACTGATACACCTACGAAACTTGCTTGTACCAGAGAGACTAGCGCCGAAGTAGAGAACAGCAGCCAACCCATGCCACCCTGTAGGCTGACGCCAGTGAGAGAGTAGCAAACAGGAACCGGAAGGCGCCCGTCGCTGTGTCCTGCATGCGTATTTGAAAGCGCATGTTGAAAGGTCACGCCGCCTATGAAGCGAGCCATCGGAGACGTCAATAGTTCTCAGAATTCAAGATAGAGATGCGTCGGAGCTTTCTTGGCGTAATCATAGCGAACTTGGTGTTTAAATAATTACACTTAAGTATTGCTAACACAAGGAAGCGCCCCACCTGACTGCAAGGTATGTTGATTGAGAAATTGCGAGAGGTATGTTGATTGTGCCGCTTCGCACTTCACGCCGACTTTTTAACTTTTTAAGCTTACAACGTATACACGGCTGCACAAACTCTTAATAAATCTTTCCTACCATCACAATTGTAATGTCGAACGAGCGGTCCGATTCCATTGTCAAAGAAAGAGAGCCTAACAAATTCAGGCAGTTATTAACAGTGTATTTCAGGTACTGAATTATGTTCCGCGGTTCAGGTGTGTGTATGTGCATTTCAATCCCTCCGGGTTGTTCTTGAGCCGCTGTGTCTTTTATGTTGATGCGTTTTTTGTTTTTTTTTGTTTTCATGTTTCTTTTGTATCTTATCACATTCCACGTACCTATAGGTATCTTTTATTCTGCTTCGTATCACTGGGCATGTATTATGTCCCGTCTGTCCCCCCCCCCCCCCCCCCTCTTATGTATAACGCCCTAACCTAAGGGGCTTTAAAGGTCAACTCCGGTGGCTTTTCCATCATTCTGTGTTTTTGGTTGAATTACATTCCTCGGCACGTCCTGACTCGAACACAAAAAACCGTTTTTCGAAATTCCAATTAGAACTATTTTTAAAAAGAAAAAACAGTAAATCGAAACCGAAACTGCTTGCACGGACAGAAACGACGTCCCGGGTGACGAAATGGTGACGTCACACTCAGTATTAGAGAAATACTCATACGTGCGTTGGATGGTGAAAATAAAGTGTGGAAATCATGAAGCATTGCATAAAATGTCTGAGGTAGTTCAATATAAGCCTCACAATTTCATAATCATGCGGGAAGTGGACAGTAACGCCGGTATACTGTTTGTGACGTCAGAAACTCAGTGTTGCCGGCAGAAATAGTCTCATTTTAAGCCATGAAAACGGCATATTTTAAAGTCGTGTTGCGCGCGAACGGATTATCGTACGGCGCCCAAATTTTGCAGAATGCGTCAGGACGGAGAGGAGAATCTACAGTAAAATTTTTATTAGAATATTCGAATGTCAAAAAACCCCCGGAGTTGCCCTTTAAGGGTAAATATGACGATGATGATGATGATGTACTAAGACGGCGTCTCGCACATGCGGCACGAGAAGGTGGTACTGCGACGTGCGTGCGACGTGCGCAAGTGAAGCTCTATATTTATTTGAACCTGCTATGAAATGTCGGCATGAATGTGCAGTGCAACATGTTCTTTTTAATGCTAACGATGCGTAGAAATGCATCCTCTGCAATCGACGACATTTCCTGGCTTCGGAGGCGACTCATGCTGACATGGGGACAGTACGGAACGGTCGCAGTTTCTTTTGCTGGCTTCCTTGCTGCGGTGTGCCAAAGTTTTCATGCTCCTACCTCGTGGATCTGGTGAATGTCTGACGCTACTGGGACATATGGAAAGTGGATTCGAGAGAAACTATTCGCGTACACAGTTCCACTAAATGCACGCGTAACGCGCCTGCTCACGACGTACTGTGTCCCGGGCAAGAATTGCGCGCCGCCCTGCGCCGCATGGTATACACTATAAGCCCTCAATATGTGCGAAGATTCCTTGCTTCTTCAATGCGAGCGAGAAAATTGCTCAAGGAGGAAGTCGGTCGACGCTGGCGTCATACAAGGTAACGAGCAGTGACCGCAGATGTCGAATAGTGCGGTCACCACACGGTTATGGCAGAAAAGCCGTCCGGTAACATGTGCCATATGTCATTGGAGAAAAGGTATCGCTCCTGGTATGTACCTGCGCTGAAGATCCAGCTCCAAGTTGTAGTGGGCTGCGCTACCCCTGCTAAAACTGATTGCACGTGGCTATTCGAGCGTGTAAAGTGTAACAGTAATGACAGCAGGCGGTGGGTGCTTGGTGGGGTCTGGCTTCTATCGAACATATGTGATCGTTCAAACAGCTAAGGTTGTCTTGATGAAAGCCTCTGAGAAGGCAGAACACGTGCGAGTGTGCGCGTGCTAGCTGGCGAAAAAACACTTTAAAGAGTTGCTTGCACAGCTTTGCTTGCGTCACAGCGCGCTGGCAGCTAGACCCAAAGCGCCACACGCGCGGGTGGTCTCTTGAGTCGCAACTCTGGGTGGTGGAAATGGCGCTTTCATTCTTATTGTTGTTATGTTTGTGTTTAGTTTTTCCGTAAAAAGTAAAAGGTCCTGATTGTTCAAACAAAATTTTTTGGAGCGAAGATCACAGGATGCATGAACGCATGATCGATCAGAGTAGGTTAATTGGCGGCGACCGTGTCGGACGGTGGCGAGGCTGACGGAGGTCTTCCAAGAATCCGACCTGGTGGTAGGCAGAGATGTGCTGCTATAATCCTGGTTCCGCTAACCTCCTACCGTTGATCTTCATGAGAGCCTTTCATGTGCGGGTACCGCCTGAAGAACGCGTGTAAATAATTGTAAATAAAAGTGCACGGTTTGAAATAACTGTCTTTACTCATCGCAGCGTGGCGCCGATTCCCCAACCTATAACGACAACATCGTTTCACCTTAAATAACTATCGCATGGGTGCTCACCAATTTTTACTCGTGAAGCATCAGACGTTATCGGCTCGGAGGAGAAAAGCTGAAACGCAAATGGGGTAGAATTTATATATACTTGTCGGCGGCTCGCTTAACACGCCCCGGGGGTATAGGAATATATAGTTTTGACGGATGAAGGGGTCAGAAACAATAATGCTGGGGGTTGTTTGAGGAGCACATGCGGTGCACGCGACACGAGGAAAAAAAAAAAAAGCTGGGGCCTCGGCCAAGTGCACCAGGAGCTCGTTAATTCTGGTGCGCTTCATGACTCGAATGAAGGATAACAACACCTTCTCGAAGGGTGCACATAAGGTGCACATAGGGTGCACATAAGCGCGAAGATGTATTTGCTCACTGGGCATGTAATCGCACTGCTCGGCCAGCAATTAGTCCATCAGTTAGCCTAGCTGTATCTTCGGAGTCTGAAGACCGTCGCTGATCCCGAAAAGACGAAAAACCGCTTATAGAGCATTTATTTTGAAGTCATCGTTTCTGCGCGGATCGCCGCTATGCCAAGAACCACGTGGTTGCGGGCCTCGCCCCAGCTTTCATGGCGGCCACCGGCCACTAGCGCGAGAGTGAAAAGGCGCGTCGGAGCCGCAGTCCTTAGCCCGAAGAAGGACCCGTTATCGCTCTTTCTTTCTCCTGTACGAACGGAGGCCGCGGAGCTGGCGCTGAGCCCACTGGGCCGGCCGAGACCCTCAGTTTGTTGAACCCGGGCTCTCTTCTCTTTGCCGCTCCCTCTCCATTTTCCAGTCTCCTCCGTCCTCGCCCTCGAATGGCCTTGGAAAGCCCTAGCCGGGCGCGCGCTCGAGATGGCGGCACCGGCAGCGGTGACGGAGGGAAAGCCCGTTGGGTTGCGAGGGAAGCGGTGGGGAAAATTTTGGGACGAGATCCCTAGGGCGGCGGCCGGGGTCGTTGCCGCGCCAAACGTGAGGGCATACCGCGAGCTTCGCTCTGGGTTCATTGATTCAGATTTTGCTTTCACAAGTGACGCTGTGACGAAAGATATTTGAGTTGCACTTTATTCCTAGATTGGTGGTCACTCCCTTCTATGATTGGGACATAATTAGGACCTCTTTTTTTTTTTTTTGCTTGGTGACCCTGGCTATTCGAGAGAAATATGCACTACTTCGTGCCGATGAAACATTGGAGAAACAAGAAAACGCTTGAGTTGATTTATGCCTTTCATCCGCGGAATGAAGAGAGTTTTCAGTGCCAATGAAGGACGTCCCTGAAAGCCATCTACTGTGGTTTGAGACTTCTTTTATTTTCACTAGTGGAAAAGGGCTTTTGTATCTGATCTGGTGCATAGACAATGTCGGATGCTCTGTCGTGAAATTCACTGCCAGTGAGAAGGGTAGCATATGACATCTAGTGAAATACGGTTCACCGCTCGTAATTGTCCGAGAGGAAAAATAAACATAACCTCCCTACATACTGTTATGTTCTAAATTGCTTTTGTGGCTCGAGTAACAACGGCGCTGTCGGCATTAATCCTTTGTGTTGGATGCAATTAAGTTCAAACACATTGAACAACAAACAATATAGGCACGGAGGCGTACCTTTACATACTAGTGCTATTGGCCAAGGCAGCTGGGCCAATAAACCAATAAACCAATAAACTTGAAGCTCAAGAATCATCACTGCCATTACCTTGGCTTCGGCAATGCGCTCGGCTTATACCCACAAAACCCGCTTATGTTCCCTTACGCCTTCTTAACAGCTATGAGACTAGTAGTGGTATTAAAGGCACTTGACATGCATGTTTGTCTCTTCTTGAGGTTATAACTAGGCTCGCCACTGAAGTAAATGGCTGAAAAGGGTGAAAGGGCGCTAATCTGATTTCCAGCAAGAAAAGCAGCGTATTGGATAGTGGGAGCGTTGTAAGAGGTCTCGTGTTCAGAAATCTTGCCCCGTAGTTATTAGTCTTCTTATAGTGTAGTTGTGTACTTGTTTAGTAAGTTTACGCTAAGGCACAGGTCCGAAAAGAAGAGATAGGTATGCTGTTTCCACTTCATCCGATCAACTCAGCGTAGCTACTCGCCACTTTGTCTCCGCCTAGTGACGCACGCTATACACCGCTGTGTCGGTTCCCGCCATATAGCACCGCTGGCCTTGACGTTACTGCCGTTACAGCGACGCTGCTTCTCGGTTGCTAGGCGATTGGAGCCGACGGCAGTCTCTCGTACACGCTTGGCTGCCGGTGTCGTAACCTAGGGCCGAAGGCCTCCACGAAATGCTCCCCCATTCTTCTCGCCCTGCCGTCGTGTGACGCAAGCTTTTCGCAGCGGCCGCCTTCGGTCCCTTTCCCTTTGCTCCGCGGACGATGCGCGCTCCGGCTCCCTTTTTCCCTCGTCGGCGTGGCTGACGTCACTGAACCCTGTTGCAAAACGCACCCGGGCTTTGTCGGGTTGCCCCGTGCCGGCGCGCCGGCGCTTTCCTCACTCAGCCAGTCCCGCCCCCCCCCCCCCCCCCTTCCCCCTCTCTTTTTTTTTAGTTCCTCGACAGGCGCCGGCCCACGAGGTATATAGCAGGCACGTTGACCGCGTAGGCGGAGGCATGGGGCCGCTGGACGGGGCGTTGTTGCTACTGGCTGTTACCGACCACCGTTCGTCTTGGGGAAACGTGATGGCCCGCTGACGGACAGGAAGAGGTTTTGTCTGTTGCTCCCTGTCAACGCTTCTGGTGCCTTCGAAAGAAGAGGCGCCTCGTTGCGAGTCTCGGTTGCCGCTCGGAGGACGCGGCGTCCGTCACGTAGCAACTGGGCTTGAGAAGTGAAGCACTTTTCTATTTTTTGTTTTATTTCATTTGCTCTACATTACTTCGCCCATTCTGTGGCCTGGGCTGCATCATCTTCGGGCTGCCTCATGCCTACCTAACAGCAGATTCAAGATTCGCTTTTATGCGTTACTCATTACGCATGCGGGTCCTGCATCGACTTCAGCATGTGCTGACGCCAGGATGTGTAGCTCTGAGCAGCCATAAAGCCTTGCCTATTTAGTGTAACCGCACACTGTGCGTGAGACTGGCTGCACGTCTTTTTTGGTGGTTCCTTTGCCCCTAGCGCATGTAAAATTATATCAGCTTGAAAAAATACTAGACCGTGAAACTTGCAAGTTTTAAACCCTATTCCTTCCCTTCTGATAGTGCGCAAGTTACGTACTTTGTCGTCCTCAAAAGTGTTCCTGGTGAAATGACGATTTTAAAAAGTTTTACCTCGTGACTTTTCGAGTGTTAGAGGAGAAGTTGAAGTCCGCGTTCTATGTTTTGTTCTATACGACGATATCATTTAACGCAGGAATTCTGTCACAGTACCGCATTAAACTCATCCGGGGTCATTCGGCAGCACTGTTTTGGGCGGTACGATATAGCCACTTTTGCGGCGTCCTCTTTTAAAGACGAGTGGCTGTAGAAGACGATTAACGCTTTTAACAACTGTCAGGAGAGCTGGGGTAAATGCCTCAGGAGCAAGGTAAAGGTGTTTGAAATAGTAAGCTTTCACGCTACACTGCACCTCAACTGTACACATACGGTAGTTATGAGAATCTCTTCAGAGAGCATGCAGTTCCGCCTATTTATTCGCGCGCTCTTGAACCGCCTCAAGGCTGCGACGTTCGTATTCGTTACATTTCGCTCGACGAGTCGTTACCGACACGGTCGGTGGCGCAGGTTCACAGAAAGGCGCCGGCACAAAGCGCAGGCCTCTCGCGAGCATCGGCGCCACCAGGCGGTGCGCTAATCTGCATGCGCCGCATAAGGCACTCATCTCTACTCGTCGTTCCGCTCCCCAGGACACCAGAGAAAAGCTACCGATTGCGTTGCGCGCCCAGCGAAGCACACGAGTGGGCGATACATCTCACGAGTCAGCTGGTTAGGTTGGCTCCCGTTTGTGTGTACGCGGGGAATAATAAGGGTCGCAGGTTTTCGTGCAGCGTTGTGGGCTATGTATTGGTGGAATGAAATTGTGCTACTCAGTCGCAAATAAGTACAGAATTTTTTTTTTATTGTTACAGATTAATATCGGTGCGGTTTTTCACAGTGAACCTGTAGTGACAACAGATATTTCTGTAGTAACGTCGGAATTTTTTGTAGTTACAACAGAAAAGTGTACTACACAATAGCACTACAGAACAAGAGAAAAGTCTGACGTTGTAACAGACTATACAATATTTTATCGTATTTTAACACGGTCCTGCCTTTGTTTCTTTTTTGCGACTGGATATAGTTTACATTGTGCTGTTGTAGCGATATTTTATAACGCATGAAATATAATGATCGCAGTATTACGACAGTAAGCTCCTACATTCATCGTTTACTCACTGCTATATTAGCGCTATAAACGTGATTGTGAGGGCAAAACAGCCGGCAGTATTTGCAGGCACAGTCTAAAGGGAAAGGTGGAGGGGGTCAGGCGCTGCCTCCCCTCTTAAACAAGCGAAACACGTTACAAAAAAAAAAAAAAAAGCAATGCTGCATGCAATTTCTTGCCACAAAATATATCTAAGAAATACGTTGTTCAAATGGAACCGTCCCTCCAGCCCCTGCTATGGACCTTGACTCGCATAGGGGACACGTTGCAGCACATGAGCCTGGGCCAATAGCGGAATTTATTAACGTATACACAAAGGCAAGTTGATAAGAAATGCCGGTTTCTTAATATTAATGTCACAATCATTATGGCTTTACAGGGTAGGGCTCCATTAGTTCGCGCGAAGTAGTTTCTGTAAAGCATCGTCGCGTCGAGACAACGCCAGCTGTCCGTGCGGCTTTGTCGAGAGGCTTAAGACCAAATATTAGTATGATGCGTAGTAGATACAGTGGTGCGCGTCCAGGCCAAAATAATCTATTTCATGTTATTCTTTCGTTATTGTTGATGCCTTGTACATTTATCAGTGGCGTTTAGTGAACTTCACTAATTGATAGCGTGATTCAATGCGATGTATACACCGTGTTGGAGCCCTGCTCTTACTAGTGTAAAGCATCCTCCACCTGCTGTTCCAGTGGCAGAAAAACGAATGTGCTATCAGCAAGCTATCGACCGGTATGTATCGAATGACGAGTGTGCATTGAGCCCCAATAAATAGGTTGGCAGCGGTAATGCACTGAGTAACCCAGTCGCCGCATCCTCTGATAAGTAGCGCTGTGCATCCGGTGAAACATCTTTGTGAATAAGCTGGCGAGAGGCGGTGGTCGTTCCATCAGTATGCGAGCTGTGCAGGGGCCTATCCAGGGAGTTTCGATGTCAGAACACCCCCAGAAATTTTCTGAGTGCTTAATCCCCCTCTTTTCTGTTTTTTTTTTTTTTTTTCACCCATTTCTTTTCGACCGACGGCGTATATTTCTGCCGTATATGTCAAGGTCGAAAAGCATTCTCATGCGCTCTGAAACTCCGATCGGTGCGAAGTCTCCAGCGATATCTAAGAAGGTTGTGAGACCACGTTGTGTAGCTGATGGCCTGTTGTTTAATGTAGGTAGTAATGTAAGACAGTATAGCGTCTTCCCCTCCCTTACCGCTTTTCCTTCCTTCCTCCCTCCCTCTCTTTTTAACGTCATGAAGTGCACTGAGAATACGCTTGAAAATATGAGCTTGTCCGCTTTAGGTCATTTTGTGTCCTTACGGTCACGGTGTAAGAGCATTACGGTGTATGCAGGAAGGATGCCAAGGAAGTGGAAAAAGCACTTATCGACCGCTTGCGCTATTCCGAGGGCACAACAATTTTCACTCGTCCCATTGATCACAAGAGCGTGCAGAGAAGACCGATTATGGAAACTGGTAGAACTTGCGTCTGTTGCACGTTAAATTCTGTGCTAGTAAAAAAACTTAGAGGGCAACTAACTACCGCTTCCTGCGACGATGTGCTGACGTAAGAACCTCGCTGTAAGCTGCCATACAGATACCAAGCATATACTGCCTATACCGCACACACATGCAAAATTTTCCTGCCATGAAAGCTCAGTGGAGGGAGGGGGGATGTTCTCGTGGAAGCCACCTCATCTGCGCTGGTTCTTTCGTGTACCAACCTTGGCAGGTGACACCTAGGGGGCAAGTGTGCGATGCCGCCAGCTTCTACAAAGTGGTTCATAGTGCTATCGCGTAAAACATGAGTGAGTGAGTGAATAAACTTTATTGAATTAAGACAAAAACAAAGCTAACGTAAGTAGGCCCTTAGTCCAGAGCCACAAAAAGAAAGGTAAAAAAAAATTAAGCATCCGGAAGGACCCTGTTGATATGGCACACGAGGGCCCTCCAACATGCCACCGCGTCTGCCCCTTCAGGTGGAGCGAGCCACTCCCGAAGTGAACTAGGTCGATAATTGGGTGGGAGAGAGTTTATGTACTGTTGGCCGGTTAGCTATCAAAAAGTTCATCCGCGGATTCCCTGCTTCATATGTGGGTTTCCTGAGATAGTCCTATACGGGGCTGCTACTGGTGCACGTGTATTTACTTCTCATTGGAAACCCTCCAAACGCCTGATGAAGGTACATACGAAGCAGGGTCATCATGATCTCCACGCTATAGTCGTATACCTTGAGCATATGCCATTCTACGCCCCCCCCCCCCCTTTCCCCGTCCTGGCATACTGGCTGTGCGGCGCTGTTGGACAAAACTGACATGGCAAACGAATCACATGGACTAACTCCGATCCCGTTAACCATGACAGTGTTTGTTTTCCGGAGTAGATTCCACAGGACCTTTGGCCTCTAACCTGAACGAAATTTCTGATCTTGCACCGTGTAACCTATAGTTCTGTTACGTCGTTCTGGGCACTGGTGCATAACTCCGTTCCCAATCGTGTCCCACAAGGTTCTACCTCATATACTCTCTGGTAGTGTGTTCAGTTTCAAAGGAACTATATACCTCTATTCTCTCCCTTTCGTAAGGCAGGCAATGCTAGGGTACCGGAGCAATGGCGGCCGTGAACCTTTTCGTTCCTGTTTCACGTTTCACTGTACTTCATATGTCTCGTACCAAACAATACGTTGGCCTTCAGGTCTAGCAATCTTTAGGTCAGTGCTAGCAAGTTAATCAATTTTGGACGCACAAATGAATCCGGAGTCGTAGCACGAAACTTTGGCGCGAGCGCTCCGCTCCGTTCGGTGCCCATGTGGTGAATTCGGGAGTCTGGCGCCTTAACGTGACCCTCTCTCATACGAGCTCGGAGGAGAAAAATGGCTGTTACGCCACTCCGGCGGCGGAGTTAACCATTAGGGGACTCGCGCGCCACCAGTGTGTAGCGAGTGGCGGCTGCTTGCGAAAGCCGCCGCCACCGTGGTGTTGCGCAAACGGGACAGAATTGGGACGCCGTCTGCCGAAGCCATGAGGGCACTCCCCTTTCGGCTTTTTCTTCCTATTTTGATGCCGCCATGTCTGGCACCCGCCGAAGTGGAGGAGGGCCATTCTATATCTGCAAGGTCTCTGTCTTGTCTTTGGTCTTTTTGAACTTGCGTCTCGATTTCTCTCCAGTTCTGCTTTTTATAGTCATGCGCCTTTGCAGTACTATGTTTGTTCTCTCACTCCTTAATTTCCCTTCGCCACAGACTGCTCCACGCTTACCCGCGTTAAACTTTGTTCGTTTCGCCGTTAGAATGCTTAAGCAACGATGCTCGTCTGCGTGACTGTTACTTTGCTCTTTTCATAGTGTTATTTTTTTCTTGCATCTGCCCTTGCCGATCCTAACTTTCTCCCGACGTTCCTTCTTTCTCGCCTGAATCTTCTTCCCCGCCATCCTAGCCATGAATATTTGGCATCGCTGAAGGGATACGTTGTTACGTTGAACATCATTTGCGCCGGATTTCGACACCCTTGTTACAAAGACATCGTTGTATCCTGAGGCAAGAGAGGGTTTCGAAACCAGCGACAGGAACTGGCGCTCAGAATCCCTCTTGTTTAAATTTCTCCTCCGCAGAAGCAGCTTCTCCTCTTTGTGTCACTGGAAAACTCCGCCCTTGTTCCTGAAATTTCTACGCCAGCCAGCGGTAGCGATCGCTCCTCCGGACACCGCGCTGAGGAGCATCCATTTCGGCAATCCCGGATCGTTGCCGTCATTCTTTTATCCGGCGTTCGAGGAAGAGCTCACAGGGAGGAGTTCCCGGGGCATGATCTCCTTTTCCCTACCTTCCAGCTCCCCTTCCTCCCAGAAACAGCTCCGCATCCTCTGTTCCCCTTTCCATTAGTCGATAAGTGACGTAAGCGGGCCAGACAGCGACGTCACGTCGTGGTGGTAGCAGCGCTTCACCGAATGCGAAGGCGGTAGAGAGAAAAAGCTGTGACGGAGAGCAGCCGGTGATATTGTTCTGTTTTGTTGTTTTTCTGCGCCACACGCGCGCGCTCGGGCGGCGCGCTTTACTGATGTCTGTCGCACGTGTGCAGTGCTGCACGTGCGGCGTTGTTGCTGGCCGCGGCTCTTTTTGCGGCACGAGGCTAACAGGGTGAACGCGGACAACGACCTCTGTAGTGGCTCATCGGTTTCTGCTGCAGCAATTATACAGGGCTGGAAGCTGCGTAGGCAGGCCCCGGAGCAGCAGCTGTGTTTTCACCGTTGCTGCTGGTCGAAACCGCGAAACGGAATGAGATTTAGAATGTCTGAGAGGCGGTCTTCTACTCTTGTCCCGTACATTTGCCTGCACGGTTGTCTTTAGCGCGAAAAAGACAGCGCATTGGCTGTAGTAAAACTCTTCGTCATCGAGCGTGGTTAAGCTCCTCTCGCTCTATCAACTGAATGTAAGCGCTGGAGAGCTAAGTCCGGTCGCATTGTCGGCTACCAGTGATGAACCGCCAAGAAAGACCGACGCATGATCCGCCGGCCGTTGGCACCATCTGCTGCCTTTCGTTCTCGTATTTCTTCGGTGTCCGCTGAATTCACTCCTTAAGCTATAAGCGCTTCAAGCAGATATATCAAGGGTGGATGAACACGTTTTCTTGTGAAGCATGAATGCACTCCTGTGCATTGGCCGTCAAAAGCAGAGGACCCTGACCCACATTCTCTGCCACTCGCTACTTTGTATGATACTTAAAAAAGAAATTACATCACCGGTGATATTTCCGCTCTCCCGCACTTGCAGTACTACTGCGGGTGTCATATCTGAAGTAATCGTTGTAGCTGTGGATGGCGAGTGTTTGGAGGTAGTTAATACAGTGATCTACTTGTATCTTGTAGACTACAAAGCAATCTGATACTGCATTCACACAGTGACTCATGGTTGGAGGTCGAAGAGTAGAAGCTTTTTGTTCACGCCAGCGGTATACATGGCGTTCCGAATGCTCTCTCCAGGTCAAACAAGCGGCGTCTCCGCCTTAAACGGCGACATTGGCTTCTGAGGCATTTACTAAACTCACGAATACCGAACACCTTCGCTGGTATTACGCAGCACGAAGGCTCGAGCGGCAAAGCAGCTCCTGTTTGCATGTGTTAGAAGTTGTAAAGAGGTTTTCACTGGGCCCGCTAGCCTGCTTGTATACAAATGAACTTTATGCATGCGTTAAACACAGCTGTGTAGGCAGTGCGGGCGGTATGCGCAGAACTAAGGTGTTAAAAAAAAAAAAGCCTAGCTCTTGGTTACTCCTCTGGATGAATTGCAGGGGTGAGGCGAGTAGGGATGATGTTGATTCATTGACTGTACAGATGTCCTTGGCTCTACAATTGTCTCTGCGCACTGCAAGTCTCCTGTGTAGTTCAACAGCCCTTCCACGGTCACTAAGCTTCGCGTATGACTCGGGCAATTCTCTCACTCACTCAGTCGAAGGATTTAAAAATGCGCTTAAAGCCCGCTTACCGAACCTTATTGAACGTCCTTTGATTTTTTTGCTGGAAAAATGTGCCATAAAACTGCCACGTCAGCTCTGCCTTTAAGGGTATGACGCGACAGCGTTGATGGCTCGCGTCTGATGCTCCCCCTTGCGTATTTTCGTTCACGTACACTCACTCGCTTCATCACTGATCCCTTAATTTGTGCCTGTATTTTAATTTTGCACATGCTCATTAGCATACACTACCTACCACATTATGTGAAAGACCACCTGGTGTACAAAGCCTACGCTTTAAGCAAGCCGTATACGAATGTGCGGGCAACCAAAGGTGTCTGGTTCGATTCCAGCTCAAATAGAGTGGTCAATATGGCAGCTCTTTTCAGAAAAGTTCGGTCATGTTACGTGGTATCACCTCGTCCCACATCCCGGCGATTGATCAGTGCCCGGCCTTGTCACCTGCCAACTGCTGCGTGTCAAATGCATGGTGGTGATTTTTCTCTCACAACGCCACACTTTCTCCAGATTGCGTATATAGTTTATTGCTATCTTCTCGTATTTGTGGTTGGAAAAAATCGCAAACCGAATTAAACTGTCAGTAATCTAGTGCGGATCTTAGAATAACGCGTTCCAGTCCATGACAGTGTCCAGTTGTTGCGACGTGCATCAGACACTGCGACACGCTGCCAGTATGCTTTAACCACCGCAAAGACGACGGCCATCATTTTAGCGCCAGCGGCTGTATAGTCCACATCTGTATGCAGGTTCCTTCTGAGACATCCTTGTCCGACACAGGTGGTGATCACTCGTTTCGACTAACTGCGCGAAGTTCATTCCTTCTGTTGTCTTATTATGCGTTTGTTATGCAACTGGGTAGCACTGAGGGTATGTTCATTCTCGCGGAGCACTTGCAACCCGAGCAATACATTTCGAAGAACCGCCGCTGAAGACTGGCATCTTTGCACCTGCACGCAGAATCCGTAGACTAAGAAGACTCGGTGAAAGTTTCGAAAACCATGCTGCCGGGGCCATTTAATCCGACTAAGAGAGTGAAGCAGGCAACTAAAAACGAAGCAACGCAGAAATGCGGAACTGCGAAGCCCGCGTATAGTGCCCTCCCACTTTGTGAGTGGGTGCGGATATCGTTTCGAAAGCTTGCCTTCCGGGGGAACAATTGCTCGCACATATATCTGAGCACTTCTGGGAATTGTTTTCCCGGTGTCACCTCCGCGTCGCGCCATGATTGAGGACCATTGTTTTGCAAACGCCGGACAAAGTAGTACTTTTTTTTTTTTTCCCCGGACAACACAAGGGCCCCTTCGATGCGAAGATAGAAAGTCACCGCTCTGTATTACGCGTCCTTGAGGGGTCGCGTACCGAGCCTGCGGAGTCGCGCGCGTGCATTCTTCGGCATCCGTGCATTCTTAATTCCCGGAAGCCGAATTCTGAGTGACAAGGAAACTGTAGATGGGGTATGGGAATGTCCAGAGGTTACTGCCCAATATTCCAGACGGTGTACTTAGAACACAAAGACGGCGTTACGTAAACGGACAAAATTTCTCAAGAAAAAAAAAAAAAAAAGCTTCGAAACCATGTCGGAAATGCGACAAAATATTCTCTAGTTCTGTTTTGACGTCAGAATTTTCTGTAGTACTGCGGTGCTTTCTTTAGTTGTGTAGTTATCTTTCCTTTAGTACTGTTCTGTATTCTGTAGTTCCGTAGTACGTTTTCTGTTGTATTTTCATAGATGAAAAGCATGATGTCGACGAGTAATGTACTTTCCTTTTTTTTTACATTTTTTTTTTTCAGGTGTATCCGACTGTTGCCACGCTCCTTGCATAATTGACGTCAGACATCCTTCTGCGGATTTTATCGGCACCACCTACCACCTACAAGAGAGCTGAAGATTATAGTCAGTTGACATCAACGACACTCTTTTATTTCTCATTATCTTTTTTTAATTGCGCTGTAATTTTTCACCTCTTTTGAAGGGTTAGGTAATTCACAATTTGTCATCGATCTAAAGTTTTTGAGGAACAAAGAATCGAAAGGGGTATAAGAGTAAGTATGTGGAGTCGTAACGTGATATCATTGGACAATCAATCACGATCACAATTTTATGACTGAGTCAGGTCAAGGAGAGTTGTGACTATCGGTGTTTCTATTTCCGCAAATAAACATTGGTTCAGCGATAGTGCGACCCGCAGCCTGGTGCAACTATATCGTACGTCATCTTTCAGAAAAGCAACTAAAACGGTAATCTATTTCTACCGGCAGCTAGCTTTACTATAATATGTCTTACCCCAAATGACAGCATGTCCCTTGAGGCACCACCAAGAACCTCATCCACTTCGTACAATCGAACTGCGCAGCCAGAACCTTTAGTCCCTCAAAGAGCAGAAGATCACTAGCCCCATTATTCTCCAACCGCGATAGCTTTCTGTCGCAAGGTTTAAGTTGTGCGGTGATAGTGTTATTTTGTCCATTTCCGACTCAAGAGTGTGTGCATTCGTCTCCCCCCTCCTTTTCCATTTTTTCTGCATACTGACTACACAATTTGGGGCCGGACTTTGGAGGCGCACAACTCGACTTTGCTGACTCGCGCGCACCTGACTCGCTGCTCGATACTTCCGTGCAGCTGAGCATCGGTCACAGAGCGAACACAAGAAAGAAACGCGTGCCCTACTTTACTCAGCTACGCGCTGGCAGTGCGTAAACATTCATTCGTTCGTCGGTTAGTTGGCTTGACGTTCTCGGGTACGCAGACTCGAATGGAGCACGCCGGCTGAGAGACTGAAAAAGTCCATCGGCATCTCATGCCGCGTTCGCGTTGTCTTCAAACAAGTGACGGATTCTGGAGCCTCCGGTACTCACGCGGTGAAAATTCTAGGGGTGCACTTAAGTGGATACAGTAATGCGAAAGCATCGCGAGTTTTGTCACGCCGCCAGGCGGATTCGTCCGACACTACAGTTGCCGACTTGGACCGCACTCGGCCAGATGATGTTTGTGCATGACGTATTTACCCAGGTTAAATTAATGAGCGGCGCAGATGGAACTTGACTATGTGTTGACTATGTGACTTGACAGAGTGACTGTGTTGCAGTATCACGCGAGGCGTGATAAGCTCCGGCTGTCTTGCCTGGACCGGGGGAAGTTGATCAGCTGATCTGTTCGTTCCGGCACTGGTCCGATGGCGACAATGTTTTTTCCTTCTGTTAACTGTTCGTGCGGGCACGCTCTATTTGCAATTTCTGGCCACGTTGATTATGAGACAAGAAATGGTTTCGCATTATTAACAGGCGACAGCCCGCAAATAATACGAAAACTATTGTCAGGGTGGTGACGAGATGTGCTTCGTCATAAGGACTCGAACCCCTGGTTGACTGGTGTACTTAGGCCGAGTGATTAGGCGGTCTCAACGTTCTGGGCGAAAATTAATCTTTTTTTCGTAGTTTACATCAACGCTGCAGGACTCATTAGAACTCATTAAAATATTTAGTAGGCGAGCTTGCTCCGTGAATTCGTCTCATTCTGTATTCTAGAAGCTACAAAACAAGTAACCGATTGTAATTACAATTGAATCATCCTAAATGTGACTGATTACAGCGGTCAATTACAGCCCTAGAAAAATAATTGAATAATTACAAAACAGCATTGTATTATAATTGCGTTATTTTTCTTCGAACTTTATTGTCATGACACAAACTCGCTCGAAGTGCAATAAACTATATTGTGACTTGCTGGAAATTCTTACATTTTTTTTAATTTTCAACAATAGTTGTTTTTCAAAGTTGTCATTGTTCCTACTGAGGACATCAACCATCTCTTTCAATACTCCCTTGATGGATGACAGTGTTATACCGTATGAACAGCTTGCTGACCCGCCCGTAGTTTTGATGCTGCATCGATGCCAGTTTCTACACGTCCTCAATGAAGAGCCACGCTTTGTTATTATCACCGCTGCAGGCAACTCTTATGATAAACTAAATAATCATCTGCAGGTGTCACGTGCGTGCGTGCGTGCGTGCGTGCGTGCGTGCGTGCGTGTGTGTGTGTGTGTGTGTGTGTGTGTGTGTGTGTGTGTGTGTGTGTGTGTGTGTGTGTGTGTGTGTGTGTGTGTGTGTGTGTGTGTGTGTGTGTGTGTGTGTGTGTGTGTGTGTGTGTGTGTGTGTGTGTGTGTGTGTGTGTGTGTGTGTGTGTGTGTGTGTGTGTGTGTGTGTGTGTGTGTGTGTGTGTGTGTGTGTGTGTGTGTGTGTGTGTGTGTGTGTGTGTGTGTGTGTGTGTGTGTGGAGGAGGGATGGGGGACGGGAGTTCAGCGCGGCTTTATCGGTACGGAACCGTAGCAACGTCGCAAGAATTTTTTCAAGTCACGAAAAAATAGTCTTTTTTTCAAACGAATTACCTAGGCACGACTTATTGCAAGTAGTCATAGACCTGATTCACGAACGAAGAGGGCACCTCGCCAGGCAGCCAGCCGCGCCGTCGTGTGGCTGGGCAGTTTGGCGTTATCATATTGTCACGAAACCAAGCTTCGTTCCTGCAGAAATTTTTGCAAGAATGAAATCACCACAGGTAATCAATTACAGAAAAAATAATTGAGCCAGAAATGTTACTGTTTCCAAAGTAAGCGATTGATTAAACATTACACAAAAAATTCATTATGTACAGTCGTAGTCTCATTACATCCTTATCACCGCAATCTAGAATTGCCTGCCAAGTAATTACAATTCCACGCTCCAAGTGATTTCAAGGAGTACCTCGCCCTGCTCGTAATGGCAGATAGCCCACCTGGCATTGAATGTTTTGCCACCGATCGCTCAATTCCAAGAGAAACTGAAATGTTCATGAACGAGATTCAGTAAAATTTAGCTTTTGTACTATAGAGTATATATCTTCATTTTTTTTTAATCCTCCCTGTTGTTTTGCCTATCGCTCACATCATTGATTTCCTCTACCGCTTCCTTACTATGCCTTTATTTCTGCCGCTTCAGTTCAGGTGCTTCAGATATTAGATAGCAGATACCGGGAGCTGGCAGACATCTTTTTTACCTCTGTTTTTCATATTTATTTAATAAGTCACCGCTTACTACTTTCATCCATTCAGCTAGCTGTCAGCTGTAAATGGGCGGGAATATCAGTCGTGAACAGAATCGTTACTACACACAAATCCTAGCCTAATACCTAATACTTTTTTTTTTCGTACGCGCTGTCCGCGTGCGCGACGAATCGAAATTAATTACACATAGTTCATTGGGTTGGTGGCAATGGGCAACAGGATCGGAGCGCGCAGGACAGCGTCTTCATTGTGCCGGAAATACCGCGACGGGCAGAGATTCCACGCACGGTTCGACCTCTGCGGAGAAGCTTGCATAATGGTACACAATAGGAAGGCCCACGCGCCTATATATACTCCTGTCCAGCGGCGCTCGCAGCAGCTGCAGCGATCGCAACAGTCAAGGACGGCGAAGGTATATATACAGTGCACAATGGACGCTCAATCGTTGTCAGTGCGTGCATTCCGGATGCTCCTTCATGAAATGATGATGCTCAGAGCTGTAAAACAATTCGTGCGCTGCCGATTGCAATTCTGTTACACGCAAAGCCTACGTGCACTTTGTGGGCGATTCCTCTGCCCGAGGGATGCGCACGACAAACACACAGTGGGCCGTATGACAAACATCTTTAATCTCACAGGGATCGTCGAAGTCGGTGCTAGGTCGTCGTCCGGGCGGCTGCAGCCTGCGGGTCGTCTTCCGTGCAGAAGCTCCAGGCGCGAAGCAGGAGCGAAGCAGGAGCGAAGAGGCAGGGATCAAGAGAGGGCGAGACGGCGGCGCGTGCCTTCTTTTATAGCCCCCTCGCGCGGGACCGGTTATCCCCGAACGAGCGGGGAGAGGGAAACGGGCCGCGCGCAGGGAGCATTGGGAAGTGGCGCGGCCTTCGAATGCGCGGCGCGCCACGGGCCCTACAACTTAAAGGAGTATAGACAACAAATTTTGGTGGCATTTCTCTTTTTGATAATGATACGCAAGACATTCCTCGATATGTATCATCACGTGGGTTTCGTAATTAATTTATAACTTAATTTTCATTTCTCACTAGTTTTTGTTTCAGTTTCAGCAGCCAAGCGATGACTGTGACGTCACATTTGAGTCTAGGTCCCGCGCAGGATGAAAGAACAGCGATATAATATCACAGGCGCTTGGATATTGTGCGGAACTGTCTATAAGGGGGCATTTGAGGACCTTCTAGCGCGCTAGTTTTTTTTTAAAGCAACTCTTTTTTCACAACTATACTATTTGGTGGACTACCTCCAATGCTACAAATACAACGTTCACACTAAACATCGAATTAAGAAAGGTAATTAGCGAACTAGTTAATGCAGTGAAGTAAATCGGAAGCAAGTTACCTTTATCCTAACATTTTGCAACCTCTAAAAAAAAAGGAAAACACTCGGTGTATACTGATGTTCTTTTTTTTTTTTTTTTTGCTTTGTTTAGGTCAAAATCTTTCATAAGCAGTAACTGGCTGTAGATTAGTTTTAGCCCTGGGGTTATATTGGGGGCTCTAACGGACATCAAATAAAAGGCTGAAGGCTTGAATTACTTCGATAATTCACTAAATACGCTAATTTACAATCTACATTTTGCCCTTAACAGTTACGTTGTTAAGGGCAAAATCGGTTAAAATCGGCTTTATCAGCGAATGGTAACTATCAGCACCGGTGAAGTCTTTGCTGTTAGAACATCCGCGCATTAGGAAAACGGAGTCGGTGACAATCTACTTTGCTCACCTATCTACTTTCCAAAGCATTATGCCTGTAACACCCTCGACCCGGTTACACCAGACAGTTTCACCCAGAAAGAAAAAATAACAGCGCTGAGAAAATGTAGAACTTGAGTTAACAAAACCAATTTAACGAAACTCTCGATGTACCTAGCGAAAATGTCCCCATTCCCCCTCAGACGTCAATGGGATCCAATGCTTTGACTGATTCGAAATAGAGAAACCAATTTCGTCACCTGACTCGTTTTAAGGTGCCTTTATTCAAAAAATGAAGGTAGAAAAAAATTTAATTTTTGTCCGTTCTGTAGAGAAGGCCCGAACATTTATTGAGTGCGAGCCAACAGTAACATCTCGGAGCATCTTCGTGCCGTACTTACCAGGCTGCGCCGTGCAAAACGAGACATAATTTGTAACTGCATTCACCAGATAACCGGTGAAGTGGTGGATGTTCACTGCGTGCTGTGGCTGTTTGCCGGAATGCGCTCCGGAACACACAAGGGGATAAACCGTGCTCGGATATACGTCAAACTTAAGAAAAATCCGTGCGGTCGTTTCTTACAATGCGCATCCAAGCAAAGATTGCCAACTCCTTTGCCGGAAGATAAATTTGGAGTCCGCTTGGACTAGTTTCCCTTTAAGGTAACAATTTTTGTTGTTTATTTTCATGCTCGCCGTTGGTGTCTGCGGTCGCAGTTTCATTTGCGTCGCTTTGTCGAAATGATGCTTTCTGGGTGCCGCTACACCATATAATCGAATTTATTGTATTAAGCGACCGACAAATGCCTCACTCAATTTATCGAAATTCCCGATTTCCCGAATTAATTTGTGGTTTCCTTAAACTTTGTTAAATAGCGATTGAAATGAATTGCAGTGATAACGGTCGATAGAAAACAACAGAGCAAAGACAGCGCGCGCACATTGCTTGCTGGAGAAGCGTGCAATGGGCCGTTCATATTGTTATCTATACGGGACGGGGCGTCGATTGTTCCATGCGTGTGGCTAGGACGAAGACTGAAGTGCATGTAGGGTGACGTTGTCTCTGTGGTTATCACTTAACGAAGGAAAAGCAGCATGCACATCGTTTTCATATTTCAAGCTTAATAACATGACAAGAAATCATCGGCACCTTTCACACGAAAGTGTAAAGCGCTAGCAATTTTTGCGATCTGCTCGTGACTATTAAAAACGGCAGGAGATCACGCCCCTTCTCCAGCGGCCTGCTTTCCAGTTAAGCCTTATTTCGGGAACGAAGCAGGCACTGAAGGTCAAGCATGTTCTTCAACGGACGACTGCATCACCCTGTAAAGTTTATATCGCATACGAATGCTCCGCTTCACTCTTACTCACTTGAAAACTTTAGTGAAAAAACTTCGCCGATCAAACAAAAGCCGAAGAAATGTTTTCGAGATTTTCAGCATCAGCTCCGGCTTCATGTTCGCCGTGTTTAGGGTCATGCTCGGCGCAATGTTCGTACTCAAATTCACCGCGGTCCCCATGGTTACGCTCACCCGAATTCGCCGGGGCTTTAAAAACTTTTCCACCGCGATAGAAAAGAGACCAATATAGAGAAGGAAAACACAGACTGAAGCGATGTCGGATTCCGTGCCAGCGAAGGACACCCGCTGACACAACTTTGCTGCCGACGGCGCCGCTCGTGTCCCATTGTTCTGCTTTCTGGACGCCGCGAAGAGGCACGATCGAGTCGCTTTTGACGTCCGATCCTTTTTACGACAACGTCGGCGGAAAAAAAAAAAAAGAAAAAAAAAACCATTTTCTCCTCTCCCTTCCGCTTCCCTACCTTCTTTCTTCTTCCCGAGCTGGGTACTCGTCACGGTGGTTCTCGTTTTCCATTCTGTGCTTTTGGCTTCTAAAAGTGCGCGATGCCGTAATCCTACCGTCGCGTTCGCGACGCCGGGAATGAAAGCGTTTGCTAATTCCGTCGCTTGCAGCAACACGTGTGCTTGGAGCACATGGAGCGTTGAGCCGTCAAGGTCGCGAGAGAGCGCGGGGGTGTAGCTGCGCGATGCGGGAACTTTCGGCTAAACTTGCGGCGGACGGAAGGAGTCGCCATTGAACCGCGTTAAGTTTCCCAACGGAGCTGCAGTTGTGGAGTCGCATAAGGTTACCGTATGAATATAAAGTAATCAGTAAGCCGCTTCTGCTAAGCCTCAATTTCAGGTGCAGAGACGGTCCCGTGCATCCTCTACAGCGGAAGCGAAGTTGAATCCCGACGTGAGGAGGATCACAGTAGCGGTATACAGTAATGGCCAGAACACTTAGCAAGCGAGTAATAGAGAGCTTTAGCATAATGTTACGTGCGCCCTGCTGCCGCCAACAGCGAATGCGCTGATAAATCTTAAGGGTCGGGTCGCAGGTGTCTCCGCAGCTGGCCGTCATGGACACGATGGAACAGCAAGGTGCGGGTGCCTCCTTTCCTATCCGGGCTTTTTACAGAACATATTTCCAACAAGGATTTATAATTACACCCCGTCTTCCTGGGGAAAAAAATGTGCCATTGAACAATTACTTTTTCCCTGCGCAGCCATCGGGCGTAAATGAGTAAAGTAACATCCGCTTATCTGCACAGAACACGCGTGAGGAGGAAAACCGTTTGCTCCGTGCGTGTGGTATACACCGGCCGTACTTCGCGCGCTCGTCGCAGGAAGTCATAAATTTCCTGCAGCGCATGAATGGCACGCGCACGCCAACACCTTCGGCGAAATCGGTCGCAGTCGACGTACTTCCCTCGACGCAGAACACGTGC
This sequence comes from Amblyomma maculatum, assembly GCF_055883805.1. Taxonomy (NCBI): domain Eukaryota; kingdom Metazoa; phylum Arthropoda; class Arachnida; order Ixodida; family Ixodidae; genus Amblyomma; species Amblyomma maculatum. The sequence goes on along the minus strand of NC_139352.1, from coordinate 6,423,587 downwards.
CGCCGCCACGCTCCCTACGCGATCCACGTGGGCGAGGAAAACCCGCTGCCGGACTCAAATACAAGCGGCTGTAACTCGATGATGACTTTTTAGTTTCATTACAACAATTGTGTTTCTCTACGCGATTGGCAGGCGCGAAGTTACGCTGTGAGGCACCATCGTGTTTACCGATGACACGAAAAAAAAAACAAAAAAAAACTAAGAGGTGGAATCGCAGAGGAGCAAAGATCCGCAAGAAAACAGACTAAATCGTACCCGTTCATGTTAACTCGAGGAATGGCACAGAGCAATCACGAGCGCGGGTTGTAGATGCACACACAGCTCTGTTCGTGCTGCTGCCTGTTGTCTAATTATGCATGCGCTGTGTTGAAGAGATTATCGAAATAATTGTTACCTTATATGCCGATATTAACGTAAAAGAAGTTCTCGGAGATATGCAGAGGAACAAGCTTCAAACGTGGAACATATAATACTGAGATCTTCGAGAGGAGGAGGAGTAGAAAACATTTATTTACAATGAAATGATGAACTAATAAGATTTAAATATGATCTCTAGCGGACTGCAACGACTTTAACGTAGAATGTTAAACATTGAGAATGACTGTAGATGCTCCTAATGATTTGAGCGGATAAGCGTATTTCTTATCGGCTAGACGTGCGTGGCACAAGACAGCGAGAGAAATGTGTTTACTATGGCTCCGCTGCTTTCCGATGATGCCCCTTATGTGGAAAGGAGTGAGAGAAGGGAGCCTCCTTTCATGCGATCGTCCGGCTGCACCTTATCAACAAACCTCAAGTACAGTGGCCACTGTACCTCAAACCTCACATCGCTGGCTCTGCTGGCGGCTGTTGATAGCCATAAACGCTATATACGATATAACTAAATCGCACTCCGATTCTGACGATGACTGAAGATCGGACTTTCTACATTTTCCCTGTCGGCTCATGCGCCGCTCGTGGTTGCCGGTAGCCATGTACGACAAACGCTGCGCGCTATAGCTTTACACTGCGAGGCAGCGGTATACCCGCGCATCGAGACATGATGCCTGCAATATGCCACGTTTGGTAGCGCGAAGGAAACATTTTTCAGGCGTTCCCCTTCGCCCTCTCGCCTATGTGCACGAGGGTGCCACATTCAGTTCCGCCACGTGCGAAGCGCTTTTGACGCGGGTTCCGCTCTGCCACGTGCGCTTGTTGGCGGCCGACCTCAGCTGTTGCTGGCTGCGCATGCAAGCAACCGCTCCGCCAAAGCAGGCTGCGTAGATCGCCCTGTTTGTACACCGGCAAAAGAAGGACGGTCGCCACGGCGGCCGCTTTCCTGTGTACGCAGTCGTGGGTTTTCTCACCCAGCGATGCCTTTCTTCAGCGGGTTTACGATCGCACTCTCTCTGTTGTGACGCGCTTCGAATGAAACAGCTGCGATGCGCACTTGCCTGGCGATCACAAACCTCTTTTCGGTGCGCCATTTATTTTTGCCGTTTGTGTACACGGGCCGGGCGTTCGTTCGTACCTAGTGGAGATGTGCAAGGGCCGAAATTTTGAGACCGAGCACGGCCCGGGCCCGAAGCTACAGACCCGACTCCGGCCCGGCCCGACTGTGAAAGGGCCTGAGCCCGAGCCGCCTCGGTGCTCAGACTTAAGGTTCAGACCCAGCCCGGCCCGTTACGTCATATTTGCAATTGAAGCGATGATACAGAAGGAAATATTTCAGGATGATAATTTTATCCTAAATATTGAAACGTTGAGTTTTCACGTTTAAAATGAAAAATTTGCTGAATATATAGAGAGACAGCACATACGTAGAATTGACTTATTGTGAAAAAAGAGGTTATGTATTGAATTAAGGCATTTACGGCGCTCCTGGACCCCTCTGCTCGGTCACTGACTGCTACCAAAGATACGTTCTTGGAGAGGAGGCGGGGAGGAAAGGCGGGTCGAGGCCGGGAAAGAATTATGAAGTTCTCGCATGGGGAGGACGCGGGAAAATGCTGTACATTCTGCTTATCGCACTATGGTCATATTCGTGCTTTCGCAAAAGTTGCATGTGCCCGGCCCACCCGAGGTAAAAATATACCTTAATTGGCGCGGGCCCGGCCCGAGCCTGAGGACTTGGGCTTCCGGGCGGCCCGAGCCCGGCCCGCGGGCCGGGCTCGGGCCGGGCTGACAAGTTCATCCGAAACGATAACTAAACTGCGTTGAGCATTGTCCAGTTCTTTTTAATTTATTTATTTACTAGTACCACAAAGGCCCGCAAGTGGGCACAACATAAGGACTAGTAAGCATATATTTGTTTACTGATGTGGAGAGGAAAGACCGCCTGTATTGGACTCATCTGGGAACTGTTTACTGCCCATAGGTGTGAAACGCTGTGTTAGCATCGTGTTTCCCAGTTAAACGCGGACCGCTGAAGTGGCTGCGACTCCTCGAAAATATACCCAACACTTCCTGCTCAAGCAGTTCCCGACATGTTCTCGCGTTCTGGTTCAGCTCCACGTTCAATCCCCGTCTTGCCTGCTCCGATAGCTGGCACCACTGTTGTCTTTATCTTTACCAGTTGGAGGTGGTGATAGGTCCCACGCCGGAAGGCCGATAAGCCAACACAGGAAGCTCTTCTTAGTGCAGGCCGCGCCAGGATATGCGCCAGTGGGCGAGGAGGGTGTTTAGGTGTGTTGGAGGACGGCTTGGTGTTGTGCGAGGGTCGTGGAGTGGAGGAGAGAAGGATTTACTACGAAGCCTTTGTGTTTGCAAACACTGCGATGAACGATTAACGATGAGTGCAATAACGGGGTACTACGAATAAACGCACGATGCCCGGCCTGATGCTCCGCGAACGTTTATGAAGTTTTTTCTTGTTTTGCTTTCTCTGGGCATGATGCGAAGCAAAGCGTGTGTTGGAATTGGCGCACCCTATAAATCATGTGACGCGAGATCGTTTATACGTGTCGGATGTGCTCGCCTTATTCGTTAGTATTCGTGCCCCGAATAGGTGAGACGAACAAAAAGAGCGCTCGTTGTTGCCGCGGTTACGAGTTTCATGAGCAGAGCCACTCTGCGGAGGCCCGAGTGAAATGTGTATCTGTGGAAACTGGTGGCCGGGGGTCTCATGATTTGTGGCATCGTTCGTATCGAGCGTACTTCACCGAGTGGGCCCAGGAAATCATCGAAAGCCAGTGGCCGCGTAAAGCGCGGGCGATCTATATATAACACCCAGTAGATAACCCTTTAACAGGATGCCTTTTGTACTTTCTGCACCTTTGAATAAAAAATAAATAAAAAAAATAAAGAGCACTGCAGAATCTGCATTGGAGTAATGCGAAAGCGATGCTGCTGTTGGTTGCCTCTAGTTGCTTAATTCACTTCTCGTTTGCCCATTTTAGTCCGGTAAATTGCGCGCCAATCCCCTTCCTTTGCCCTTTTTTGGCTCTACTTCCGGTTGTGTGAATTCACATCCTTGACGTCACATTAATTCACTTCTTGTTTATCCATTTTAGTCTTTGGTACTTTCAAAATTGCGCGCCAATCCCTTCTTATGCGCTTTTTTGGCTCGAATTTAGGTTGCGTGACGACACATCCTTGACGTCCCCTTATTTGACTGATTTAATTAACTATTTTAGTATTTGATACATTCAAATGTGGCGCCAAGCTATTGACTAATTTATTTATTTATTTCAAAATACTGCAGGCCTTATGGCCCAAGCAGGAGAGAGACCATTTTCGCCTTTACTAATGAGACCATTTTCGCCTTTGCTTTTACATGTTTGCCTTTAATTACCTAATTAACTTATTGACGTAATTATGTTTTCGGACACAACATTACTACAGCCTCTATCGATTGAAAACACTCACTAACATCTACCACTTCTCAATTACAACTGCCGCGGACAAGATTTTGCATGTTCTGCCTCTAATAATTATTTAATTAATTAATTAATTAATTAATTAATGACCTAATTATTCCTCGGACTCAACATTACGTCTCCCTCTATCGATGAACACCACTCATTAACCTCTACCGCTTCTCAATTACTCGCAACTGCTGCGGATACGATTTTGCGTGTTCTGCCTCTAATTAGTTATCTATTTTTAGGACACAACATTACGTCATTCTCTATAGATTGACACCACTCATCAACCTCTATAACTCCTCAATTACTCAGAACTGCTGCGGACACGTTCGGCGGACGCGGTCTGCGGACAGAAAAATCTGTGAACAAAGCGAATTCGTAAGGCTATTGCATTAATAACTTTTCCTTCTCAATGCTAGAAGGTAGAAAGCATTGCAGCATATGATGCTTTTCTTAAGGACCATACTTCCCAGCTACATAATCGATAATTTAGCTAGAAAGCATTGAAGAGTATTTTGGGGTCGTACCAAGGGCAGCGTTGTTCAAGCTGGCCTCACGGTTTGCGGACGTCGTTGGGAACAGGTTGTAGACACGTTACTGAAAACTGAAGGGGTTTCTCTGGCCACAAGTTTGGCATGACACTTTCAACCAGTAGGATGAAAAATGTAGCGTCACAAAAACTCACAGGCGCAGCGCAAAACTACGATCATACGCGGTAAGTCTGAGCCCTCGTCAGGAGAAGCTCAAATTGGGTGCCCTCGAAGCGCGCTTGGCCTCGCAGGATACTATCAAGCGCTTTTTGATCATTTGCCGTACATACAGTGTTTGCACAGGTTAATTCGTTTATACGAAAATTTGAGCTCTGGCCACTATTCGAAGTATACTTGTATGGTGACTGATAATTGACACTTATTCAGAAAGAATAAACCACTATACAAATAAAAGAAAATTCTTACGACAGACAATTCAGTCAAGCTAGAAAAGAGAAGGAGGAAAAGGCAACAACAATCACAAATTTGGTACAGCAGGCTGCCTAAAGTGTTTAACAAGGTTATTTGCTGGCCTAGTTGGTATAGCAGCATAACTTTTGGAAGCAGGAAGACAAGAATGAGAAACGTGGATGGGACAAACGCTTCTTACAACTATGTTTATTTGAACCTTCCTGTCCGGTGGGTCTTCCTGCTTTATATTAGATGTTGGTTGTTTTATCTTTGTTGTTGATTACGTTGCGCTAGTCGATGCTGTTGCGTCTGCGCAGGTCACCGGACAGCAAGGTTCAAATAAACAGAGTTGCAAGTAGCGTTTGTCTCGTCTACTTCTCTCGTCCTGGTTCGAAAAGTTATGGTGCCTAAAGTGAGACAGGCATTGGCTCTCCGGCCAGAGCGTTTCCTTCTTGTGTTTGGCTGTAGTCCATTGTGCAGCCTTCCTGAAGAATCCGGGTCGCTCGCGGCCAGCCAAGCCACCGATTTGCTCATGCCCCAGACTCCCGTGGTTAAACGTTGCCCCAGCTGAGTGATATTCCTCTTGCAGAATTCCGTATTGCGCTTCGCACGATCCACGAGTCGGAACTTCCGAACGCGCCCTTCGCTTGCGCGCTCACTTGGATCGGCCGCCGCGGTTTCTGGCTTCCCCCGTGGTTCAGTTATTCTCTTATATAGCCGGCCTGTCTGGCTGCGGTTAATCACGTGTCGTGTTCGGTGATGCGCGAAAACTCGTGCGTTTGGGATGTCACGCTCTGTTTCGAAGCGACCCACGAACGCAATAGGGCGGACGTCTGACGGCGAGTACAAAAAAAAAAAAAATATGTACATCGCGACGCAAGAGACAAAGCATGGAGGTGGTTCGATGGCCTCAAACCGAGGCGACGCGGTAACATATTTTCGCAAGATACGTGGAATCTTACGCAAAACCTATCCAGTCATGAGCGCCGAGGTTCCTTAGTATCTGTTTCATCCTCTTTGAGGTCTCTCGATATTTTTTCCGCAAATTTGTCAGGGAGCATTGCTTGGAGCACGGGAGAGGAGATAGTGCACTACGTCTCAAGCCCGTGCACCTATTGAAGTGGGTAGATTTAGAGCCCGAGTTCAGCGTATTATGACGATCGCACGACACGTTGATGATGTCCGCCGGAATCTGGAGTATCCTTGGGGAGAACTAAACTGGAGGAGCGGCCGAGCTTTCCCAAATGTAGGGGATGCAGTTTGATAACTATCAGGAGTGACTCATCTACGTGCGGCTGTGTGTTCTGATAAGCGCACACAGCGAGGGCGGCCCTTATACTTACGTGGCAGTTGACAGTCTATTGAAAAATATCAATAACACTCACGTCTATTTATATTTCAAGGGAATTCGTCACAGTAGAAATTCCGTGAGAGTGCGACTTCAGGATGTGACACGATCTCTGCTCGCGTCGCGCGCGCGTGTATATGTAAAGCCCTTTTTTTTTTTTGTCTTTTGATAAGATTCGTGTACATTACGTTAGAATTATTACTTGTATCTTTATGAGGAAGGATGTCTCATTCTGTAATATGATGTGACGCTCTAACGTGTTCCGTTCTTTTTTTCTACCAATGCTCTGTTGTTGCGTAATGGGCAGTTAACACACCGTTCTCACACCTGCAGTTTCTCTGAATCCAACCCACCACCTGTCAAGTCAGGCTCGGCTTGTTCCACGTAGCCAAAGAGTTATCGGGAAACACGCAACCGGCGTCACACTTTCTCATACATTGAGCCCTCGAGCGGTGCGGACAAGAGTGTAAAAAGCTAAATTACAACGCCAGCCGATGGCCCTCGGGAAGCTTCCTTTTGGCCACGTGCCTTACAGGCGTCCACTGACATACAAACACTGTCTCTGGGGCCTATTGCAGCTGCTGCAAAGTGTATCTCTCTCGATTTTCGCTTTTTGCACGCCCAATATGTTCCTCGAACGCTCTGCGCGAAGTCTGGTGCTGAATGCATACAAATAAGTGGGACCGTTTTACAAAGCCATGCAGCGAGCACATTCAGGTTGAAACAAGAGGCTTGTCACCCAGCCGCGGTGACGTAGTGTGGTTAGGGCGCTCGACTACTGTTCCCAAGGATGCGGGATCGAACCCCGGCCACGGCGGCCGCTTTTCGATGGAGGCGAAAAGCAAAGCGCCCGTGTGCTGTGTGATGTCAATGCTCGTTAATGAACCTACAGCTGGTCGAGATTTCCGGAGCCCACCACTACGGCGTCTCTCATAACCGCAGTTGCTTTGGGACGTTAAACGCCGTACGTCAAATGAAACAAGAGGCTTATCTTCCAACGCATACTCCGCCTGGTGCACCCTGCACGAGACTGCTGCGCCATAACTATAGATCGCCATGCGCAAAAGACCCAACATTGTGAATGTAAAGACATCTTCATTCACTCTTTTCTTTGCATTTACCTCGCGGTTATCGATACATGTCATGGGAAGCTTTGAAGAAGAAGCATTTCACGCACAAGGCGACCTCGGTATAAAAGATCATCCTCCTTGCAAGGAACAGTGGAGCAAGTGTGCGTGCTGTAATCTTTCACAAATCTCCAGCGCAATCGCCAGGACCGACACATTTTTATGTCGTTTGCACCCCGAGTTTCAGCCTTGTCATCACTTCTTTTTTTCTTACCCACAGTTTACTTTTGGTTTAATGGCGTGTAAAGTTCCCCATGAATAATTCTGCTCACCATTTCTTCAATGCACGCCCGTTTTGCACCCCGTGCATTAAGTTTACAGGTTTTCAAACACAACATATCGAGCATGAATATCATGAAGCGTATTTATAACATCACACCAGGCTGCTTACTTTGCTGCGATGCAGCATTGATCCGGCAGGATTCAAGAGAAATATTGGAATGGCAAGAGAAATGGCTGGAAATGTTTGAGTGTGGGTTTGTCGACAGCGTACGGGGTGTGAACTCGTGTGCCGGCGTCAAGCCCCCAGTGATATAGTTTTATCAGATATGTCCGTAGTCTCGAGCACTGCTTTATCTATGAAGTAGACAAAAAAGTATGGTCAAGGGAAGAGAATTAATTCTCTGGCCCTCTTAAAAATAGCACGCAAGTGAGGAACAGGACGAATAAAGGTGAGGTGGGGGGGACACTCGACAAGCGCGTTCAATTTCGAAGACGGGATGCGGTCAACCGGTGATCCTAACACCCGCAAGTTACGTACACACCGGAGAAGAAAGCACGAGGCGTGGGGCTGACCGTGCAAGCCCCGCACGTGTATATTCTACACACACGGCTAGGGAAACCGAGCGTGAAGTTGCTCACTCAGCGGCGCCTTTAACGCGGCTGTGTGACGCGAGGCAAAACGAAACAAATGACGTGCTGCGGGCTTTGAAAAGAGAGGAGCTCCTCGGCTCGTTTAGCCGGACAGCGCGTAGAAGGCATCGCGCGAAGCAGGACCGCTTAATCTTCAGCTCTGCGTGGAAAAGGGGGCGGGCGGGACAAGCCGGAAGTGACGCGCAATTATAAGAGCCTTCGTATGCGAAGAGACGTTGAATACACGTTGTACCCGGTCATCAAGAGAGAGAAACAGCTGTGCTCGCCTTGCGCAGTCTTGGATTCGCGGTTACTAAAGGAAAGAGCTTCACACCCTGAGGCGAATCCAGACTTGTCGAATCCAAAATGCCACCCGAAATGTCTAACTGTGAGGCTTCGAATCCGTACGGACCACCTGCGTGGATTGATTAAAAACTGGGTCGGTAGCTCGCCACACCGGCGCTCTGTTTTCGGTTTATTTCATCCATTCATTTACTTGTTACTATGAGAGTGGATGATTATCTATTTTTCCGCTTTCTGTACAGCTTCAAAGCCTCGTGGCCTAACACAGTGCTGCGAGGAAGAGCTACGAATATGCAAAATCATAAATTGTTTCCGTGCAAGGCTTTCGTGCGCGCGTGAGTCAAGAGCTGCCTAATTCTTGCGCCCATCCATTTTCTATACTCAGGCTATCCGCGCCCGCTTATTCTATCTCAGAGTGGTTCCTATTTCTCTGCATTTTTCTCTTCGCTTCCCTATTCTTCCCAGCTCACCTATCTCATCCGACATTAGATATGACCGACCTGTCTGTGCCGCTGCATCTAGTGCACGCTACATGAGACTCGTGACCAGGTCCAGAGCAGAACGCAGCGCATATCTTTCGCTTGAAAAAGCAGGGCACTCGCAAAGGAGATGCTGTGTGGTCTCTTCGCAGCCGCATCTTTCACAGTTAGGGCTATCCGCCATTCTCATCACTGATGTGCCGTATGTGGCTCGGTGTTGCATTCACCAAAAAAAAAAAAAAAAAAGTACGTGACCAGGTATTGTGTAATGTTTTAATTACGTGGAAGCCCTTTATCGTTTTCCAGGTGAGTTCTGTATTCAGGACACAAATGTTGCTCCGCGACACCCTCGGACGTGGGCCTGGGAAAAGATTTCTTATCTAGCAAAGGTACTAGCCAACTCTAAAACTGTGAATAAGTCAACGTCGACCCTACCAGCCTTTACCTAGCCGGACATGTGTGTGCCAGATGTGCCCGACTTTGTCGTATGTACGCACATTATAGTCTTAATCGGGTTCAACATCAATTATTAACTGGAATTTTATTGAAACTTCACTCATGTAAGTGAAACCTAGTTCCTGGTGCGAAATGAATAGACATGGAATTCGGATTCTCTTTTTCCAGGCACTTCCTGAGAGCATCCTGTCACTCGCATGTAGGTCATTTTGCACTGCTGAAATAGTAGCAGCGAGTAGCTCTCAATTCTTCTAGGCATTTCGCAGCTAAGCGCAATGGCAACCCAACTGAGGCGCAGCGGCGTAAGCTTCCGCGTTCGTCTGGCAACAGTGGGAGGAGGTAGCTCGTAAACAATGGCGGTGCGCGTCAAAGGCGACCCCGCGACGTCAACGGATCAAAGCGAGCGTGACGTGATCACGTTCTGTCCGAGAAAAGTCCGCGTAATCTTCGCTGCTTGCGCGACTATGTGCTCACACGTGTACCCCGCCGCCGTATATTAACACCGGCGGGCACGGAAGCGGCCGGAAGTGACGCGCAATTACGCCTCGTCGCCCCCGCCCACGTGACGGGAGCCTTGGGACGCCGTTGTTTCGGCTGGTGTCTTTGCCTGATTCCGCGGCGCCCTCCTTTTGTTCGCCGGTCTTGTAATTGATTGTTGGTTATAGCTCATCTTCCGCATGGTCCCTCATTTCCACCGCTTGTCTGGACCGGTCTTGGTTCTTTCTGGTTTGCCGAAGCGTTAAAAACGTTCTGTTACGCGAGTAATTTCGGTGTAATGGTGAGCTTCTCACTCTAACCTTACTGTAGAGGTGCAGACGCGGGATCTCAGGCGCCGAAGAAGGATATGATTTCTTTTAATGGTCAGGTCACTGAGCAAGTTTCAGCCGCAGTTATTATTAAGTGGAAAGCCATTTAGTAAAATTTTGAATATACTATCAGTCAGGCATTTTAATGCGCTAGAAAACTGACACGTAGTCTGAGCTGAATAAAACTCGTGATGCGCCTCTAGCTCTGTCTCGTTTTGCCACAGCAGGCTATACGCGTGATGGAGGCACGAGAAGACCTACAGTGCACGTCAAAAGTTTAGAGCTCAGGGGGTTTGCTTGTCAGCCACATCGTATGGCTCGCAACACATTGCCATGGTTCTAAATTTTCTTAAAGAAAGGTGTTTTATTCTACCATCTCCAAAGGGGACGACTTACACGAATGCACAAGGAGCCTAAGGCTGCCTCTTGGCTCTACACTTTTGGTAAAGACTTAAATTCGTTTCGCGTCACAGATTTCTGAACTAACATCATGATGGAGCCGCGGTCACTTTATAGCAGCACTTTTGTGCGTGCCCTGCAACTACCCATTTTTTTTTTTATATCCGTACGCGGCGCATACACGGTCTCGTACGGTTCACATCCAAGCACAGTAAGTGCAGAGAAGAATTGTCCATGTTATCCGGCTCAGTTGAGAGCAGAGCGATGATGTAGTTTATGCGAAATAAGACAGTCTGGGTTTGATATAGGAACGCGTAGACTTTTTCGTATACATCTCGAGCAGGGCAATCGTATTTGACACTGGATAAAGCTATAGTGAACTAAAACTATATTCTAGTTCACTGTGTAGACAGTGCTTGTAGCGTAGAAAAGCGATGAGGAGCAATAGGTTGGAACGTGCTTTTCCCAACCGAAAAGAAAAAACATTGTTTTTGTTTTTTTTGTTTTTCCTAGGAGGTCGCGAGAAGATCTGCTGGAAGCCTGTATACCGATGTCACGGCGGAAAGTATGAGAGAGATCACGATGAAAGGCTTACCACGGCTTCATCCGATTTGCAGAGTCAAAGCTGCGAGCTATGTGCCCAAATCACGCCTGTGACGTAAAATAAATATCTTCTATGGGGCAATCGGTAGGAATAGGTTTCCTCAGCATTTTCGCATTACTTTTTAGCCCCGAACACATTTTCTTTTTTTTCCTCGTCAGTTGGGAGCACGGCCCTGCAGGCGTCTTATTTCTCTGCATAACTCCTGCGTGCTCCAGCTGGTACACTTCCGCGTGTCGAGCTTGGGGACGCAAGTCGACGAGAACACGCGGGACTTGCGAACGCACAGCGGCTTTCGACAGATGTTCGAGGCTTGCACTGTTGAAGTGCGTCAATGGCGCAACTTAGCGTGTGGGTGTGCGTGCGTGTACCTATGCTGTGCTCCCATATGCGCGAGTGCAATCGCTGAAATTTGATAAGCAAAACTTAAAACTAAATTCCTTCTTTAGCAAAAACTAAAAGCGCCTAGCAACGCAGTCGGGTGGTTTGCGAAAGAGAGCATGGAAACCCGCGTTGTCTCAGGCGCGCGTTACTAACGGAGACGGTAACCACAAACCACGCTCGAAACTATCAGGACTCCTTTCTTGCGTGCGTGGTCGGTCGTTAAGGCTGGTTTTGACGAACTGTTGACGCGAAGAAACGAGCCAAATGTAATGTCTAATGTTCTTGACTGTAGTGTCAGCCGCTGGGTGCTGGTGTGTAATTTCGCGTGTTCGGTTCAGTATAGATTTCTACTGCGTCACAAAGATGCTCGTGCTTTTTTAAGCCGCAAAGTACCAGGGTGTTCACGCGATTTGACCTGCAGTGGCGCACACTCGGGATCCGTACGTGGTTAAAAATGGGGAAAAAAGATGGTGTGGTTTGGTTTATGGGGTTTAACGTCTCAAAGCGATTCAGGCTACGAGGGATGCCGTAGGAGAGTACTCCGAAATTTCGACCAACTGGTGTGCTTTAACGTACATTGCACAGCTCACGGGCGCCCTGTGCTTCGACTCGAAAAGCGGCCCCCGCGGCCGGGATTTGATCTCGCTCCCTTGGATACAGCGATCGAGCGCCAGCATCATCGCAGCGGATAAAAACAAATAAAAAAAAATAAATAAATAAATAAAGAGAGGATTTTTTTCTTGTGTAAACGGCCAGTAACAGCCACATCTGCATTTCAGTATTGGTCCTTTTAACGGATCGGTTTTCACTGGAAGCGGTTTTTAGGCATTACGAGATGGTAATCTATCAATAGATGGCTTATTCACAGCGTACCCCTCGTCAGAGCGCTCCATGACCGCGAGAGCATAAATAGGGTTATGTGTAAACAGCAGTTCAATTATAAAACACAAACGTTACTAAGCACTGGCGTCCACGTAAGCAGGCGCCCGTAAGAGCGATTTTCATGTAAGCAAGGCCTGCAGGTGTGAGATGCAACGTGCCGTTGCGTGGAGGCTATGAGGATGCCTATACGTTTCGAAACTGGAACCGACGTGCTCCGCGCACTGCACCGAGAGAGCTTTGTCCGATCGCTTTGTTCCACGGTTACGCGCCGTCAGTTCCGTAACCAGGCGTGGGTTATACGAAGTGTTTACGTCGACTCGCGACACGCGCGAGGGTGGCTATTTGTCTTCGGCGGTTGGAACCGCTTTCCTCCACGTCTTATATTTATTTAGGCGTGACCCTGGCATCGTTTGTCAGAGCCATCTATCTATTCCTTCCCTCGTAACACACTGACCTCTCGTTATTTCGAATTCACTTAATGTGAAACCACAGTTTATCCAAACTGACTCTATTGTCCCAATTCTATCCAGCCCTTTAAAAAGCACCCTTATTTCGAACTTCACATAATTAGCAAATAAGTTTAATGTCTTCAAGTTTTAATTGCCTAAATTAGATTGTACGTTGAATCAGCAAAAATGAAAAAACAAGATATAAATCTCAGAAGGCGTCATAACTTCGAGAGAAAAACATGCGGGATATGAAGCAATGCCTGAATGATGCATGAAACGTGACGTGGCGGCGTGCCTCCGGCAGTGAACCATTTTGCCCTAAAGAAGTCTCCGCACGAAATCCTAGTTAATTCAAAGCTGTAGTCAAACCGTATCAGTTCAGTACATATTGTCACTTTGCACTTTTACCGAAGCTGCGAAAACATTTCCTTGCTTGGAAAAAAGCGCTTGCACTGACTCCGATGGCATGATTTTCTGACACAACTTCGGCAGCATGTTGAGCAAGTGTCGACGCGGCTGCTACATGGCACTGGTAGTTTAATCACTGCCACGTAGCGCTGTTATAAATTCTAGGACTACGTGATTGGTTTGTTAGTTTGACGACAAGAATGCAACAAGAGTAGTGCGCCTTTAGGCTGACTACTATCCGCTACACTTTAAGAATTGGTTGGTGCCAGTGTAATTTAATCCGCCCTTAGGATGGGTCGGATGCATTAAAGAGGACAATTACAGCCTTCATTTATAGATAAAAATTAGGTGGTGGTTTAGCTTTTCAAAGCACGTATATACATACAGAAGCATTATTTACCACTCGTTTAGCTAAGTTTTGTTTAGATTAGCTGCTGTTTCATACCTTGAGATGTTTAGCTAGGTATTTAACGGGCGTTTTAGGCTTTTACTGCGGTGAGGGAAGTATAATTAAGGCTTCTAGTATAACTTTATCAGAAGAGATTGCCGATTTATTCTTTAAAAAGAAACCTAAAAGAAAAAAAGGCGATATCTTCAGGCGTTGTGTTCTGAAGCAGTAGCCATAGATACTAGACTATAGGTCAGAATTCGAAACCCGCCGGATGAATAAATGTTCTTTTTGAAGCGAGTGCTCGAAAGAGGCTCACCGCAAGCCCTGCGAAATCTTATGATGGTTTCCACTGGTTGCTCCGGAGCACGCTTTTTTGCTCCGGGATAACAATTTCGAATTCCACTGGCCGGCCAACATCATCATCATGATCGTCCGCACTATACCCAATGCAGGGCGAAGGCCTCTCCCATGTTTCTCCAATTAGCCCGGCCCTGTGCTAACTGCATGCACTTGACCCCTGCGAACTTCTTAACCTCATCCGCCCGCCTAACTTTCTGTCGACCCTGCTACGCTTTTCTTCACTTGGAATTCAATTTGTTGCGCTAAGCGACCATCGGTTATTCTCTCTTCGCACTACATGTCCTGCCATGTCCATTTCTTCTTCTTGATTTCCAGTGGAATGTCATTGCTCGAGTTATTTCCCTGATCCGCTCTGGACGCTTCCCATCTCTAAACTTTACACCAACTATTTTGCGCTCCATAGCCCTCTGCGTTGTCCTACGCTTCAGTCCCATAGGTGAGTACAGGTGAGATGCAACTCTTGCGCGAAAGCTGCTCGTCATAATCTGCGAGTGCTTGCCAAATGTGCGCCATCCCAATCTTATTCTCCTAATTATTTCCCTTCCATGATTCGGATCAACGGTTACTACCTGTCCTAAGTAGACATTCACCTACGGCATCCAGTGCTTGTATACCTGTGCGAACTGCTGTCCCTTCCCTAGTCTGTTGAACATTACCTTAGTCTTCTGCATGTGGATTTTTAGGAATATGACGAATACTCCAACAAACGACCAAGATATATGTTGCGCGTATTCCGCTGGTCGTCTGGTGCGATTCGGGGCGCTCGATCTAGCTCGATCCGCCGGCCAGAGTCGGATCTCGCCGGAAGTTCAAGTCGGTGATGTCGACACTTCCAGAATTTTTTGGCTGTTTTCAGCGCTTCTGGAGATATGGTCAGAAGACAGTCGACATCACCGTCCTTTTTTTTTTTCTTTTTTTTTGCGCTATATGTCGAAGTGTGTCCATTGAAAGACGTCTACAGCTTTAAAATTGTGCGAAAGCAAGTTGCAGAGGGCTGCACTCCTGCCTATTTATCGACCGCAGTAATTTCGCTGCAGGGTTGCAACTTCAACGTCCGGAACCGGCTCAGCATTTCTTCCGCCGCGCGCTCATCGCTCGCCGAAAAAGGGTGATTCGCTCTGTAGTGGTTTAGGACGCTCAACTTCGGTTAAGGCGCCCAGCAGCTCCAATCTACCAGTGGGAATGACCATCGAAATGCGAGTGGCAATGCTTATTCATTAGAAACAATAGCCTAGCATTTAGCCGAAGACCCGTGCTGCGGACGTATTTCCGTTCGAACGGAGACTTTTCGAAGCGTTTTTTTTTTTCGTTTTTTTTTTTCTTTCTGGAAGCTTAGTGTTGACGCTCGGCCTCAGGTTCGGCCTAAGTTCTCCGCAGTTACAGGACGACGTGGGCCAGAATTCTCCTATAATGGGATCTAACATTATCATCTTCATCATAAGCACAAGGTCTGAACCTTATCTCTCCAATTAACCTACGCATTAACCTACGTCCTGCGCCAGCTCCGCTCACCTTCTTAAGAATTTCCTAATTTCATCCGCATACCTGACTTCAGTGTGTCGGATAACTATACTCCATGCTAATTCATCTTCAGGTCCCCGCAGCTTCTGGGCGAAGTTCGCCTGAGTAGTTTTGCAACAATGGGAGCTCAAAGCGTTCCACGCGCTTATAATATCCCCAGTGGAGGGAGCGGTTTATAGCGTCCGCAGATTACCGTCGGGTGCCATTCGCGGTTTGCCAACACGTTGGGCGCCATAAGCGGCGCTGTGGATCGGGTGCGCATCCGTTCCAGCCGACGCGCGGCGGCGACTTCCTCGTGGTGACCTTGGATAGAGCCGATGACCGGCGGCGGCGTCGGCGCGCCCGACCCGAGGCGAGAAGAAAGTGTATCGCGAGTGCTGCGGAGGAAGCGATACCACCACGCCGAGCGTAGCTTTTGCACCTCTGCATTCTTCCCAGTGGATGTTCTCAGATGTAAACAGCGCCGACAAAGAACGATGGCGGAGAAAGAGTTGCCAGCGCACAAAGTTTCAACTTTATTTCAGCACAAGCGAACACAATGTGTAAGCAATGCATACACAGCCATATCAAGTATATGACAGGATATGAGGGGATATGTTACGTATATATACATTGTACACCATGCGTATGTGCCGACTAGGGCACTAAGTTAGAATTATGTAGACATACGCCAGCCCGCAGCAGCAACTCTAATATGTGCATACATAAATAAGTATATGCACTAAGTAGAGCGCGAAGTTTCATAATTATTCCAGGCCAAGACAAATTATACTACGTGAAATGGTGTATATCCAAAAAATCAGGGCGGTAAATTTGAATTTCATATCAGGAGAAGACATGTCTATATAATTATTTCTACATTATACATTGTATATGGTATATATTTCGCTACGTGCTATTACTGCATACCAAATAGCCAGATGAGTCTTGTTCCAAGTGGTGCTGAACTACTACTGTCCTCTAATCAGAAAATATTTTTGAATGAATGAAAAACTTTATTTACACAAAGGGAATTCTCCCGGCGTTGGTGGGGCCCTCAGTCCAGGGCCCCAGTGGCCTTTGCCGTCCTGCGCGCTCTGTCAATCAGCTTGAGCTGGTCGTCAGGCGTCGAGCAGGACAGCGCAGCCTCCCACTGCTCCGGTGTTGGTGTGGTGTTTATTGGTGCTACCTGTGTTTTTTGACAGGCCCATGTAACATGGTAGAGTGTAGGGGGTTCTCCGCATAGTGGGCATTTATTTTCATAAGTAGTGGGGTGGATTTTACTGAGTAGACTCAGATTGGGGTATGTGTTAGTCTGTAGCTGTCTCCAGGCAACCGACTGCTCTCTATTGAGGTCTTCGTGGGGAGGTGGATAGATCCTCCTTAAGGCTCTTTGATGTTCAAGGATGGCTCCATAGCGTCTAGTGACTGCGTCCGGTTCCCCGTCGTTGTGCGCCCCCCGGTTGGCGTATGCTCGGGCATTGGCGTCGGCACGCTGGTTACCTTTGACAGTCCCATGGCCTGGTGTCCACGTTATGTAGCATCTCGAAAAGCTGATTTTTCTTGCCTTGAGTATGCGGATGGCCACAGTGGATATGCGTCCGCTGCTATACCTTCTGCATGCTTCTTGCGAGTCTGTAATTATTTTTGTGGTAGCCTCCTCACCCTGGTGGGTGATAGCGAGAGCGATTGCCGCTTCCTCAGCCTCGAGAATGTTGTTGCTCGTGATCGAGGCGCAGTTGACTTCTTTAAGCTGGTGATCAACCACACTGGCTACCGCTCCGCGTTGTTCTTTGTATGTGGTCGCGTCGACGTACAATATGTTTTTTTTCCCTGCGAGGCTTCTTTCGTGTGACTCGGATCTTGCCTCTCTTCTGGCCTTGTGTATTTTCGGATGCATGTTTTTCGGAATCGGGTTGACCTTAATGATCTCTCTTATTTCTTTCGGTATGCTGCCCGTGCTGTTTATTTCTCTGCAAGCATCTCTCATGCCCAGTATATTTAGCGTGTTCCTTCCCGTTTGCGTCTGCATGAGTCTTATTTTCTGCGCGAGAAGGTGGGCCTCGATGTGCTCTTGCACTGTGTTGTTTATGCCCAGTTTATTGAATTTTTCGGTCGAGGTGTTGACCGGTAGTCCCAGAGCGCATTTGTAGGCTTTCCTCAGGATTGCCTCCAGTTGTTCTTTTTCCTGTTCGAGCGGAATTTGGTAGGGGACGCCATATATAATTCGGCTTACAACGAGGGCCTGTACTAGCCTACATGTGTCTTCCTCGGACATGCCTCGTCTTCTGTTGGAGATTCTTGCTATCATTCGCGTGATCTGCGCGGTGGTACTTGCTAGCTGCCTGATTGTTTGATCTAAACGGCAATTGCTTTGTATCCGCATGCCTAGGATTTTTATTTGCGATACTTCCGGGATCTTCTTTTCCCCTATGTAGATGTCTATGGATTTGTGCAGATCGTACCCTCTTCTGTGGACTCTGAGCACCTCAGATTTCTCCGGAGAACATTCAAGGCCGCAATGTCGAGCGTATGCATTGACAGCGTCTGCTGCTCTCTGCAGACAGTCTTGCTTTTCTCCTAAGGATCCCCTGGTCACCCAGATCGTGATGTCATCAGCATAGATAGCATGTCTGGCTCCTTCAATTTCTTCGAGTTTTTTGCTAAGCCGATCATAACAATGTTAAAGAGCATAGGGGATATCACTGAGCCTTGCGGTGTTCCCTTTTTGGGGGTCGGGAAGGTGTCTGTCCTGATGCCACCTATTCCAATGGTGGCGGTTCTGTTACTCAAGAAGGCTTTCACGTAGCTGTGTATTCTCTGCCCGCAATCTAAGTTGCAGAGCCCGTCTAGCACTGCCCTGTGACTGACATTGTCGAATGCCGCTTTGAGGTCGAGCGCGAGCAAGATGTTTTCTCCGTATTTCGGGACCGTGTTAAGCACCTCCTCCTTGATCTGCAGGAGGATGTCCTGTGTTGATAGATGTTTTCGGAATCCGAACATAGTGTGCGGCATGAGGTCATTGTCCTCCAGGTGGGTCTGCAACCTCTGAAGCACAATTCTTTCGTATACCTTTCCCAAACATGACGTCAATGAAATGGGTCGTAGATTTTCCAGGCTGGGAGTCTTTCCGGATTTAGGAATCATTACTATTTCCGCATGACACCAGTCTTTCGGAATGGTCCCCTGCTCCCAGTGTGTGTTGATGAATTCAGTAAATCTGTGGATTGAATTCTCGTCCAAGTTCCTAATCATGGCGTTGGTAACACGAGACCGTTGTTTAAACTAGAGCTACTCGCGCCAATTTCACGTTATCTACAAAAGCGTCACATGAGACGCCTTTCTTTCTACTTCTCCCGTCTGCTATGCGCAGTGTAAACAGTGCCCGTTTCGCTTGTTTAGTGCGAATATGAATAAGAAAACTAGCGAAGACGCTAATTAGCGCAGGAACGCTGGATGACGCTGTGTTAATCATCCACGTTCCATCTTTGGGTACAAAATCCCGTAGCTCCGTGAGGCCTTGCAGCCAATACACCTACGTCGATGTTTTGCTTTCTCGTTCTTCTGGCATTTGCGTTTCTTGATGTTCGTTCTCAGCTGGGCCATGCCACGTGGACTCCTTGTCATTGAGGTACACATCGTATACACAGTTGCCGCTGCTGAGTGACTTCTAAGTCTGCTTTGCTCGGCGTCTGCACGAATTGGGAGTTAAAATATGCTGACCTTTTTAAAAGCCAAGCTAGCATGCAATTGCGTGCCGTGTATGCTGCATTTCTGTTTCCTTGTTATATGAAGTGTGTAAGAACGGCAGGTGGCTAAGAGCTTTACGAGTTTGTTTCAGCTAGATAGTTGGGCTAGTTCGCCTAATTAGTTGGTAACTAGCCTGCGTTTGTACTGGTCGGTTTACTGAAGTCTTGGTCAGAACAAAAAAAAAGAAACATACAAGGATGTCTCTGACACGGCAAAGGATATCATCGAATGCAAAAAGGTCCTCGCCGACGGGACCCGTTGACATTCACGTCGCAGTCCAAAGGAGTGTTCTGGCAGGGACAACAGATGCCCTCCTCAGCCCAAGTTTCAACGGAGTGTGTTACAAATAATTTACAGTTCGCATGTACCCTACAGAAGGTAAGAAAGAGAAGCGTCGCGTACGCGCAGCACTGCGTACGCGACGCTTCTCTTTCTTACCTTCTGCGATACCGACCGTTCACAGGTTTACATGCAAAGACTGGGATATTTAATAGGCAGGAACAATCAAGTGCAGTCAGGTGACGACTTGATTTAGGCGCGTTAGGATTAAAGTTCTCAATTCTGAAAAATTCTCTACCTCCGCCCACCTGCAGCCTCGGTTAGGAGGTGACAAAATGGGGAGAAGAAACACCACTCTGACAGGGAAGGAAGTCAGAGAGCAAAATTTGAGAAAGTGTACAGATACGTACAAGAGAACGCGAAGACGATACGCCAAATGCTAGTGCATTTCTTCCACATCACTCATGTTGATCGTCTATAGATTTCTGTGCAATGTGCATAGCCTGGCTAAAGAGCGCCGTGAAATATGCGCTTTAATGCGATATCCCTGTATCCGTGTCATGAAGGTCGGAACTGTCCGCCGCGTGTCTGAAGCCTCTATAGCCACGGTGGGCAGCTGGTGGAGACGAGGAGGTACCCTCTCAACATTTGGGGCAGTGTGTACAACGAAACTGCCGAATACAAGAAAAAACTAGGATGTGCCCACTAAGGTTGACTCAGAAGAAATAAATATCATGCGTGACTCAGCCAATTTAAAAATGACTAATTATCATTCCACAAAATTAAGTATGAGCGAAAATGAATAGGCATATTAGATGAAAGAGACCATGCCATTACATTTCCACCTCCAAAAGAAAAAAAAAAAATGATTTCCTTGAATTTTTTTCATGCACTATAGATGGTGTCAAAAATAAGTGCGAAAAGAATTTCGCCCCGGACCCCAGGGAACTCCAGTACCAGGCTGGCACCAAACGCTGTTGGGAATCGAACCCCACATCTCTCGCCTTTGCTAGGAGGAACACTGGCCAATCCACAGCATTTCCCAAGCTGTTGTCTAGCCGTAAGCTTATTCAATCACGATGAGCGATCGCGGTCTCGCTTCTTTTTCCGGCAGCAACGCTGAACGCACGCTTCTTCGCCGCCCATTTGAGCGGCGGCTGATAGGAGAGCA
This sequence comes from Amblyomma maculatum, assembly GCF_055883805.1. Taxonomy (NCBI): domain Eukaryota; kingdom Metazoa; phylum Arthropoda; class Arachnida; order Ixodida; family Ixodidae; genus Amblyomma; species Amblyomma maculatum. Next base: position 6,402,856 of record NC_139352.1, on the reverse strand, counting down.
CGTGGTCGAAAAGGTAGGTTAGGTAATGCCTCACGCCGGTGTATAAAGCAAAACACCGCAGCTCTGGCCTGTAATCAGCTGTCAGTAGTAGTTAAAGCCCGTAATTACTGGCCCGGCTAAAAGACCCTACTGCCTCGGGCGACACGCGAGTCGGCGGCAGGCGCTACTCGGCTCATCCGCTCCCGCCGACGCCGGCGGGCGACCTTGGCAATGAGCGCGGAGCCGTTGACCGGATCCACACCGCCGCTTGTGCGCTTCGCTCGGTCCGGTAGGGAAACCCGTTATCGCCGCCTGCTACCGGCGGCAGCGGCGGCGTGGAAGCCATGTTAGGCCTAACTCTGGCGGAGACAGTAGGGCGCACGTGTTTGTGCGGCTGTTCCTTATCGCTTATTCGCACTCTTAAGTTGTATCCGGCTCGGCTTCCCGTGGCTTACTGTTCGCTTTTTTTTTTATTTGTTTGTTATTCAGTCGCCGACTCTCAGTGCCGCGCGCTGTTAACCTGTCTAATTCGATGTTGGGATGCGAATTGGTCGAGGCCACATCTGCAGGATGATCGTTGACCGCCATTATGTACGATGCATCGGCCCCGTTATCTATCCCATTGTATAAATACTACATGGAAAACGGGTGTGCTGTGATACGTGTGTGTGTGGTTGTGTACCTGGCCGGAGGTCAGCGTGCCATATATGCCTCTTTACGGAGTACGCTCGCATGCACTTTGGGTGCAATGTAGCGGTGGGCGCTCAGTCATTGGAATAGTACCGTGGCAGTTCGGTTCGAGGTGGAGCTGAAGCTTAATGAGGGGCTCGCAATGAGATATATACAAAGGGAGTCAACAGCCACTACTGACACAAATGAAAACAGAAAGGGAGGGGGGGCTTGAGTTCATCAATGCGAAATTAATAATGCGGTGTCATTGAAGAACTTATTACAAAGTAGGAAAAAAAACCCACTAAGTTGCCAGCTGTGGAATCCGAAACAGTGGGCTCTGAATCTCACGCTCGATGTAGAAATTAGACGAATTCTTGGAACGTCGAGCGGCATTATTGAATTGGCATTACATTTTTAATATTGTGGCGTAGTATGGATTCGGCGGCTCGTTTCCGTTACGGAAAATATCCTACTGCGGCTTTCCACACTTCAAGCACGTCTTGCGCGCCTCTACTCTGCTTTTCTTAAATAAAGCGGCAATAATAAATGCGACCTGGAGAGTGGTTGCAGTTTCGTTCACTTAGTTTTCTTCTTGTTTTTTTTTATGTATGACCACTAGAAAGTAATTGAAACTGAATGCAGTGCATCTCGGAAGTAATTGTAATTTATATCATTAATTTTCGGAGCAGTAATTGGTAATGTTTTTAATTCATTTTGAAAAGCAATTTTACCATGTATGCATCAGCGGCATGTGCTAATAAATGCAGCTAGGTATCTCCTAATATTCGCTAGGTTACGCGTTGTGAGAGTTCTTATCGCAGAGGCATGCTCCGTATTATTATGGCTGGGACTGTATACACACAGCCCGCCAGTGCAGCGCTGACGCGATCGTCGTTGCGCCAGCCTTCTTGCCGACTCGACTTCCTCGCTGTTCCGCTCGGACAGTGGAGAGTCGAGACTGCGGCGAGCAACCGCGCGACGAAACGAATGGGGAGGAAGGGAGGGACAGTGCCCGCACGTGAGCTTCGTCTCCCCCCGCCCCCTGTGGTGGTGGCGCTCGATTGGGGCGCAAGAAAAAAATATCAAAATAAATGCGTGATGCATAATCTCCTTCCTAAAAAGATTTGCAGCGCTAAAAGACGACACAGAGAAAAAAGATGCACAGGACGGCGCTACACTTTCAACAATAGTCATTAGAATTTACTCATGAAGCTCCCATTAATAACAGTTTACAGTATTTAGATATACATATCACTGTCATGGAACACCAGGTATGCTGGATGTACAGCCCGCGCGCCAGGAAGGAACTTTTACCGTTTGATTCTGCGCATTCTAAAACAGTGAAACGAGCGATAGCATCGCTCTGCCTGCAATCCAGTCTCAACAAGTCATGTTGCCATATGCAAGGAACTAGCTTCGACAGACAGATCACAAAACTGAAATCTGCTGGTTTTCCCACTAGTTTACTATCGGCTGTCTCTGAGACCCTTGTGCAAAGATTGAAAGCAGGAAGAGTTGTACAAAGTGATAAGCCTGCAAAACCGATTAAACCTGTAGTGGTCCCATACACACACCATGTAGCCCATAACTTGAAGAAGGTAGCCACAAAATTCAAGGTTCCGGTGGTATTCTCCGCTCCATGCAAGCTCGGTAGGTTGTGCCAGAAAACGTCCAAGGAGAAGGAAGCATTTCTTGGGTGCAACAAGAAGCACAGAAAGCCTTATGTGGCATGCACAGAGGGAGTAGTTTACAGCATCCCTCTCACTTGCGGCAAGGTATACATCGGCCAAACAGGCCGATGTATTAATATAGGCTACGGGAGCACAAGAACTCGCTAAGGATTGGCACCGGCTCCAACCTTCCCTTACATTGCAGAAAATGTAATGATGGTACGTGTCGAGCCCTTTTGTATGACACGACTGTAGTAAAACGATGTAAGGACGATATCGCCCGACAGCTCATAGAATCATATCATATTGAAAGAACTGGGTCCGGCTGCGTGAGTTCTGTCACCATGGCGCTGCACGGCAATGAATATGCCTTTTTAGATAGATATGGAAGATTATAGCTCACCTCATGATAACTTCCCTTCACCCGCTGCATTATTCTGTGTGTTTGCATGAATTAAAGCATTGTTGAAAGTGTAGCGCCGTCCTGTGCATCTTTTTTCTCTGTGTCGTCTTTTAGCGCTGCAAATCTTTTTAGTAACTATGAACCAACAAGCCCAGCTTGGAGTCTTGATAGTCTCCTTCCATTCTCCCCGCCCTCCCGTCTTCGGAGCAACAAGCCCCATCGCTGAGCCCAGCAACTCTTGCCGATGCTCGTGCCCTCCCTTAACCTAGATAGGGAAGGGCAGAAGAAAAGAGAAAGGAGGAGCTCACGGTGATACGCCGCGTGGTGTCAGCTTGCCGAACTAAAACCCATGTCCTGCTATGCTGGGCATGAATACGAAAGCAACGACGTGGCAGAAAGAAGGACAAAAGCTTGTGCCTGCTACTTCTCCATCCTCCTGCATCAACCTCGCCTTACCCTTTTCCCAGCATCATATGTACACAAAGCCACCTAGATGTACAGCGCTGGTAGGTCCTTTATCGTCTAGCTGCTCGAGAACCGTGTATCGCCGCAAAATAGCTCAGTCCATACGTTCTGTACCCTCGCGCGGTTGTTCTAGAGTGCATAGCTTACGGGAACGAAGCGTTGTTGTGGAAGCACAACATCGCGAACATATCCGCTGTGTGTCATGCTGCGAACCCCTGGCTGTCTCTCTTCGCATGCACTGTTTACGTACGGGGCGAAGACGGCCGCTCTGAGCTCGCCGCCCCTGCGCTGCAACAACAGCCTGCTGGCCACGCTTACGCAAACACCGCAATCGCGCAGGCACGCGTTCCCACGCCCGAGGGATCTCTTTCTCTCGAGATGTCGAAGAAGGCGGCTTCCGCTCATAACGGCCGGGAGAGGCGGTAGTGTGAACAAACGGGTACTGCATAAGCAGTCACAAGACTCAGCACCCCACTCTCGCAAAGTAAACTTTCTCACGGAGACGCACCTGCCACCCACGCACAGAGGCACGTCCTTAGATGCGACGCTGTGCGCGAACGCCCTTTGTCCTTTGATTTTGCTACTCTTCCTTGGTTTAGCTCCTTGAGCTCTGAGGTGCAACCCGCAGTTGCGTCACCAGGGACGGACAGCAGCGGAGCCATTCTGAGATAAGCTGTTTAGCTTTTCTGTGGCAAATGTCCATTGAGCATAATTAGGAGATGGATATATACGGCATATATTTGAAGGAATCGAGCTCTTCAGTGCAAAGTCCCTATATCACAACGTCCCGTTTTGAGCTGTGTAGCAGTGAGGCATTACGGCACACCTGGAGTTCAAACTCTTCTTAGGGTGAGGGAGATCGAGTCTCATCCCAACCACAGTAGACCATGCATAGCAGCTCCACGTTGACGTCGTAAGTGCACCAATATACTACTAAATGTAATAAGCACTGTGTCCTAAGAACTTTTCACCAAACCGATACATGTATGCGTGGTCCGATGCATTCGATTTTTCGCGTGGGCCAGAAAATAGGAAATAGCATGATTGTCGCAGCTGAGCCGGTCACAGGGAGAACAGAGTCAAGGGCCATTGACCGCATGAGTTTTGACCTGAGGTGAACAACACCGAGTCTGCACACTAGTTCACCGCCAATGGCAGTGCCTTCTCTTTTCAATACAAACAATGTCGAGCGCCAGTCTCACTTCAACAAAGGGGTGCTGCTATAATTTCATTATCGCACACGGTTTGTGCCGGCATCCCGATTTTAGGGGTGTCCTAAAACATTCCCGTATGGTTATGCGTGTTCGCGCTGAAACGGCCTGGCTTCCACTTACATTCCATGTCCTGTGTTGAATAATATTCACCGGTTGCGCGATGCCTGTCCGGCAGCTCAAACACAGCTCTTTTGTTGTTCGTACACACTTTCAACATGCCGCATTACCAAACCCAATGGCGCAGCGCTATTTGCGAGCCCACATGTTTCTTTTCTGCGAGGGAACAATTCACTTCGTTGTTTCGTGTCTTTTGTATGTGTCCCCCTGTGGCACCCACCGTTTATCAAAGTCATTACAAGCGTGCGTACGCGTGTGCAGTACAGCAAGAAGGCGCCCTGAAGTCAGGTGCTAAGTGACGTCTGCACTGGCGCAACCCTGCTGCCTCTTCGGCGACATCGACCTCCGGTGCGCGCCGAGTCGGCGGCGGGGGGTGTACGTCCACCGCGAAAGCCGAGCCCGATGTATAAGTGAACGCAGAGTCAAGGTCGACGCGCAAGGTCGACGCGCGCAGTGTCGCCCTTTCGCGAGTACATACGATGCCCTCGGCGTGCCAGGAATAGAACTACTGGGTCGCCATTCTGACTGGAGGAGTCGTATACAGGCTATCGTTACGATTACAGAGAGAAAAGGTTCGGCTGACTCTTTTATGAATTACGGCATAGCTAGCTATGCGTAGTTGACGAACGGCCTCCGCGATGAGCCAATGGACCACTCCTTGATCCCACACCCTAGAGAGTTTTTGCATAGCTCGATGTATAACCCGCTTCCGCGCGAGGCTATATGCGCATTCCCAGGTGGCATTGAGGGGCCTACACCGCTGTGCAGGCGCAGTATACAGTTGCTCACACGTTACGCCGCTGTTGTGGACTGCCACCTGCGCGTGCGCAGATAGAAGATGAAGGTGCTACCATATCTAGGCCCTTAGTGCTATCTGCGTTTGTGGTAGCGGCATACTCTTTGATACAAATGTTCCTTCGTGAAATCGAAGTATTGGATCGATGCAGATGCAGTGAAATACGTCACTGCACAAATCTATCCAAGGTCGACCTTTGGTGTCGTCTCCACGTCGCTACGGCCGCTACCTTTTCTGTGCGATGAACGGGTTGCTAGCATTTGATAATGTAAACGAATGGCCACTTGAGAGACCCAGCCAATTCTTTGACAATACCGTCTACTTACTGGCCAGTGCAGCGGCGCCGAGTAAAACTAGTGGAAATTGGAAGAGTGTATGAGCGTGGGGGCGTAATCCCCTGCTCGAGCGAGTGTCATCTGTACTGCTCTGGTCGGAAACAACCCCTCGAATCAAGTTTCATGTCCAAGTCCTGAGAGAGCTTGTTCTATCGGCTGTGTGCTTCTGGTTTGGATTGATGCAAGCTTGTAAGGTTCCAACTACTACAGTTCTCCCTGATTTTATTTTCGGGTACTATCTCGAGGAGGTTTCTTCTGAAATTAATTGCTGTGCCGATATTTATAGCCCTCGACAATTATTTGTTCCGAAAGTAACGATTGGAAATAGTTATTGTACATGCTAATGTGGTTATTTGCAAATATGTGTTCTTCATTAGATATATTATCCGCACTATAAGAAGCGGATAAGGAAAAAAAAAAGTAATGGCAGCTTCTTTAGGCGCCAATGCAGACTAGCCCAGTGTGACCGGGGACTGCTTCGCACTAATCAGAGCATCCTAGCAGACGAGGCTCAGTGCAGAAGCATGAATTGTGGGCACGCCTTTGCCCTCGCTTGATTTGTCATCTACATCTTCCAGCGCAGAAGCGCCGAGCAGTCGACGGTTGCGCGGTACTAATAAAGAATTGACCGGGTGCACATGGTGCGGACTAAAGTAAACGGAGCACCCTGTTTCTTTCTAAACTTTTTCACGCGTTGCATACTTGAAATTGGCAGTCGTGGTATGGGCAAACTGGTAATAGACGCCCATGCACTTTCACTCGGACAAATACTGTTCTCTTATCTCTAGTGCAGAAGGCACGGTTTTTATTTGAACAGAATAGCGTACTCCCTTTACTATGTCCGCACCTGTGAATTCATTTTCTTGCAGTCAGTAGTCAAACTGGACATGCCTTTCGAATGCACTGCTAGCGAGATCCGTGGCAAGTGCGAGATTCTCTCTCCCTCTAGACATTCGAAGGGACCTCAGGCGAACCAATCAAATCAACTTAATAATCCGTTTTTTTTTTGTTTTTTTTTACTCTGACGAACAGAAAAAGACATGCAAGGGTAGGAACAAAAACCTACAAACACAGTAGCTTGACGAGGTTCCTACCCCGGTTTGCCATGAGTGACAGTCACATTATATATGCATGCAGAAACAAACGAATGAACTGTTGTACAATATAGACAGGTGCTGTGTCAGAAACAATATTGATGTAGTAAATGCAGATGTATCTACATTAACTCATCGCAGACTCTTATATACATATTATGAATACATTCATCTCACACAAAACGAAGGAAGCATATTCGACAGAAAAATGAAACCTCGCCAGCAGGTCCAAAGAGCCATATACGATCGAGTGTGCTCAAGTTCACGTATTAGAAGCAGAAACAATACACCTGCACTACAAAAGCAAGTGGTTTCACAGAAATGAACATGAATAAGCCCATGTGTATTCTAGAATAACTTATTTTTTCGAGTTGCCTTTGCTAATCTCGTTTATATATTTTTTCTTTGTAGGAAGTTCAAATAAGCAGGCATGTGCGGGAAGAGGGTATAAATCAGTGTTTTCTGTTCCTGAATAATTAGGGTACTTATAAGGGTCCTCGTAAACTGCATAGGTTGAGGAAAGCGGCGTTGTTATTTTTGAGGCTGTGTTGTATACTTCATAACAAGTTTAAATTTGAAGATGTGGTGTAAGTGGAGTATGTTAAACGAAGCGAAAGGTTATCTTGTATGAGCAACATACAGGGCATTAGCTACATGACGAACTGCTTTTTGTTTTTTGTTTTTTACAATGGCAGATATTTTGTAAGGTTCGATTGAGTTGTGTCCGTCCATACAAGACTACAGTAATTATTATCAGGAGCAAAAATTGCATCATAAAGATTTCACTTAATTTTAGTCCGAAGCATCACTCTAAACTTACCACATCAAAATTCTCATCTAATACTGGTCACCGGACTGAAGCTCTCCTCAGCTAAACATTAGTCACGGGACTAAGGCTCTCCTCATCAAAGCGTTGTTCACCGGACAGGCTCTCCTCATCTAAATATTTGTCACTGAGGCTCTCTGCATTTAAATACTGGACTCACCGGACTGAGGTCTCCTCATCTGGTCACCGGACAGGCTCTCCTTATCTAAATATTAACGCGACAGCATTAACTTTCCCCGTTCGCCTAAAATCTGGTGTCGGTGCCAGAGCCGGCGGCCATCCGCCGGCATTGGCATTGTGAGCAAAAAATCACGAGCGTTGCGCAGTTGACATGGCCGAGCACTAACTGAGCGTAGGGTGGCCTGATATCGACAGGCGGTGCCAACTCCTGTTGATATAATATTCAGCCTGTCAGAAGAACCTTATAGGCCACGCAGGCACGTTCTTATGGCTTGGTTAAAGCGTAGCGCCTACGCTATCGTGTCGTACCCTTAACGACAGAGCTTAGGAGTCCCCCATAATTTTTATGTCCCCGGGCTGTGGCTCTCCTCATCTAAATATTGGTCACTGCTTTGAAGATCTCATCATGTAGGTAATATTAGTCACCGCACTGAGGCTGCCCTCACCTAAATATTGGTCGCCGGAGTGAGGCTTTCATTTAATTTTGGTAACCGGACTGAGGTTCTCCTCACTAGCTACTGGTCACCAGACTGAGGCTCTCTATCCTCATGTAAATATTGGTCACTGGACTGAGGCTTTTCTCATGTGCTCATAAAGATATTGGTCTTTGAATTAGTGCTCCCCTTTGGGTTGTGTCAGGTAATACTCCCTCTTTGCTCTCTATATGACATTACATAGCTGTCTTATGCCATATATTTTAATCCGCTAAAGATCGAAGACTACCCTCTAAGGCCAGCAAGTTACCAAAGTTTTAAGGTACGATACAGTGACTTTAAAGGGACACCTTATACACCTCGTTCGGTTAGAAAGCCGTCGGCGTCGTAGCTGTGTGTCTGAAATAATACACCACCTGTCGGAAATAATTGGTTATAGCGTGCTGATCAGATACTCGCCCAGTCCGCGGCCATTTGTGCTTACATAAAGGCGCGAGGCTTTGTAATGGCGCGTTGCTACACTCAGGTCTTGACTGCATAAGGACTTCGATTTGTATACGCTGTTTGTATACATAATACAACAATTAACGCTCAAAAAAGGTCATCACGAAGGAGAAGTACTCGGCACGAGCCTCGTGTTGTGTCTCCTTTCCGTGTGGTGTCCATATTTAGCTGCTACTTTAATTGAGACATGAAATAACCAGCTCATATCCAGGTTGCCCTGTTGTATGCATTGTCCTGCATACCTGTATATTTGAATACCTCATCTTGCGTCATAACGTATTCTCATAAACAGAGCTAAACCTGAATAACATCCAATTATGCTCCACACTACATGGCCACAGTGTATGCTTCGGAAACACTCTTTATTATCAAACAACGACCTAGTACTAGCCTCATCCGCTTATCATAGGCCATCCGTACACGAAGATGGCGGAAGCAGCAAGAAACAATGAAAACATCTGTATATATATATATATATATATATATATATATATATATATATATATATATATATATATATATATATATTGGAATCAGCGGAAGGATACAAAACCTATCCAGGAATGCGCTGCCTTATTACAAAGCTCCGCTGTGGACGTTATATTCCATATTCGCGCGCCGCCAAATATAAAAGTGGCGGACATAAGAATTATCAGATTCGCGGTAGGAATAGATACGCAGCCAGCACCCGAGACCGTTCGAAGATGAGCGCGAAGTGCGTGGGAAACCTACTAAATGCCTATAACAATGTGAAATCGCATAATCGTCACTACAGGTGCGTATGAAGTCGATTCGGCCTATAGATAATAGCAGACCTTAATCTCGCAATGGCCGTGGTTCCAACACGTGTATGCGCGCAGGCGGGAGCGCAGCTGCTTGATCACTCGTGTGCCACTGACGTCTCGGCCATGACCATGCCCGTGACTGATTTGGAATCGTTCCAAGCACGACTGACACAACTTCGCTCGTGCAATGTTGCGTCTTTGACGTCACGCGTGAAATGAAAATGATGAGAACATCTTATGTACTGCGAATTAAAGATCTCCGCATAGCTTCAATTATTTAATTTGATAAAGTAATTGATTTCACTTAAAGAAGAAGTCTAAAAAAGTTTAGGTTATTGGACGGATTCCAACCTACTAACTTTGGTTTACGAGCCAGAGACGCTACCGAGCAGTCTACGCAAGGCTTTATTTAAACATGGTATTTACTTAAGCGAATTAATTAATCTTCTCTGTAGGTCGCACCAGAAAGGCATGTACGGTTTGGGAACAAGTGGGTACTTTTATTTATTTATTTATTTATTTATTTATTTATTTATTTATTTATTTATTTATTTATTTATTTATTTATTTATTCTCGTCCTAGTTACTGCCAGTCTTGAAGAAGGCCTTAGGCAGGAGTGGGACATACATTATAAAAGAAAATGATTCACAGCAGAAAAAACGCGTCACAAGACGCGAATGAAGCGGACAATCAGACATAATCAGCCCGTTTCCAATGACAGCCGACAGCAATACACTGTGCTGAAACTATGTAGTGCTTACGACTCTATGGTAGAGTGTATTAACAGAAGACCATGTGTCGCTATCGCGTCATTCTCTTCAGGTGTGTTCTTAAGAAATTAGTGTTCCGCTAATTTTGAAGGGAAAGCCCCACAACGCCATTTCGGGCCAAGGTCAACGTGGGCTAGCAATTGACCTTCAAGAGCTGCGCTGGTTGGACCATATGACTAGCCCCGTCACTCGCTGCAAAGGTTCCGCTAGTTCCGCCGCCGGCGCGCGTGCTCTCTCCGCCGCCTCAGCTGGAGCCGCCACGCGGGCGCTTTCCCACTGTCAACCACGTGCAAAATTTCGTTTCGTGGCGCTCCCTGCAAGCGGATGCACATTTGCATAGCTTGGGTGCGTGTGGGATACCCGGATGTTCGTAATATCAGCAGCGCGGACGATGGAGAGCACTTTGTCCACGGGAACGTGCTTCGCTTTATTTTGGGGGTGCTATTGCATTACAGAGGGGAGTAGCGGATACAAGATATATGCGATATGAAGACAAAAGGCTGTTAGAAGAAATGTACACAGAACTCTGAAACACAAGTTAAAAACGAAAATAAGCGCACGAAAAACAAAAGGACAACGAGGCGCACGATGCAATTTATAGACGTTGACATCGATGTCAAAAATATAGCAAAAATATAAGGGTTATAGGGCAGAATGAGGACGAAGAATCAAGCATGCCGAAATTTTGAACAATATTTATGTACAGAAAGCTTGCAACGCGACTTTAAAATTGTCTTCTACAGTTATATGCTTGCTAATAAAGCATGCAAGATAGATTATTCCAGTCACTCAGATCTGGAAAGAAATGCATGAGTACGAACAGGCAACCGGGTTCGCGTGTGAAATTATTTTCCTTTTGAGTGCGGTTACGGCGAAATGAAGTTATGAACATCGACTCCGCAAGGTAATTGTGGTTTTTAATTCATTTATTAATGCTTTGATACCTATTTACTCAAATATTATGCGGTGCATGAGGTGGTAATTGGTAGCATTCACAAATGGCGTATGGTTGTAGAGTACAGTGGATGAAAATGACTCAACGGATATGCCACTAAGTACATATAAACAAAGGCGACACGGCAATGGGTCTCCTGAACTTAAGAATATTAGTGGTTCCTCGAATAGACTCACAAAATCGCTTTGAATGAGTCTTTATTACGTCGGGCAGAGTAGTCGAAAGAGATGAAAATTTAGCTGACCAAAGGAGTATAGACATCAAATTTGGTTGCATTTTTCTCCTTGTTAATGATGCGTAAGACATTTCTTTATATGTACCATTGCATGGTTTTCAACTACCACCTACAAATAATTTATAATTGAAGTCTTTTTTTTTTTCTCATTTGTTTGCATTTTGGTTTCAATAGCTGTGCAATGGCTGTGACAACAAAGTAAACTCTAGATACGAAAAAAAACAGCGATTGTTTTTTTCGTATCTAGCGATACGAATGCGATATGTTCTCCACTTGTTGCGACTGTTGTTGTCGAGGCAGGCTTATACCGTGTTGTAGTGGATTGAAGCGACAGAGGAACGATTATACCCCTGTTTGTTTAGCCCTCACGTGACCTAGACGACTTTAACGTCAAAGCCATCGCTCGATCGGTTGTTGAAACCGGAACCGAAAGGAGTGAAAAAAGAAAAAAACAAAACTGAACTACAAATTATTTAGCGACCGTAGGCAAACATCACACGGCGATTCCTGCACAGTAATGTCTTACGCATCGTTACGAATACTCTTTTAAAGTAGTATAAGATTTCGCCGCATTTTTGTAGCCTAATGTACAAGTTTTGAAGAATGCCTATGGACAAAAACATTTTCTTATTGTTTACTAAACTTTTGAAGGTACTGTTATACCAAAGCGCTTTATTGTGTAAGCTGCCCTAAATGCAACGTATCGCTTGTTTAATTCTGAAATTTTATTTAGGTTTTATTTGCAAGGATACGGACGGATAACGTACGCATGCGAGTGTGGCCACGGCTTTCGGTATGGAGTAAGTACTACGTCAATTGAAAGCGCGCCTATCTCACTGGAAACATGCCCGCGCCGCATCCGGTTCAAGCTGCTGTTGTCTCCACGCAGATGGAGGTGAAACTGAACAGTGCGCGTCTGCTTTTTTTTTTTTTTCTTTTTCTTTCTTTTTTTTTTTGTATACTATCTTGCAAATCCAAATCCACTTTATTTCCAACCTACAAGTTGAGGGTCCCCCAGGGAAAAAGCTGTCACAGACAGCTTGACTGGGCCCTAGGGGCATACAGGCAGCATCTCGCAGTGGATTTCACAGCACAATCAAAAATGGATATGAACATGAGAGCAAAAAAATCTTTGTGTCTGCCGTCGCTGCTGCCGGAAGTTTGGAGCGTGAGCGCGCTTTCGCGAGGAGCCTAATGATTGCTCGGTTCAGCAAGAAGAGGGGGTCAAAGCAAAGGGCAGCAGCCAGGATATTTTGGCGTCGGCAACGAGATACGAGCGGAGCGAGATATCAACCCTTTCCGAGCCCTGTGCGCAGAGTGCGAGGTCACGGTCCGCCTATGTTTAGAACTAGTCATTCACTTCGGCCTGTCGTTCACGCCTAGACTGGCACTCGCAACGCGGCGCTCGGAAGTGACACTGATTCGCTGAGAAGAGAGGGCTTCGCGGACGCACTGGCTGCTGGAGACAGCACCGACGTACTCAACCTCTGCCGCATCGGATGGGAGTGCTTTGTGTGGTCGAAGTGTAGGACGCCTCAAGTTGTGAGGGAAAGAAAGATACAAAAGAAATAATGTAAGGAAGTTACTCAGGCAGCACTCAATCGGCTACTCTGCAAGTTGGGAGGGGATTAGAGTGAGCAGAAGAAGAACAGAGGGGAATGTCTGTTAATTTATATTCGCCGTGAGACATGTGGTGATGATGTTTTATGAACTTCAAGCATGCAGGACGCTGACAGTGAGTTCGTAATCAGGCGCTAAAGCCTGTGCCTCTTAAACATCGGATGATCGTCTTGGTGGCTGTCTATAGAAGAGGAAAGGTGGAGCCATGGTCCCAAAGTTTTGCCCCACAAGGTTCGGTTAGAGGGCGTCACTGTAGACACACGCTGACGATCTCAAAGTGGGGACATTGAGAAATTAGTTTTGCAAATGTCTCATCGCACCGGCAAATCAGAAAAGAGAACACGGACCCAAAAGTATCCATATACACGCTGTCTGTCCTTAGGCCACCTCAGCACTCGGCGAAGGGTTTCGGAGATTTCTTCCAACCCCTGATCGTTGGACAGGACATGATCGAGACACAAAACTTCGGCACACTCTCATCACAGGCCACGAGTCAGCTATCGCGACTCCGATAGTCGTGAGGGGGTCTAATGGAACGCTGGCTCCCTCCGGTCATTTAGCGTATAGCACTACTTCACGCAGTCAAACCCAACCAAGAGTGTTGTGGCTGGCATGACCTTGAGGTTGGCATTCATCAATCTAGTATAGCAACACCCCACCCGTAGCCAACACATGTAATAGCATAGCGTATACCACCTCCTACTCAAGGCCACGGACACAGTGACATTTCACCTTTGAGATTGAACTGAGTATAAACGCAAACTACTATTGCCACCCCTAAGCGAGCATCTGATTGTCGTCAGCAGTCGCACAGTTTAGCGATAATGCATGCTTTCCCATGTCTGCCCTGTTTATTCACGCTAAAATCCTGCAGCTTTTTTATGATCCTTTACTGCCAGCGAAAACCATAGTTGATGATCATGGGTCGTCCGTCCTCAGTTGTTCCCCTGTATGCCTTCTCTTACGCAGGCACAATGTTTCGTAAGTCTAGTAATCTTCCTCGTATGCTTTTCGTAGTAAAACACTCGAAGAGCACTCTGCGGGCGATTACAACGCTTCTCTCTCCACCAACGCACTGCACCGTCGACAAGGCAGCCGGGGACTCATCTCAAATCCCCAACAGACACAAAAAAATGTGATAGTCCTTGCGAAGTCAGGCTGCATGCAGTCCTCGCGCTGATAACAGCACGAAGCGAAACGAGGGGAAGAAACCAAGCAAGAAAAAGAAGCGTAGTCCTTGATTGGGAGCCGGATCTCGCCGGCTTCTTCTCCGGCTGTAGCGCTGGATGGATCTGGACCGAACCCGAGACCTCGAAGCGCTTGGCCAGTGATAAGCGCTATTAAGGAGAATCTCCTCATCTCTCGCACAGTAGCATTGCTGCAGCGCGCATTGCATACATGCATTGATTGACATGCGTGACCTCAGAGTCGGAGGCTCACCGTTTAAGGACGATAAGGATTCCAAGAATGCTTTTTCCACGAAGCTAGGTGCGCGCACTGCACAGTTCAAGGCGTAGAACACAGCATGAGTGATCAGATAATCATTCATCCATCAAAGCGCAGTGATACGATTACAAAGTAAAGCTGTACAACTTAAAAAAAAAAAAAATTCCTAGTTCAAGGAAAAATTTGTGTGCTCTTGGAATTGAACTAAACCACAAATCGTCTGGTCTAGTCGCTATACAAACTTAAATTAAGAACCGCTAGGCGATGGCAGCGATAGGCCGAATCAATTAACTACTTGAAGTGGGAGGGTATATATTCCAAGACTTTAAATTTAGACTTTAAATTCTAAATAAATTATTAATTGTGCATTAATATCCACCCAAACTAAGTCATGCGGCTACGATGTAAAGATTTCATTTGCCTATAGTTTGCCTTTTCAAGTCTAGCCGTAATGAGAACATAATTCCATATTCAAAATTTCCGCGTTATATCAAGTATTAGTAACAGCATCAGCCGCGGTAGTAATAGTAGTAATAGCAGTAGTAGTAGTTGTTGTTGTAGTCGTAGCACTATTAGTAGTAGAAGTAATAGCAGTAGTTGCATTCC
Source organism: Amblyomma maculatum (assembly GCF_055883805.1). Lineage (NCBI taxonomy): Eukaryota > Metazoa > Arthropoda > Arachnida > Ixodida > Ixodidae > Amblyomma > Amblyomma maculatum. The sequence continues at coordinate 6,387,749 of NC_139352.1, read as the reverse complement.
TAGTAGTAGTATTAGAAGTAATAGCAGTAGTAGTAGTAGAAGACTTTATTGAGGCGCAACACTTAGGCGCCTAATACATCGATGGCCTGCTGGACGAGCAGGCGCTGTTCTTTTTCCCCCTCAGCACCAAGCCAGTCCACCCAGGTCCAGATAGTATGAGAGAATATGGGAAAAAATCCCGATTGCAATGCAATCGGACATGAAAATAGGCAGTGTGAAACGTTGGCATAAGAGGAAGGGCAGTTGGAGCATGATGGATCGCGACGGAATTTGTAGAGATATAGCCGTGCCGTGCAGGTGTTATGAGTGTGTTCAACTGTATTTGCCGAAGGATATGAGCCTCCCGAACGGAAAGATTGGGATGAGGGTCGGGGTAGAGCTTGCGGTCTAAGCGAGCAGTATTGTAATATTCGCTGATGGTGGCGCGAAGAGACACTCTCGACCTGCCCTCCAAGGATCTTGGCCAGGGGATGAACGGTGCCCGGCTACGAGTTTCACGGGCGAGCTGGTTCGCCAGCTCATTGCCGTCAATCCCCGAGTGTCCAGGTATTCATCGATGGAAGACGGGGCTGGGCTGTAGCGCAACAAGTGCAACCTCGAGCTCCGTGGACAGATGACGTGTTAGACTTTTAGATTGAATGACACGGATATAGCAGTCTGGGAGTCGGTGTGTATAATATACTGAGGCACAGCTAGGTGGGAGAGAATGGAGAAATGGGCCACTTATGTGTGTGACAGGGGTAGATAGACGAGGATGAAAGAGGACCTGGCTTCCGGAACCACGAGGAGTCACATAAGAGGCATCCATGTAAGCGACTCTATGGGTACTGAAGGGCGGACTGTGATGAGAGGCAGCAGCATGTCGGCGGCCAGCATGTAGGACCGGCGACATATTGGCTGGAAGAGGAAGTATACAGAGGTTTGTGGCCTCTGGAGGGGAAGGAGTTGCCAGAGGGACTGACTGGATGGGGGAAATGTTAGCCTGGTTTAGAAGCCAGCGTCCATGAACTGTGCCGGAGAGGCGAGCTATCTGTCGGTCACGGTGAAGGGAAAGGAGGCTGCGAAGAGGATGAAAAAGCCCGGTGGCATAAAGCTTATCGGTGGAAGTGGTTATAGGAAGACAAAGAGCAGCTTTATAAAGGCCGTGAAGAGCTGTTGCAAGTGTGTCTAGCTGGCCCTGGGTGAATGAAAGATATGGTATAAAGTAAAGGAATTTGTTAAGAGAACGCGTCTGAGCCAATCGACAGGCGTGAGCTTCCCTCAGGCCAGGACCGTCTCACAACTCGGCGAAGTAAATGGGTGACGAACTGACAGGAAGCAACAGCCGCATGGAGAGCCCGGACATTTTTGGCGGCACGCAGAGGCATGCCAAGAACGCGGCATTGAGAAACTTTGGGGATTGGGGAGCCGTTCAAGGTAAGGGATATCAGTGAGTTGTGAGCTCGTTGATAAGCAGAGTGAGTCAAAAGTAGGAGTTCTGACTTCTCGGGCGCGGGAGACGGGCCTGCATGGTCAAGAAAGCAAGAAATGATATCCAATCCCTGCTGAATGGTGCCTTGAACGTGACCAGGAGATCCGCACGAGCACCATAGTGTGATGTCGTCGGCGTAAAAAAAAGTGTTGAAGATCGGCAATAGACGATAACTGAACCGCGAGAGGAGCCATGGCGATAATAAAAAGGGTGGGTGAAAGAAGGGCACCCTGCGGGGTACCCCGGGTGAGACGGTGGGCTGTAGAAGTGAAGTTCAATGCTCGGAAACGGGCCTCGCGATTAGAAAGTAAAGCTCGAATGTAGTTATACATGCGGGAGCCGCGGCCGGTGCTGGAAAGGTGGGTAAGAATATGGTCATGGGAGACGCAATCGAATGCCTTGCGGACATCAACTGTGACCAGGGCGTGAAGCTGAGAGCTACCACAGGCTAAGAATGTATCCTGGAGTATGAGGAAAAGGTCCTGTGCAGATACGCGGGAACGAAAACCAATGAGGGTATGAGGGAGCGAGTTTGAAACCTCCAAATGCCTATTTAGCCTAGTGAGCGCCATTCTTTCCATCCTTGCCGACAGGAGGTGAGAGAAATGGGCCGGAGATTTGAAAGGCTGGAGGCTTACCAGGTTTATGAATGAGAGAAATAAGTGAGGAAGTCCAGGACGATGCCAGTGAGCCTTCTTCCCAGGCGGTGTTATAGAGATTGAGAAGGTGCTCTTTTGCATTATCGGGAAGATTGCGAAGAGCGGAGTGATTCCATCTTCACCGGGAGCCGACCGAGTGGCGTTAGCAAGAAGTGCAGCTTCAAGCTTGCGCAGAGTAAAAGGGGCATCGAGGTCATTGCTTGCACAGCCTGTGTATTCAGGGTAACAAGGGGACAAAGGGGGTGGGAGATAAAGATCTGCGTTTCTAGTAGTAGTAGTAGTAGTAGTAGTAGTAGTAGTAGTAGTAGTAGTAGTAGTAGTAGTAGTAGCAGTAGTGGTGGTGGTGGAAGGTGGTGGTGGTGGTGGTGGTAGTAGTAGTAGTAGTAGTAGTAGTAAGCTCTTTCCCCAATGTTCTTCGCAAGAACTAACGTACGTTATATGCACCATTGAAGATAAAATTGTGAACATTCAAGCCTGAATCGAGATACAGAAAAACAACTTAAGCGTAGTAAATACAAACGGGATGAGTTCCTTCTTGAGAAAGGAGTTGTTATTATACATTTTACTGTACACACGCTCAAGAAGTAAACACGTATGGTTCTACTGAACGAGGTTTCTTTTTTTTTTCTTTTTTTTTTTTTTGCGAAACCAACATTACGCCAGGTTTCAGCTCGTCGCGTATGCCGTGGCCGCGGCCACGAATGACCTTGAACAACCGCGAAGAAGGCTTAGAAGAAGAAGAAGAAAAAGAAAGAAGGAGCAGACGAAGACGCCGAAAAAGAAGAACGCTCGGTCACCTGCAGCTAATGCTTTCGCTGCACATTAGGTTCAGCAGCGTTGAACCCTTCTCATTTTTTTATTGCGATAGCAATACTGCGCCAAGTTTCGAGCCGTCGCGTGGTCCCGGCGGACGCCACGCTTGACCTTGAATAGCCGAGGAGGAGGAGGAGCAGAAGAAGAAGAAGAAGAAGACTGGCAACTTACGCTCTCGCGTCATACTCTTAAAGGATGAGCTTAAGTGTTCCCAATAATGTAGCACCTTACACTGATAGGGCGTGATAGGGGAATAATGTAGCAGGCAAAGGAAGCTTGCGCCTTGCTGCCGCAATTCAACTAGGGTCCATCATCATCATCATCAGCCTGACTATACCCACTGCAGGGCGAAGGCCTCTCCCATATTTCTCCACTTAACCCGGTTCTGTGCTAGCTGCATCCACTTGACCCCTGCGAACTTCTTAATCTAATCCACCCACCTAACTTTCTGCCGCCCCCTGCTACGCTTTCCTTCCCTTGGAATCCAGTTTGTTACCCTAAGCGACCATCGGTTATCCTCTCTTCGCACTACATGTCCTGTCCATGCCCATTTCTTCTTCTTAATTTCCACTAGAATGTCGGTAGCTTGAGTTATTTCTCTGACCCACTCTGCACGCTTTCTATCTCTTAATGTTACCCCTACCATTTTTCGTTCTATAGCCCTCTGGGTTGTCCTCAACTTAAGTAGAACTCTCTTGGTTAGCCTCCACGTTTCAGCCCCATAGGTGAGTACAGGCAAGATGCAACTGTTGTATACTTTCCTCTTGAGCGATACCGGTAAACTGCTAGTCATAATCTGCGAGTGCTTGCAACTAGGGTTAACCAGAGTTAAACCGCAACTAATTTTTCTTAGTTTTTTTTTTATTTGCCTTTCTTTTTATTTTATCGCGACTTTTATTTCCGGTCGTTGACACTTCTTAATCTAGTCAGAGAGGGAAAAGTTGGCCTGTCTTTGCGCCTGAGGGCTAAGATGCATGGACTGTAAAAGTGCCCGTATTGAGTGAGGAACGTGAGGAATCAGTTTGCCAAAAATTTACGAAGCCTGAATTTTTACTTTGGTTCTTATGGTTTATGCGTTCTTCTCAAGTAATGTATATGTTGGATAACGTTTGTTTGAGCACTACTTTACCGTCTGATGACTGCAATTTTTGAGTAGGAATCAGTCACAACTGCGTTGTACGGACTGCACGAGGACATGCACAGGACACGCCAGGCTGCATAAGCCTTCAGCGTGTCCTTCCTTATGTAGCAAACGCCTTTAAAATGAGCTCCCCTCGCAGTTTTTCCCTGCAGGTCCTTCTGCTGTGTATGAATATTACGACTATGTAGATGCTAATAAGTATTATTATGATAAAACGCCCCAAAACTTCGTCTATTTCAACGGACTATATCTATTTATCGCAATGCTCCTCACTCAAATAATGGCGATTGTCCTCAGCGAAGACCAAGTGTCTACTTTAGTCCACCGGGGTGCATATCAGGTTCGTAAAATAGCGGATAACAACACTGGAAACCGGTGTAGAGTTCACAAACAGGTAGTGTTTCATTCTGTATCCGCCAACGGTAAAAACGTATGACGGTTTCTCACGCTGCACCTGTACAATATTAATAGCCCACGTTTGTCACGCTGAAAGGATGAGAGCGAAACCAGCCCGCTGTGCTTGTCTGTTATCTCGTCTAACGAGGATCCGGTTATTCCAGCCACCAAGCTTGCTTTATTTTCGTAATCCTACGGCAATACACTGTAAGAGCTCTTGTGCGCTCAGTGTGGAGACGCTATTGCTGACAGCAGCGGCATCGACTGACCTCGCAGAATAGCGATGATCGCCAACATAGGAGACCCACTTCATATCTCTCACGTGATTACTATATCGACAGACCTTTGGCACAAGGCTGACTCCGAGGTGTGTGCACTTACATACGTAAGGCACACTTGATGTTGCAAACACCGTGCACTCCCATCGATTCATCGATTGGATACGAGCGGTCGTCGCATGGGTGCAGATATGATTGCCCACATCCGTTCAGACCTTGCACTACAGGTGATCTCCTCACTCAATTTTTCGTTCGTTTCTGACCACGCTGTGAGCGTGTAACATTGGTGCGTGTTTTCCGACCGATATTTTATCGATGAGAGCGAGTACTTGCGTCCATTTTCAGCGAAAGGTCGGGGGGAGGAGGGGGGGGGGGTATATCCGGAACAAGATCGCTCATGGCGTCAACACAGCATGCACGCTTTTACGTGCGCGATTGAAAGCTTCTAGCAGCGCGCTGTCCAACAAAACAAATGACCTTACGGTGTCCGAATCCTGCATGTCCACCCTGCATTCAACTATTACATGTGCTGACAGCATTTATCAGTTGTTTAAAAACAAACTCCAGCAGCAACCGGCACATGGGTTAGAATTGAAGAGCTGTTAAAAGCGATCGGGGGATGCCTGCCTCCGTGCATAATGCATAGTGTTCGTTGTCTTTGCTTATCAGCGGGCATGAAAATTGTCCTGCAGCATTCTGCTTAGCAACGTTAATGTAATTCAAACGACAGCGCTACCCTTTCGTTACGGTTGTTCACTCGTGTGCCCTTGTATGCTGTGAAACACGGCACTGCGATGTCTTCACAAAAAAAAAAAAAAAAAAAAAAAAAAAAAAAAAAAAAAAACATCATTTCTCACAGGTAGTCTTGGCGGATAGCTACTTATGACAGACTCCTTCGACGCTTGATTTATGCACGATGACCGCGGAATGTGGCAAAGTTGTGTCTGTTCCTTTTCTGTTCTACTGGGCCCCCCTTCCAAGGCAAGTAAATAAGTAACGGCGGCTCGGCACGTTTTTTTTAAATTTTGTTAGCTTTTCAATGATAACTTATGGCGCCACACTGTCAGACAGCTGTATGTAGACGTGCTGGGCGGTCTCAATGAACTTCATGCGTTATCGCCTTGCGACGCCAACGTGGTACATATGTTACAACAGCAGTCGTTGACGTCCATGCTTGGAAATGTCTTTCCTACTGTTCTTGACGCAAACGATGACAACCAGAAGGCCTGGTATAGAAACATGACGATCGTTTCAGTCATGCATACGTATGTACCTCAAACGTGGAGGAACTCAGGAGCGGTTATATTGTCGCGAACTTCGGCCCACCACTTCAGGCAACCGCCCCATGCTTGTTGGCGTGGGCAGCAATTTTTCATTTGTGCGGCTCCGATCAACACCGCTATCAAAGGCTCCAGAAAACTGCCGCTGATAAGTGTGCTAAGCCCTGAATTGTGCGCGCCAGTCAAGAAGCGAAGGACTGGTAGTGGCAGTGACGTTCTCACATTGAGAGCCCCCACCCCCTCCAGCTACTGTCTTTTATTTGTATGTGCGTGTATTGCGACTTCAGGAGTGGCCTTATCGATCCGCATGATGCATTATAGGGCGGTTTGGGAATCATATGTTCCGATAATGGGTTAATGCACGGCCCCGGGATTTCCCCCATTACAAAAATCGATTGTAACAGCGGTGCAACATGTTCCTCGATTGTGTGAAACTGCGTTTCGAAAGTATTCTCTCCCTAAATGGCTCACCGTTGTGCTATTCGTCATGTAAGAATAGCTGGTGAGAAAGAAAGGATGAACAGTTGTTTGCCATTTGAAATGTAGAAAGTCTGAAATAAATTTTTTACCTCCCCTCCCCCCCCCCTGCCCCCAAAGCGGCCCACGCTTTCTAAAGAAAGCAAAGAACACAAAGGCGGAACAAAATACATCACTGTGGGGTGAAAAATAATGAAGAATTGATTCCGCTTACCTTATGTGCCCTGTTGGGAAGGATAGCCAGCCTCATGGGCCTGGAACAATTATACGCCTCGTGGAAAGTTTTGGCAGTAATTATCATCGTCGCAGGATCGTAGAAATTGCTATGAAAGAAATTAACTACGCCTTTGTTAGCCAACGAATCTACCCGCAAACCCGACGGTCAATAAAGCCATACGTGGACAAGTCTTTTCAGTCGAATCGACCGGAGTGTGTCGTGCTTGGGGGCTAATTTCGGATCAATATCAACCACACGAGTTTGCTTAACTAAAACCAGAACACGAATGAGTTTGCTGGCATAAGGCTGGAAGAAATCCCATACCATAAGGTGGTCACACAGCGTACTAAACCGATGCGCCCAGAAAATCGTCCCGGCCTTCGCTCTAAAAACGAGGCCATACGTGCTCTAGCTCTGGGGGCTCAGGCCTTTCCCCAAATTAGACACAACCATACATAACAACAAACCATACACAACAACACGATTCTGTCGACGGGGCAGGATTGGCTTGATTCACCCTCGAAATTTCATAGGCAAGGAAAAAGGAGGTTATAGCGGCGAGTTTATCGTTAGGACAATATGGGACAGCATACATGTCATGCGATCACAGGGGACCATGTGCAGCGTTGTTTGTAGCCGTAAATACCGGATAACTACTTTTTTGACCGCGCTGTACGAAAAATGGATGCGGTGCCGATCAGTTATAAAAAAAGGGGAAAATAAGAGAAACATAAGGATATGCGGGTCAGGTTCAGACGGTTACCGATGATCGTGTATCAGCGACAGTATTCGATTCTATTGCCTACCATTTGATGATACAGCCTGCCTATTCTGCCTTCAATACTTGTCATGTCGGCCATGTACTCCCTTCTCGATTGTGTACTGTCCTCAAAGCTTAGGGAAGAAAGGTTTGGTTTAGCTTGGTTTATGAGATTTAATGTCCCAAAGCGACTCAAGGTATAAGAGACGTCGTAGTGGATGGAGGACTCTGGAACTTTCGACCCATTAATGTGCACTGCCATAGCACAGCTCGCGAGAGCCTGGCTTTTCTCCTCCATCGAAAAATTGGCCGCGACGGCAGAGATTCGATCCTGCGTCCTTTAGTACAACAGTCGAGCGCCCTAACCACTGCGCGACCGCGCCGGGGCTGTGGATAAACAAGCGGGAGAGGATAGTGGTATCACAGCCAAGAACATGGAGCTACGCCCAAGTGGAGTAAGTTATTCCCGAGTGGACGAAGTACAGCAGTCGCATAGAGTTGGTTGTGTGCTTGGTACTTCTTTGTTGTGAAGGAGAACTAACGGGTACCCACCACCGGCTTTCTTTTTAATGTAAAATACATTCCGCGGCTAGCTAGCCCACAAGACTTTCTGTGGAACTGCTTGTGCACCAGCACGGCAGAACTCACCTGGCCACACGTATAAAGGCGTGCTCTTTTCATGGCCAGTTACTGCACTGTCTCAATTCGCGACTACCGCGACTGCCATCTGGAAACTGTTTGTCATCAACTTCGCCTCAACGCTGCGATCACAGCTTACGGTTCTGTTAAGGAGAAGTGTCCCTGCTGAGACAACTGCGGAGCAGTCGCAGTAGTGGAGCATATCCTGTTTGCATTAGAGCTTACCTGTACTCCCCTATGGGGCGGAAACGTGGAGGCAAACGCAGAGGGTGATGGAACTAAAACTGGTAGGTGTAACGTTAAAAGACAGGAAGCGTGCAGAGTGGGTTGGAGAAATAACTCGATATTCTAGTGGAAATCAAGAAGAAGGAAAGGGCATGGGCAGGACATGTAGTGCGTACAGAGGAAAACAGATGGTCGCTTAGGGTAACAAATTAGATACCAAAAGAAGGGAAGTGTAGCAAGGGGCGGCAGAAAGTTAGGTGGGCGGATGAGGTTTAAGACGCAGGGGTCAAGTGGATGCAGCTAGCACAGGACCGGGTTAATTGGAGTAGTATGGGAGAGGCCTTCGCCATGCAGTGGGTATAGTCCGGCTGATAATGATGATCCTGTTTCAATTCTCAACCTGTTACGAACAACGTATGTATTATAAACATCTAATTGAGTTGCCGCCCAGATGCCTCTAACAGTGGATTGTGTACTAAGGCCCCTTAGCCTGCCGTAGACAGCATAGAGGCGCAACAAACTGCTTTTTTATGTTGACGATATAGAACTCCTAGACAAACCTTACCCCCCCCCCCCCCCCCCCCACACACACACACACACACATTTTCTCGATATTACGTAGTCGTACCTGTACAATTTCAGTTAATTTGTAGGGCATTGTAGAATACCTGTAATTGTTTGCCAGCATACTTCTATGTAGATATCGCCCCATTCCCAATAAATGTTTATGTCCTTTTATTCTTTTTATTCATTTCCTACACCTCTCTCTTGCTTTGTTTCTCCGCTCGATTTCCCTTCCCTGTGCAGAGTAGCAAGTCAGAGCATTTGAAAGGCCAGCCAGATTATCTGCCTTATTCCTCAAGACGTTCCTTTCCATCTTCTAGACAGCTATGTGTGGCACATCCCGCGTGATGCTTTGTAGGCAGGAGAGCGGCTTACCTGCGCTCTAAAAGAGAAGGTAGTAAATTTGGCACGCAAGTTTCACCTTTTGTGGACTGGCTACGTAAAGAGTAACCTCTGAAAGGCTAAACGAAAGGAATCATAAGTCGCAGTGGCGTGAAGTACCCGCCTAATTACGTGACATAAGCAAAATTTATTTTCTCTTCATCTATCTCTAACGAATAACTCTGCTTTAGTAGAATACGATGTAAGAAAAGAATAGTGCTAACTCTGGTCCATGGTACGCGACTCCACTAAGTAGTGATCAAATTAGTTTTGGAACTTTGGCCATATCAAAGGAGCTACTAGAGGCGCCGAAATTGTTGAGCTGGTATACGATGTGATGCTTAGCTTTCAACTGGGTAGCCATGAAGCGCTCTAACAGCAAACAGCTTTCTGTCACGGAGGAATTATGAGCAGCTCGGTTGCTGCAGACTAGAGTTGTATCCGACTATACGTGTGGCAGTTTATTATTTAGCTTGTTTCTGCGCAGTGTGTGCTGTCCAGGCTAGTTTGGCAAAAGATGCAGCAGCAGAATAAAAAGAATTAAGAACAAAACATACAGCTTCAATGCGGGCTCTGATGGCAGTCGGGTGGAATGCATTTCGAGCTATTGACTGCCGTATCTGCTTGTCCTTTTATGTTGTCGTAACATTGGCCCGATTCTAAGAACTTTCATAAGCTACGTGCACATATTGCGTCGTTGGAGTCTAGCGTCAGCCGCTGGATGCTGCCTTCCAAGTTTTCTTTAGATTTTGTTTTTCAAAAGCCGACCGTTCTCGCGTCACGCTTGCGCAAAGAGCAATGATCTACCGCTCTCAGATGACATATACTTGCACGCATTCTGCGTCTGGTGAGATGTTATTTCCGGCATGAACTCCGCTTGCGCTATTGTATGTAGCTTGCATAAGTTGCCCACTGTTGAACTACGAGACTACTCTTGTTGAAGTGTTGTGCAATCCTGAATTTATTTATTTCTTTCTTTCTTTCTTTCTTTCTTTCTTTCTTTCTTTCTTTCTTTCTTTCTTTCTTTCTTTCTTTCTTTCTTTCTTTCTTTCTTTCTTTCTTTCTTTCTTTCTTTCTCCCTCTCGTTCTGTTATTTTTGTTGTTTTCTTCTCTCTCCTCCTGTTGCTACGGGTCCCTTGTCTCTACTTGAATGGTTATAAGTTTCGATCTGAGTGGAATCAATTTCAGAAAACACTGAATTATTTCTTGAAGATACATACAGAAACGAACACGTGCGCAAAATTCTCGCCGCCTCTGACCGACACGCAAGTCGAGTCGCAGTGCTGAAAAATCAAGCAAAACACAACTTCTCGCGACTCTTCTTGAAAAAAAAAAAAAAAAAAAAAAAAAAAAAAAAAAAAAAAAAAAAAACACGGTTGTGTTACCTCAACAACTCACATTCAAGGAAGAAGCGCCCGTAGTGGCCGCGTGAACGTGCGAGCGTCTCCCCAGTTACAGATCCAGAAACGAGAGAAAGAAAATGGCTACACAGTACAGAAGAACACAGAACAAGGGTCGAGGGGGAGCATCGGTTCCCAGGCCGAACCAGCGTTTCAACAGTGGGACTTGTCTTCGTCTGGGCTACGGTCACATTCTCGATCCTTCAAAGGGACGGACGGCCCTCAGGACAGACTGATGTTAATCTGTTTTATTGAATTTAGATGCTATAATTACGAACAATTTGTTTCGACTGATAGCGCAGCATTTACAAGAGAGAGAGAGATTATCACGAAATGAAACGCAGGTATGCCACTCTGTTGGTCATTATCACAACTAAAGGGCAGTGCCGTCTAGACAATAAAATTGCCCCATGAATTAACAGATGCATGCGCGTGCACAGAGCACCTTGAATAAATTAAATGCATTAAATTAAAGTAAAGCTGGGAGGGGGCGATTCAAGGACTGAAGTAGCGCCACACTGTATTGCACGCACGCAACGGATGTCTCGGGGGAGGGGGGGGGGGGGGGGGGGGGGGGGGGGAGGGGGGGGGGGGGGGGGGGAGGACTGAGCTCATTGAAATCTCTACATACGAAGACGCAAAGTACAGAGGCGGCAAGAGGTCAAGCGACTACTTCCCGAAAGAGAAACTGCGAACAAGGGAAACAGCTGGAGAGTACAGCTTGTCAAGGCCATAAGATAGGAAAAAGGCCATTGTGGGACCGAACAGTTCTTTTGTATGCTGCACTGCTTGCCTGCTTCCGTATGGTGGCCCAGTTCTACCATGCTCCACATAACGTACCGAAAGTAGTACACGGACGCATGCAATGGAATGAGTGAAGGTGTCCGTTCTTCTACAGATTGCGAAAAGCTAGCTGGGCTTCCCATAATTTTGTTTTGCTGTATGCAAACGGTGTTATTAATAGCCTCTGTAGCGTTGGATGGTGCTTCTTATAAAAAATAATGCCGATGTATGCTTGCACAATCGTAAATTTAGAAGTGGCAGCTTTCGTGCCGGGCAGGGATGACAAAGTACTTTTGTTTTGTACGACCATCCCTCGTTCTCCTGAAAAAGGAGAAGGCAGTCAACTTCCAATGCATCTTATTCGGTATTCCTGTACAGTGCAAACGTAATCAGCGCTAAAGATCTTTAAAGTGCGTTTCGCCAAATCGACGTTCAAATCATAGCCGACTGTTATAATACCCAGAACGCTACCATTACTGGCTATTGGTGTCACTGAGTGATGTGTCACTACTCACCGAGGTACACGGTAGAGTTTTCTCTCTCTCTGGCGTCGCCCGATCATTAGCTGCGAATGCACTAAATCATAAGGCGTGTTCTTTTCGTCTCATTATACCCCACTAAAATACCCCCACGTAAAAAGTAACTGGCGAAGCAGGCAAATAAATAAACATGCGAGTTTGCCCAGGAAAACAGTTAAGCAAGAAACTGACAAATGCATCGTTACTGTACTGTCCCGCCGATATAGACCGCAGTTTATGTGGTAAGATATAGGCGTGAAAGGGTTAACACTTACAGCAGCTTCCGCCACCTTTAGATGAACCTGCGTAGTCGTTATATTGCGCATAATTACGAAGGGTGTATCGCAGTGTTTTATTTTGGTACTATTGTTATCTAGTCCATATGTAAATGTTGTCAACAGCGTCACCTATCACAGTACATCTTTCCAATATGCAGCTGAATCCGTCCTACTCACCATTCTAATAATAATAATAATAATAATAATAATAATAATAATAATAATAATAATAATAATAATAATAATAATAATAATAATAATAATTGCTCCGCAATCCCTACTCACACAGCATGCAGCAAGTAAGTTGCATACATAAATAAACTAAATAGTGCGAAAATGATGCTTATTTGTTTTCACGGCCCTTTGGTGCAAATACTTGTTGCTACATGTCTGTCCATTCGCATACATGTGATTATTGCACCTGTGCCCCCATTGATTGCGCGTCATCCAATAAATACCTGGCCATTCATCTGGATTCTGACATATGTCCTAGAACACGCATTTATATCATGCATACTTACACTGGACTTCGCAAGATAGGTTGTAAACGGCCACCTTTAAATTCCTGTGGCTAGCTGTTAGAAATTCTCAAACATATTGTCATTATATTAGGGTGCAATGCATTACGTTACAGTATGATCGTTATCTATACCTCCCCTAGTTTCTGAAGTGATAAAGTTAACAGCGATCTCGAAACTTTACTCAAATGGTTTTGCTATCGTTCGTCCTTGCCTTTGAATATGACTGTCGTTTCACATCTGTTTGATCTTGATCTGTTGCCCAAATGAACAGCTTTGATGAGCTATATCTGGCCTATTATTTTTTTGTAATGCGTATATTCCGGTGAGGAAACCGCGACCGTAAGAACTCCAGTTTGCTTCTCACGCGGGTTAAACACGGGAAACATATGCCCGCTTGCACTACGTACGTTCGGTATTAACACTCTGCTTCAGGAGTTATGTACTTCTGCAAGGAAGCCGAAAAGTTATGAAATAAGCTGTTCTTAGGTATAAGTGTTCGTACTACGCTTTTATAGGGTAGAGAGTACTAATTAGCATTTTCTTGTTTTAAGTCACGCAGTAACGTTTCATATATGTCTATGTATCTTTTTTTTCCCCTGATGCCGTCTGTTCTGCATTGTTCCTCAAGACTCATTTGTCTTTGGCAAAGCCTGAATTTGTATTTTATTGACTGGAAAAAAACAATTCCGCGTTTATTTGAGCTGCTGGGGTGGATTTTGCAGCGGATCATCAGACGTGTAGCTATAGTAACGAGCTACCACTTCATCTCCGGGCGCCGGCGGTGAAAATGGTGACGCTTAGCACACAGTTAATTATCTTTTTCTGTTCACCCCTAAATCACCCCCCCCCCCCCCTCTGCCGTGTCACTGCTTTCGCCATAACGGATGACCCTTTCTGTTGTGCAGTACCGCCAGAGTGCTCCATGTCGTTGGTATAATATGGCATGGTACGGTACGGTATGACAGGGCATGGTGTAATATGGCATGGCATGGCATGGTATGGTATGGTATTGGCATGGTATGGTATGGTATGGTATGGTACGGTATGGTATGGTATGGTATGGTATGGTATGGTATGGTATGGTATGGTACGGTATGGTATGGTATGGCATGGCATGGCATGGTATGGTATGGTATGGCATGGTATGGTATGGTATGACATGGTATGGTGTAATATGGCATGGCATGGCATGGCATGGTATGGTATGGTATGGTATGGTATGGTATGGTTCAGTCGTTCTGAACCATACCATACCATACCATACCATACCATACCATACCATACAATACCATGGTATGGTATGGTATGGTATGGTATGGTATGGTATGGTATGGTATGGTATGGTATGGTATGTTTAACTTTTCGAAGGCCGATGAGGGTGGAGCGCTTCTGATCAATTTCGGCCACCTGGTTCATTAACGCGCACTGACATCGAGCAGTGCACCCTCCATCAGCGCTGCCGCAGCGACAGGAATCAAGCCCGTTTCATTTGGATCTTGAATATATTCCGGATCAGCAGTCGAGCGACCTAACCCACGCGCAAAACTACGAGAACGTGTCCTAGCCACTGCCAGGATAAGGGCTGAGACTTAGCAAGCCATTTTGCTAAGCCTGGCCGAACCTATTGCTGCCCTTTGCCCTTTCCTGGACAGTACTTGCACGGCTTACTCCTCCCCGCTTCCCTGTGTTGGCTCTGGACGAAACGGGCGGTAAATGCATACACAGATTTTCGACAGGCACGTTCGCCCAGTCGCCAACGAGGGCTGCAGTGATGACTTCACTGCTCGCCACATTATAACAGTAGTGGTACCCTCCAAATATACCACTCTCCAAAGTACGTATATCCTCTACCGCTGCAAATCAGATGGTCACCCCAGTATTCTCCCAGCCGAAGTCCGCCATGCTTCGTGCTCTTCGTTTGAAACATGGAGGAAGGAAACAACTTAGGAGAGGCCCTTGCTATTCCCAATGCATTTGAGAGAGTGTGGCGGAAGTGACGTCAAGATTTAGGGTTAGCCAAGTCGGGCCATTAGCAACGGCGACGCTGTTGCTATGAAAACTCGGGCCACTAGCAACATCGTTGCTAAGGGCCCTAGGTACGTGAGTGTCGCGGAGAAAGGGTAAAGGAGGAGGAGAGACGTTGCAGCGCCCGGCCGCGGTGCGGCCGCGCCGGCTTCAAAAAAGAAATGACGTCAGGGCCTCTCCTAAGTTCTTTCCTTCCTCCATGGTTTGAAAAGCTCCCAGTTTCCATGCAATGTGGGGACGTTTCTTGCAGCACAATAACGCCCAGATGTTAAGCAATATTTATTTTTAGTTTTTCAATTTACGTTGCAAGCCCCAGTCGCCCTCCCTCAACACGTCCCGACGTGTCAAGTAAGGCCCACCATAGAAACAGTGGGGTAAACGCAAGGTGCGATTGAAAAGTATGATGTCAGGACACTCGCTCGAAGGCATGTCACAAAACAAGCAAACAAGCAAGCGAAAAGCAGTGAATAACGGGGCGTCGAAAAGCGTCGCACGCGAACCAAGCGCGAGAGGACATCCCGTGGAAAAAGCCCCGGTCTCGCACGTCCGATTGTGCGCCCCACAACAGCCTTGGAAGGCGGGGAAGAGAGGCGAGAAGGGCGTCGCTGTCACGTGTCGGGTCACGGGAAAGGGTCACAACAAGGTCCTGCCAGAGCTGCTCCTATCTCTGTCTCTGGGCTTTCTCTTTTTGTTTGTTTGCTCTGCATCTGTAGCCGGTCACAATCTGCGTCGAAGCTTACGCGCAGGGACCCAAAAAAGCGACTCCATTCAAAAGTTGTGTCACTCCACGCATGATGAGAGAGCGGTGGCCTGGGACGGAAGGAAAGATGGAGTCTTGAAAAAGAGAGGCGATCGTTTCTTCACTTCTGGTCGTTGTCACCTACGTGCGCGACACAGCATGAACGCCATGTAAAACCGTACTCATTCGCCTGGGGTACATATGAGCTCAATGCATAACGTTCAGCAGACACCGGCCGTCGTTGCCGTTTGTTTTAAAGCAAGCAGACATAGCAGGGATAGAATTACAGCAACGAAATTACTGAAAGTTAATAACTGTTTCCGGTAATTTACAATGTAATTAATTGCATTAGGGCAGTAATTTCCTACGAAATTACCTTCCTAAAATGCACCATGCACTTCTCTGTCAATAGGAAACACGGGAGTGTGCAGCGAAGGCAGCAGGAACGACGTGCGGCAAGCCAGCAATAACGGATCGGCAAAAAGAAAAGAGAGAGAGTTAAGTATTGCATTCCGCATTTGAGACCTGCGGTGTCCTGCGTAGCCTGGTCACTTACTGTAAGCAGCAAGGCGTAAGGCGCCAAGGGGCCTTCAAAGCGATAGGGGGTGCAAGACGGCCGGAGTGGGGTGGAGGCGAGAGAACTATGGTAATGTCCATGGCGTGAGTATTACTGAGCGCAAGGTGCCGAGGTTGATAGTTGGATCCATGGAAGCAATAAATAACTACGTTCCTTCGGGGCTTCAAACAAGCTCCAGGCCTGTGAAAGGCTGGGTTTGCCGCTCATGTTTGCTTTTAACGCAATGAACGTGAACAGCGTTCGACCATGCTTCTGTCTTCGCTGTTCTGCTGCAGTTTTCTTATCTTTGCAATGATACCTGCAGAACGAAGGTAGGAGGCGATAGTTGTGTGCGACGGAATTTGGCGGAAAGACGAAAGAATACGTGCGTTGAGTCTGGAGAGTTGGTATGCTCACTCTTTGCTTAATTTCTGTATGGATGAAAACTAGAAATTAATTTAAAAACAATTGGGTTATTCAGCATTCTAATGCAGTGTCATTGTTTTTGGAGCAGTAATAAGTGATGAAAATTTGACATTTTGCCATTCTCAACAAAGTAGGTAATTAGTAATGTAATTTAATGACTATTAAAAATTAATTTCGCCTTGTATGAACGCGAGTGCATCAGAGTCTACGTGGAAAAAAAAAAATTCTGATAGTGCGGGAACTAGCTTTCTTGGATGGTGTCCTAATCGGTCGAGAGGTTATTGACGACTTCGCAAGACCACGTGAGATGACCAAGTTCACAAGGGTCCTAAAAGTAGTGTATAGACGCGTTGATTACGTCACATAGCCAAGAGCAATAGCGGGCGCAGCGACAGTTGCAAATTGAGCTTGGTTTTGCAATGATGAGCATATTCCAATAAATTCGCCCTAGGAAAAGACTCTGCCAAGAGAATATTCTGGTAGTGTTGCATTGCAAATGCTAAACGGTACACGTGTTGCTGCTCTTTCAGCAAAATTACTGATTCGTTATCACAATATGCACCCAGCATGGATATGGGCTCTTTCATATTTACTTGATATCACTTCCTTGTGTAGGGTCACATAATAGTTGCTTCTTCTTTGGATATATGTTTATTTATTTGGGAACCGCGTAGATTACAGCGGGCTTATATCTGACAATCGGCATGATGGAGGGAAGCCTCCGTGAGTTTCATGCAAAAAGGTTCGGGCAGAAGAACTGCAGCGACGAATGGATGTCGGACGCTCGCCCACCGCTGAAATATGACGCCGGACGTGGCTTCCGCCGCTTTCTAGTTGAGTGAGAACCGAGCTCCCGTTATCGCCCGTGACCCTCGGGGACCGGGGGACCGAAACAGATGCAACACGGACAGAGAAGATAAGGGGACGTTCCTGTTTGATAAACTCTCTTTGCACGCGGCTCGGCGGTGACGCCTCCTCGTCGCCGCACGCGTTGCCGGTTGATGCCCGCGTAGAGTCCCATTCATGGATCGCATCTCCTCGTGCGGTACCCTCGCAGACGCGACGGCGCCCAGGCGACAGGAGTTGCGCAGTGCGCGGCTCGCGCCTCTTGCCACGACAGCTGCAGATATACGCCCCGCGGCAACGACGTGGGGAATACGTACGCCCTCTTCCCCTCAATTCATTTTTATTTATTTCTCTCGCTATACTCATTTTTATCCCTTCCTTGGTCCTTTCGTCTGCCCCGATCTTTCTTATTTCATCCTCGTCTGTCTTGCCAGCTCTGCTTGTTGCCAGCCATGCTACGCTGCTCCATATAGTCAAGGTGTCCAGCTACACGCGTTCTCTACGCCTCGGTTGGCTTTCAGTCTGTTTGTTTTCGCCCCTAAGCGCAGTGAATGCATGTTTGAACGCGATTACGTTAAAGGCCCCGTTCACTGACCGCCGGGTTGGCGTTGTGAGCGAAAAAAATCACGAACATGACGCTGGCAGGCGGTTGCTGCAGGTTACGAATAGTCAAGCACTAACTGGACGTCAACCCGGGCCTCTCCGTTCATATCGGAGAGTGACATTATAATCAGCCTGCCACTGAGAACCGTTGCATGCGCCATGCAGGCACGTTCTACACACGTCTTGGTTAAAGCGGGGATTTATAAGTCAGCTAGCAGTGTATGCTATCGCGTCATACCTCTAAAGGTGGAGCTTAAGTGTGCCCCATAACTTTTTGGACTTAGCTCAGTGTCAATTAGCGACCACTGTAAGAGGCATACTTTTGTACCGAAAACACTCCGACAGTGACTGGTAACAATGTGCTGCCATGTAGACCATCTTATTTTCTCCCGCCCTGTTTCGGATAACTGTAATGTGCTAGAGAGGGAGGCATAGCCTCTAATTTCAGATTTTTGTACTACAAAATGTCTTTTAAGACAAACAAGAGCGAGTTAATGCAACAATAAGCTGATAACCGAAAGTTTTAGTGGCGACCGATGCCTTTGCTCAGTCGCACCTTGTAACTGTGTGACACTTTACACTCTTAGAAAAAAAGTTAGTAAAAAGGTAGTAACGGCTGCCGTTACTACCTTTTTTAACCGTTACTACATTTGTACGACCTTCTTAGGTAGTAACATGGTAGTAACTCCTGCTGTTACTACGTTTTTTGACTGAAATACCTTTTTACTACCTCTCTGGAAGCAGGGGTAGTAAATGTACCTTACCTGTTTTCTACCATGATCAGAAGATATCTGATACTATATACGATAGGAATATTGAAGTGTTCAATACTCCTGATTACATTGCTACTCAATTTTGTTTTTATGTTTATTTATTTGCCATACCTTCAATCGCCAAGGCATTATAGAGGGGAGGGGGTTACATAAATGAGCCCTGGGCTCAAACTGTGCGCTGCCGTTTCATAGAAAGAAAGAAAGAAAGAAAGAAAGAAAGAAGGAAAGAAAGAAAGAAAGAAAGAAAGAAAGAAAGAAAGAAAGAAAGAAAGAAAGAAAGAAAGAAAGAAAGAAAGAAAGAAAGAAAGAAAGAAAGAAAGAAAGAAAGAAAGATCGCCTAAACTGGCTTCCGAAACCGAAAGTTCGTATAGGAGGCGACAGTTAAAAAAGCCACAAAAGCCATTGATAGGTCAATCCGAACCAATCCGAAGTCATCAGTGGCAGAGGTGCGATGTCATCATGCTGCCTTTGTTGTCGTGTGGTGCGATTGTGGACGCTGTTTCCTTGCTTTGTGCTGCGTTTTTTGTGCTGTGGTTCTTTGAATGGGCTGCAGAATTGATGTGTGACATGTGCACTTCGATAGGTGTTCTGAATTACGTGAAGTAGTGGTAAATAGATTCACTGTCATACACCGCTTGCACCGTACCGTGGCAACGCCGGCTTCAACACGGAAGAAGGAAATGGACTGGCGTGATTGCTTGAAAATGTGAGTACGCTGCTTGAAATTATTGTTTGTTTAATGTTGCTATTGGATGAGGTACGCGCTCTTAATATTGTTGCGTGTGGTCTCAAAATCTCTTCGTAATACAACTCTTCGGAAGCTGTGGCTTTTCATGTGCAAGTTCGACCCTACCGCGAAAAGTTTTGTTATGGCGTATATCTCGGGATATAATCTTGGCGGGTGTGTATTGGATGTGTTAGCGGTGAATTATTGCGCCGGGAATTCCCGCCTTGGCTGCGGCGGTGTGAACCTTGAACCACACGTGAGCGTCCCGTCCCGTGAGTGCGCCTGGGAACATGTAAACCGACAACCCCCCACCTGCAGCGTGCCTTCGACGTGGCGGCGCCGGGCCGTCCGTGTTTGCCTTATTTCGGGTGTGGTGTTTTTTTTTTCCTTTTTGAATGGGCCTAGTGCGCAGCGAATAAAGCGTCCATGTTTTGGTGTGAGAGTGCGCGATCACTGTACTCAGAGCAGCAGTGCGTTGTCAATGGGAGCGGGCGCTAGAAGAAAGGCGAAGTAGTGTGCAGTGCTGCGTCAACTGGAGCTGACGCTCTACGAAGAAAATGTGCGAAAGTACGAGAGAAAGTATGAAACTTTAATCAAGTTATCTTTGTTATTGTCTTATTCTTTATTCGTTTTTTTTTGTAACTTGTAATGCGTGTTGAGTGTTTCCTTTTCCATATCCCTCCCCTTTGTTTTTCTAACAGATTTGATCAGTACCCCAAACGAGCTGTGATCTGTGTGATCCTTTTCGAGGTAAGTGAGTGAACGAATAAGCTTTTATTTTGTCATTTATTCATCTCTTAGTATAACCATTGTGGTTCTCAACATTTAGATGAGTATTTTCTTAGTCTGTTTTAAACTCGCCTTTTTTTCTAACAGGTGGGTGCATTAATGCGATGAGTAGAAACAGCGCGCAAAAAGCAGTTTATTGCGGTGTTGCGCATGTTTCACATTGGTCGCTGCATTTAGTTTTGGTGCTTGTGTGAAAGTACAAAAAATATTCCTCTCTGTAAAACATGGTCGGCTGACGCCAAGGTACAAACTCGTGTACTACTCAGCCGTTAGGTGTTTAGCAGTAGATGGCGATTCGAAAGAATTATTTGAGTGACCACACGTAGTCAAATGTGCATTACAAGAGTGATTGCTTTCATTACTAAATAAGACTTTTGTATTTTTTATGAATTGTGCGTATCTTAGTGTTGTTCACATCACAGGTGGGCAGTTAGCAGTAATGGGCAGTTGCATTCGTTGATACTTTGTGTCGTGGCTTTTGATGGAAGCTTTAAAATGCTGCAGTAGTAAACAATTTCAAACCAGAAATGAAAAAGTCATTTCGCTTCCTTAATGTCTTTCATGTTCGCTGCGCTTGCAGCTAGTTTGATCTTAGAGGCCTTTATTTGCGCAGTTTTTTGGTTGCCTTAATATTGTACACACATAACTGAATACACCAGCAGGGAAATTAGTTTTGTGCTATTGCTAGTACTTCAGAAGGAGAAGTGTGAAAGGAAAGTCTCTCCTATACGAGCGAGAAGTAAACCATGCCGGCTGGTTACTTTTGGCAAACACCGTACATTGTATTGAGGCTGAAGTCTAGCATTTTTTTATCATGATGTGAGCAGTCTTGTTAAAGTTGCTTGCCCAGAATCCTCTTTATTGATCGTAGGTACTGAATTTATAACTGTCTGTTTTCATTACTGGGAAAGGAATTGTGTGCTTGGTCTCACTTGTTGATTTTTTCCCCTCTTTATATATGCAGTTACCTGAGCACTTCAGACTGGCCAGTGCCTGGAACCTACCTGCTGCTCACCTGCACACCACAGCACAAATGAGGGACGCACTAAATCATCTACCAGCAAGCACACTGCAGTGCCCTTCTGCAAGCCATCACACGTTCAGGGATGCACGATTAAGGTCATACCCTAAACACTGCTAACGATGCTAGTATGAATGGAAAGCTGCCTTGGTCTGTCTGCATTATTTCTTTTAATAATGGAGTAGGCAGTGAAAAAAAAATCATTCTGAAGCAAATCTATTTATATTGTGGTGGTTAGCAAAAACAAAACCTCATTTCATATGTGATGTATCTGAAAATTATGTTTTTGTGTTGGTTGTAAATGTCACAGCATGTTTATCTCGCCAACTATTAACTGCGTGAATTTGAAATGTACAGGTACCTGGAAAATACTGCAGACCGTGCCTCTTGTATTTGAAATTATCCGATGAGTTTTGTAGGGAAGATGTGATAGTTACTTGGCTCCATACATGAATGCTTCAGTGACGTGCTGAAGTATGTGCAAAGTATGTGCATCCCCTAAGAGTCATTAGGTGAAATGTAACAAATGGTTTTATCACTGAGTTGTGGTTTGTATCATTATAGATCCGACTGCGCATTTGCATTTTGGTTTCCACAACATTTAATTTATTTTTCTTCTAGCAGTGTTGTGCTTTTCCTTGTAGCATTTAGCTTTATTCAGCCGGTCTCCACAACAGCCTTTCAGGTCTGCACTAATGCTAGCCAGATTTTGATGGTCTGTTAGATTTCTGGAAGTAAGCTTCACATCCTAAATTTGAGGAGGACACCCAACTCGGCAATATCTGGGCACAGATATGATGTTAGCTATTTGTTGACACTGCAATCGAGCAAAACATCAGCAATAACAGTTGATTGATGCTTGTGGTCACCTGTGTAGGATTAGCAAATGACAAATGTATAGTCGACTATATGCCTGCACTTTTTTCCTCTACACTGACCATTACATACATGAAAACAATCTGAAAGAAGGCATACAATTCTTATAAAAGGCCTTTTATTTATCCCACTCGAGTTATAGGCAAAACTGTTTTCTAATCAACACTGTTCAGTCCACACCAGTCAATATAATATATACCAAGGTGTCGCAAGGTATCAAGCTTTTAAAAGACAGTGCCCTAGAAGTGAATAAGACTGGGCGTGTTGGTTAGACATTGTAAATCAAAGAGCATAGCGCGGGAACAGAAACGGAGACGACGACAAGACAGAACAAGCACTAGCTTTCAACTGAGGGTTTATTGCAGAAATGATCACATATATATACACTTCGGGATCGGCAATGAATGAGAAAACAAACCATTACTATCATACAGCCACATGCTAAGCCAAGAATTCAAGCTCTTCTTATGGCAGTGCAACAGACGCCTTGCTGACATATTTATCCCCTCTACGAGCTATCTCCAGTGCTTCTGTTATCTCCCTTGTCGGCTCGTTACGATCTCGATACATGATGATTGTCTTTTCGAACGGGATGACAAGGTGGTTCCGCATCACATCTTCTGCAGTGCGCAGCGAGATGGCAGTCTGTAGCAATGCTGCCAACTTTTTATTGGGCTCCAGAAGACGCACGTTTAAACATCAGCCAGTCTTACCAACGTAGTGCCTTCCACATGAAAGTGGAATTTTATAAACAACCCCCCTCCTGCAGGACACGTAAGGGTATCTGTGTTTAATCGGACACCCAGCCTGCAGCGTTTGCATAGGACAGGTTTTTCTGCACAAACTCAAAAGCTTTTTTTTTGCTGCAGTAAACAGGACATTTACGCCAGAACATTGCCCCACATTCCTTAAGTTATGAGAAACCTTAGGCAGGTAGGGAATGACAACTACTTTTTCTTTATTCCTTCTTTCCTCCTTTTCTTCTCATCCGCTCGCTGTTCGTCACTCATGCGTGCCGCAAATTTCTTTCTGCGAAGCAGGCTTTCAGCAACGGAAACCATAACATGTTTAGGGTAGCTCACCACCTGCATACTGACACTTTCACCCATGGCTTGATCACATGACTTGCAGAGAGCATTAGACAAAAAAGAAAGCTCTCTGCAAGTCATGTGATCATGCCATGGATGAAAGTGTCAGTATGCAGGTGGCGCGTTTGCAGGCGGCGAGCTACCTTAAACACGTCATTGTTTCCGTTGCTGAAAGACTGCATCGCAGAAAGAAATTTGCGCCACGCATGAGTGACGAACAGCGAGCGGATGAGAAGAAAAAGGAGAAAAGAAGGAATAAAGAAAGAGTAGTTGTCATTCCCTACCTGCATAAGGTTTCTCATAACTTAAGGAAGGTGGGGCAATGTTCTGGCGTAAACGTCCGGTTTACTGCACCAAAAAAGCTTTTGAGTTTGTGCAGAAAAACCTGTCCTATGCAAACGCTGAAGCCTAAGTATCCAATTAAACACAGAGACCTTTACGTGCCCTGCAGGAGGGGGGTTGTTTATAAAATTCCACTTTCATCTTGAAAGCACTACGTCGGCAAGACTGGCTGATGTTAAACGTACGTCTTCTGGAGCACTATAAAAAAGTTGACAGCATTGCTACAGACGGCCATCTCGCTGCGCACTGCAGAAGATGTGATGCGCAACTATCTTGCCATCCCCTGTTTTAAAAGACAATCATCGTGTATCGACATCGTAACGAGCTGACAAGGGAGATAATGGAAGCACTAGCTCGGATAGGGAATAAATGTGTCAACACTGCACTGCACTGCCAATCAAAGAGCTTGAATTCTTGGCGTAGCATGTGGCTGTCTGACAGTAATTGTGTGTTTTATCATTCACTGCTGATCGTGAAGTGTATATTTGTGATCATTTCTGCAATAAACGCTCATTTGAAAGTTAGTGCTTGTCCTGTCTTGTCGTCGTCCCCGTTTTTGTTCCCGCGCTATGCTCTTTGATTTACAATGAGTGGCCTAGTCCACTGAAATCAGATGAGAGCTCATGAGTTGTATAGCTTAGTCTGGAGTATGTCTTTGTTTTCTGAAGTTTATTAATTAATAAAACTCATTAGCTAATTTTTTAATTGCTGGTTTCAGCAACAAAGAGTGTATTAACGGAGCGTGGTTTCAGCAACAAAGCACTCCAGCGAAAAGCTCATACACAAACTACTTCCTACATAAAATAGGCATAGCGAACAGGCCTCTGTGCTCTACATGTGATGTGTGTGAAAATTTTGAACATTTGGTAACATCCTGTCAACGGTTTACTGCACATCGCAGGACACTGCGCAATAATTTAAGCTTACCTAAAGAAACAGCCTTGCGCCTTGAACATGTCCTGGGTCCTTGGTGCGACGGATCGTCTGCTGCGCGAGCTACCAAGGCCTTACTAACTTTTCTGAAGGACACAGGGTTGATTAATACCCTTTAAAACTCATCTGTGTGTGCTTATGTGCGTGTGAAAGTGCGACACCGATTCTCTTTTTTTCTCATTTATTTCCCCTTCCCCTCCCACAATCTGTCACCCTCATCCCTCAACCCTCATCAGGAGTAGCATGCTAGGCTTACCACCAGGCAGACATCTCCTGTTGCCATTAAAATATATATATCTCTCTCTCTCTCTCCAGCGAAAAGCGATTTTGTTCTCCAGAATGCGTCTTGGGCTGCTGAAGGGGTACAGCTGCATGTGGCACACTTTTTATTGTGCGACTTATTAAGGCCAGTGGGAAAACTAGTTTATATAAACAGTAGCTTGGTGCAAATATTTCAGTCTGCTATTTCAAAGCAATTATTGGCACTTCTTTCTTTGAACCAAAATTGGAAGAGGAAATTGGTCTTTCCTAATGATTGTAATCAGTAAAGTCAGCAGAACAAATAAAATACTGCAGGTTATGTAACACTACTCTAAAAGCCTTCAGTTATTCTTAATGAGCTTGGTCTTATTTAGCAGGTCTATCCAGCAATTTACACCTAACAGGCATCCTTTTAATAATTAGTAATATGCATTGTGACAAGCTGGCTGTCTTGCATAATTTTAGGATGTGAGGAATGTTTCAAATGGGCATTTTTGGGAAGCAGTTTTGAGTCTCTGGGGTGGTGCAGTGATTGCGACCCTCGACTATGCGCAAGAATGCAGGATCGAATTCGAGTCTAGGCGGCCGCTTTTCTTCGGAGGCGAAAAGCAAGGCGCCCGTGGGCTGTGCGATGTTTAGTGCACAATAAAGAACCCCAGGTGGTCGAAATTTTTGCAGTCCTTCACTATGGTGTCTCATAGCCTGAGTCGCTTTGGAACATTAAGCCCCACAGACCAAACTAAACCAGTTTTGAGTCTGAGTAGGAATTGCTGATGTGCTGTTTTAATTTATTGTGTATTAGTAGGTCAGTTTGATATAAGCAACACATTCTCTTTGCAGCAATTTTGACATATTCTTTTGTGACTGACAGTCTCTTATGATAGCTATTGCTAATATCCTTTTATAGTGCTTCAGGAAGATCTAACATGTGTTTCATTTAGTTGCCATAGAGCGGACAGTTGACCAGTTTTAACTATGGCTCCGACAAGTATTCAATACATATGCGGGATATTAATGGCCAAATAATGAGCACAAAATTTCCTCATACCTGAGGTATTGCTAGAAGCAGCCAAGGCAGAAGGCTAGGCAGTGTATGAGCTGGTACTTCCATTCTTCTCAGCCAAAAAACCCTCTTTTAGTTGTGATTTTTATTGTACATGTCTGGTTAAATTATTTTTGTAAAGCAACTTCCATATACATATCCTGATAGTTCTTGTATGTTATTCCTTCTATCAGTTGTCATCGTTATTGCTAAAGGTGCTCAAAGACACACCAGGCTCTACAAGCCTTCAATACCTTAACCTCTTATAAAGGTTTCAAGTTCAACACACTCAACTCTGGTGTAAATACACTGTCTCATATGAATGTGTGATAAGTTATAACCAAAACAGAACAAAAGTACCTGCTTTCTTTTTGAGTATTTTTCTCATCTTCAGGCAATCTCCTTTTCACCACTTGTGATGCGGGCAACTGTTTTTTTGTTTAGAAAGTTGAATGCTTGAACTGAATAATGAGAAATAAAGTCGCATCTTCTTAGCCACACTTGTGTTCAAATTGTTTGTTTTTTCGGAAGCCATGTATGACCACTGCTTGAGTGCTTCCATCTTATGTAATCCAGTGTTCAGGTTAGTGGTTATAGCAACAAAGCAGAGGAGTTTGTTAAATGTGTAGTATTTTTACTGCAGTTTATTACTGTTACAGCCTTCTGTAGGTGGTGCATATTGCTAAAAGTAGTGGCTGTTACTATTTACAGAGTTAGTATATGTTGATTTAGGTAGCTGCTATTACTACCTCTGAGGTAGTGTATTTTGCTAAAGGTAGTTCCTCTTACTACCTCCTATAGGTAGTAGGTTTTGCTGAAGGTAGATACTCTTACTACCTGCAGTGGTAGTGAATACTAGTAAAGGTAGTTGTTCTTACTACCTTCTATAGGTAGTAAAGTTTACTAAATGTAGTTGCTGGTACTACATCTAGAAGTAGTAAAATTTGCCGGAGGTAGTTCTGATTACTACCTTCTACAGGTAGTAAAGGTTACTAAATGTAGTTGCTGGTACTACATCTAGAAGTAGTAAAATTTGCTGGAGGTAGTTCTGATTACTACCTTCTAGAGGTAGTATATGCTACTACCTAGCAGATACTAACCTGCACTTACTAACTAGTTAGTAACATATGTGACAAGCAGTTACTACCCTAAAAGTTAGTAACCACAACTACCTTTTTTTTAAGAGCGTAGGTCACAAATTCAAAATGTATCAGACTCACCTGTCATAACGCAAATCCGGGTGAAGTTTTCTTTTTTTTTTTTTCAAAATGCAGTATCGTTTCTAGAGGACAGAAATTTGCATGTAATTTCACCTATGGAAAAACGGTAGCTATAACAAAACTCCTTGCTCGTCTTAGTAAACCGAATTGCTTCAGCACAGCTTAGTCACCGCCCGCATGCAAAAACAAAAAAGGCCTCACAATCAATGATTTTGCGCTCTTATTGCTTATTGGTCGTGGCGCTCTGAAGGTGCATTTGACCGTGATTCACAGGCTCGCCCGTACGACCGAAGCGACTACACGTATGGCTGTGTTAGGTAATCTGTCTTCGAGCACATAAATAGCGATACTACAGTGTAGATACATATAAAGGAGCGAGACAAAAACCAAACCTCCAACAGAAGAGAGCACTTTTCATGCTTTACGAAAGAGCGACCGTTATAAAGGAATAGCTTTTCGGCGGACACGGATAACCGTTGCAATAGCCCGTATTGAAAACAATAAGTTTCAAAGAGGATACAGGGACGGTTACGTGCGAATGTAAAATTATTTCGTTCTGCACCTGTATATTGAACCTGTAGCGTCTTTTAGTTAATGCAAGTATTTTAATTTGAAATTCTTTAATTAATAATGATATCTTATGCGATTCAAGAATGTACGTGAAAAGTGGAATATATAACAACTTAAATAAAAGAGTAGCCTGAAGTTAAACAGCTCGTTTTTTTTTCCTTGCTTTATTTTTTGCAGAAGCTTATACAATAAATTAGGGGGCACTTAAGCTCCGTCGTTAAAGGTATGACGCGATATGGTTTTACAAGCGCGGACGGTGTATTCTCAGTTTTTTAAATTTAAAAAAATGTATTTGTTTTTCTTACAGCCTGCCGGGCGATGTCGTCACCGATAAGCTCGGGCGCCACTTCTTGAAACTTTATGCTTCCCAATGGTGTGTTCAGCGGAATTGACGCGCTGTTTGTGTTCAGTGCATCGCCGGGGGACGGATATAATAAGTTCTAAGGGTATGACGAAATAGCTTTTCACACACATGGATGGTGTTTTTGCACTTTATTTTAATTTTTTTATTTAGCATCAGCAATGGTTCCTCATTCTGGGTAGTTTTATACCTCTGAACGCATTCTTCATTTTCTTCAATTATTTCAATTAAGTGATCAATTACACTCTATCTTTTTATTAGCAACATCAAACAATGGTGTTTCATTTCGAACATTTTGACACCTTCGAATACCCTCTTATCCAGTTTTTACTTTTTTCATTGATTTCAATTATTCAGTTGAACAATTACACGTTGTAAATTTCCGTCACATCATTAAGCATTGTCTTTTCATTCCGAGAATTCGACACCTTTGAACTCCCTTTTCCATTTTTTATTTCTTTAATTCATTAACTCGTCATTGCCTATAACAGACCAAACTAGAATCATTCACTACAACCAGATTACCATGATACGAGTTTCTGACGCAGCCCCGAATATTTCCGACACGCATTGCCGACAACTACAACTACTCCTATACTATACTACTCTACTCTACTCTACTATACTATACTATACTATACTATACTATACTATACTATACTATACTATACTATACTATACTATACTATACTATACTATACTATACTATACTATACTATACTATACTATACTATACTATACTATACTATGACGCCGACAACTTTTCGGCCGAACGAGCTGTATAAGCTATCGCTTAAAAATTGTGCGAGAGACCTAAGCTCCATCTTTACGGGTATAACATGAAAGCGAGTTACTGCCTCCTGTCTGCGGCACTCCTTGCAGATCGTAGTTTGCGCACGTCCATTTTTCTACTCGCTTGATTATTAATGCCTTAGTTTGCACCTCTGATATCTTATCTATACTTATTAGCATACAGTCGCAAGTTACTCATTATGTGAAAGATCACTCGAAACAGATCTAAAGCCTCGCTTAACCAAGCCTCAGTGAAGTGTCGATCTGATTTGGGATCCGAGGGTTGTGGTGGCTTCCGGTGGTTCCATTTCCTTCCCGTTATAAAGGAGCTACCGGAGCTGGCAGCTGCTTCCAGTTCGACCGCGTCATCTGGGCTCGTGACGACGCAACCGTTCGACCAATCAGTGCATGGCAATGTTCACCCTTGAGATTCTTTGCTTACAACATGCACGGGCTAGATTTTCTGCTTTAATGCTATCGCGCTAATGAAATGAAACAGCACCGGATAATCAACTTAATAGAGTCGGGGGAAAAAGTTTACGCAATGTGTGCGCTAGCAGACAAGATTAATGTAGCGCCACATCGCGATTCAGCAGCCAAGTGACCTAGCATGTATGCTCTCTCATGTTTGTAGGAGTTTCTACAGATTTCTGGACCGAGATAATGTTTTTCCCCTCATTCCCACGTCCTGTAAACGTTCACTGCCGACGTCTGCTTCGGCCTACTGCTAGACCGCTGAGTTCACTTTCGTTCGCACATAGGGTCAGTCCTTAGCACGTGTATAAGTGCTCAGTTGGTCGAGGCATGAGCGCGGTCCACCCATCCCCATCTATCAGTGTGATATGCATATCGACGTTGTCATTCCATATCATCTAGCTCCTTCCGTTGATACTGACATACTGTTCCCAGGACTGGACCCTTTCTGGCTGCACCAGATTCGACCGTCAGCTCAAGCATCACTACACATTCTGTAATGACCGGGAAAGGTCATGGACCTATAATTAGGACGCTGTCCTTTGCCGACCTTGTCCAAACAAAGCTGCCTAAGGTTCGATCGATGAACATGGCGGTGCACGCACAGTTCCCGTGCACAATATTCAGTACTGATCTATATACACGACCGCTTTGTTCCCTCCGCCTAAAGTTCGATGACTCCGCGATGCTTGACTCTGTCTTTCCCTTCAGCCGTTGCTACAGAGCGGCATTCAACGATGCGCGATATGAAGGAAGGAGGGAAGTCACGTGGCCTGTGACTGCTACTTAGAAGGATGTCGCAGTATACTGGAATGCAAAATTTCACTACTGCCTGCCCATTTAATCTGGTTCGGAGCTATAGAACTAAAGCCTAAACATGGCCGACCAAGCAGAAGCGCATTTAACAAAAAAAAAAATGGAACCGTCTTCTCTCATGGTTGTCTTTTATCTACAGGTGAAGGAGTTAATATAGGTTATGCAGACTCCTTCCCCCTCCCTTTTGCGTTTCGACGAGCACAGTTCTAGCGTAAAAATGAGTGTTCATTTCAACAGCCATGTTGGCGTCACATAGCGTCGGAAACCCGTGCCATTAAAAGATATACTATCTTTCTTTTTTCTGATCTTTACATCCACGAAAAGGAGTACTACGCGCTTTTTATCTGAAACTTCCTCCGCTCAGTTTCGTCAAGCAAACTGCTTTAGGTCACTTCGCTCGACCTATGCTAAGTTTATTCGTGCGGTCTATCGCTAAAAAAAAAAAAAAAAAAAAAAAAAATCTTTTCATTGCGGCATCCGCTTCGCAGTCGCCGAGCGTTGAAGACCTCAGCGCTTCGGTCGTCGCACCCCCACCGTCGTTTTTATTCGTCACTGTCAGATTCCTGGAGAGCAGTCACCTCGTTTACGATGTCGTCGATCGCCCTCACCGCATCGCTATACGTCAACGAAGACGTTCACCGCCAATGCTTCAACCCCACATCCTTCCATCTTTCCGGCGGCTCCGAAAGCCTGTATATAGTGCGAGTGAACAGCGGCTTATATTGTGCCATTGTCATTGGTCACGAGGTGACCACGTGATCACAGAGTGGCAAGGAATGGGATCTTTAATGCAGGAATGCACTAAACGCCTGTATTACACTTTTTTTTTTTTTTTTTTACTTCTGTCAAAACTGCAGTTTCATGCATGAGCCCGAACGCGGCCTTCGACCTAAGTTGTCCGTAGAGCTTCTTGGCGTTCTCAAGGCCGCTTTTTTTTTTTTTTTTTGTTCAAGCGCGAGGCCAGCATTTTACCAACGTCGTCCAGGAACAGCAGCCGTGTCTTTGTAAGCTTCCAGTACTGCATCTCCCCTCTGAAGATTAAGAAATTAAGGGTGGACGGAACTGCAAGTTGTCTGTGTTCGCCAAAATACATTCGAGAAATAAATAAATAAATATAAAAATAATGATTGAAAGAAAAGAATAAATAAATAAACATAGAAGATGCAATCGCATTAAGGACTGGATTGATCCTGTTGTGAAGCAATACAGAGTATCAAAACACTAGCATAGTATAACGTGGCGTCAACGCGAGCGCGCCTGTAAGTTCTCGCTTAGACGTTGAATAGATTTGAATTGGTGAAAAAGTTGCTCCGAGCCATGTACACCACACGAAAGAAGACGAGACACAGGCGCTTGTCTCGTTGAATAACCCTTCAATACTTTACTGGTTATGAAACTTCGCCACAAGTTTTAGATGAAGAAAAAACCGATGCTAAGAGATCAGCGCAAGCACTGACATCGCGGGCGCCAATATATTGAAAGATCCTGAGCGCCATATATGTTGGACGAGAATAGAAACATAACTTGCATGTCCACTGCCACGTAGGTGACACGAAACAGGAGACATGCTGGAGAAACCGCCGGTTGGCACTTTGTAGACGTTGCACGGCGCCTTAATTATAGACATAATTTGCAGGGAACAATCTTATACTTATCCTCCCACAACAGCAAACCATGAAACGATGCAGCCCGCTATAGACTACACTAATACTGCCAGCATTGCTTGAAAACGTTCCTCTGTACGCCTGCTCTTTGTTTGATGACGCGGTAGTAGTGCCCGCACAGACAGCAGGACTGACATGGGTTTGTCCACTCATCTCAAACCCTCCCAAACTGACACCATGCAGTTGCGAGTTAGGAATTACGAACATTTGTTGCCGCGAGGTTACGAAACGCAGGATGTGCAAAATTTACGGGAGCTCGTTCACCTTTTGTATTTTATAAATAATGTACAAAGCTCCCCCAGTCCTTTCGTCCTATCTCTCCCATCTGTAGCTCTCCTCGCTATCCCCCCTCCATCCCTTTTTTTTTTCCCCGCCGACCGCAGCTCAGGTGCTTCAGATAATAAATAGCAGCTGCCACGGCCGGCAACATTCTTATCCTCTTTTTTCAATAATTATTTCAATAAACAATAAACCACTACCATCCCCAACCCCACCATTTGCGGAATTCCTGACGAAGCGCTATCCATTCATAAGATTCGGTAATTCGACCTTCAAATGCGAGCAAGGCGGTTCCAACCACCAGCCACCAACTATAACTCTCTTTTCTATTCGCACGCCAACTACTGCCAACTTGTCTGGGGCACATATATAGGTCGACGCAGCTATAGCCTGAGCAAAGCAACGCTACAGCTTCGCGCAGCTCTAATATTTCTTGTGTAGCCAAGACCGAAAATTGATGCGGTCGGTGTTCGATCGCGAAAGTGCGGCGATGTATACAATGTCACCGAACGGTAAACACAATGCGACAGCCACTCCATTAAGTCCATCGTTTGAAGCACAATTCTTAATATTGTGTTATTATAACACAATTATAGAGAGAAACTATAGAGAATAGCGAGAAAAATTTTCGCGAATAAATACTGCTGCAACTTCTGCCACAGTATAGCGACATGGAAGTATGTTCCGTAAGGATTTTGTTAACATACTGGGAAACGCGTGACCGAAGTGGTGTTCTAACAGACAATGACGACAATCGAGGAACGCGTGAAGGACGAAGTGTTCTGAAAGACGACGACGCTGACAGAGTGAATGCTGCCCGGCCCCTGAAGGCTTTGCGCCGAGTTCCGCCCATCGCAGCGTCAGTTACATCAAATACATCCCCGTAACAATAGTATCATCATTCCCCAAGCCTAATATTATACGTCTAAGTTCAACTTCAACTGGCAACAGTGGTGCCCAAATACTGCACCCGACAGCTGCAGCGCGGTTCTTCCGCATGATGCGCGCCCGTTGCAGAATGAGAAAGGAAAAACCGTCAGGGGAAAGAGTAAAAGGAAAGCTGGTATCCGCTGGGGGAAATTTCGCATCAGTATGGCTGAGCAAGCAGCGATTATACGCACACAAGCCGGCATGCAAACTTGTCCAGCATTCTCATTTGCGGTACAAAAGAGCAGCAGTCGGGACACAAATTAGCGTGCGTATAATCGCGCTTTTGATACATTCTGAAGCGTCTCTACCCGCATTCTTGGATTTCGGCGATGTCGCTGCTGAGCCTCCTTCTAGCGACTGTTCTCACCGTCAATGGTTTCCGAACCCAAGTCGAGGCATGCACTGAGATCTTGGTCCGTATTCAGAATTGGCGTCGTTTTCAGAAGTGTCGTTAGCTCCTTGATCGCTTATTTGTAGAAATGCAGAAACCGGAAGTGGCAATGACATCCGGTTCCGGTGTTTCCATCAATCAACTCGAGGTCAGGGAGATAACTACACTTCTGAAAACGACGCTCACTCGACGGTAACTCGTCGAGCTTCGCTGGCCGCTATGCAATTAGACCACTGCGGGGTATATATCGGTAGCCGGTTTCTTCGTCTGCTAAGCTTCCAGTCTTTTAGGTTGTGCCTCGGATGTCATCGTCTTCACCGCATTTATCTCACCTCGCAAAGTTGCACTAAACAACTTAATTAGGCCTTTCTCATACAAGACTAAAACGCCCGTTAAATACTGTCACGTAGCAGTGACAAGGCCGCATGGCGGTAAAATAGAAGACAGGCGTAATAGCACAGAAATCAACTCCTTACTTGTGCCCGCAAAAGCAGCAAACGTGCTCGCTGGTCGTCGAACTGAGGATACCCGTTGCATTCGTCAGCGCCCAATTTAAAGTGAGCGAAGAGATAGCCGGCCAAATGACCCTGCATGGAAACTTATCGACGACAGTCCTGCTTCGCTGCGATAGCTCGGGAAAAATCTCGGAGCATCTCGTGATACAGAGAAAGAGATAAAGCCCGCGTCACGTGATGAGCATGAACAATAAGGTCGCGGGCTAGCGGCTGTTGAAAACAAGAACAAATAAATATTTCAATGGTTTGCCGCAATTTAAAATGGGCTGAAGCTAAACAATCGAGTACTAAATTTTGCTTCAGCATGTCTATGCTTGCTGAGCCGAGTTAAACAGCAGCTTAGCTTTTTGTCTCTTAACATGGGACTTCTTAAGAGGATTTGTGCGGCACAATCGGACTCAGTGCAATCTGTATCGAGTAACGCAAGCCGCCGCGGCAACATTCTGTGCTCTGCCCATCGCAGGGCCAATGAATGGTCCGTGTAGAATTTCTAAGGAGCTTAAAAAAGAACTGCTATTGACCTGAGCTTTTACGCAACAGCCTTGGCTGGCTAGGCTGACCGCGTAGGTTGCCGCTGACGCGATTAATTCAGTTATTTGCTTTAAATCAGTTTCCGCCTTCTGCGGGCGTCTGTGGTATATAGGCAAGCTTCAAGCCGAAATCTTATATTTTTTCAGTTGCCTGTGACTCAGACCGATTGTCAACGGTTATGAGTGTTTATTGGAACACGTATTGTTATAAAAGCAAATTTAGGCCAGGCTTGCTACGATGAGTGTAGTCCATCGCACACAATTACTTGAAGGTGCACGACTCCTTGGAGACACTGCATTGCGTTTCTTCATCGCACAATATAATTACTTTCTTTCGAATGTTTTCACCCGTGAAAGCGTGATTTTTAAATAGAGACTGAAATACTGCCTTACGCTGTTATGCAGCAAGCCAACGTTGGCATAAGCATTAGGTTCGTTTAGGTGTAAACGGTCTTTCTGCCTTGTTTTTAAAACTGTAATGTGCTCTGCGTGTCTCATTTGCAGCAACGCTTGGCCTGTTTTATGAATTCACTCTGGCAATACTTCGTCTCGAAGCTTCCTGCACGCGCTGCAAAGTGCACGCCTCTTCACTGGCAACATCATTTGCATTGTAGCATATCTGCGTCGTAGTGGCTCAAGGTAGTCGCCGTATAGGTATTCAGCACAGCGGTGTTGTCGACAAATGACTCATGGCAACGTTTTGCACGTCTTTGTTGTTTATTGAGGCCGCGATTCTTTAAAGCTCTACAAATGCGCGGGAGACCGTCGAAACTTCACCTCGGTATACGGCTTCTTCCTTGAGCTTCCGTATATATACCTCGCTCTGCAAAGTGACAACGGCGGAATATTCGACAACCATACATCAACGCGAGAAATATCCCTGGACTATATTCACAAATGCGGAATCACGTTTTACCGACACGGGTGCGCTCCCCCACTTCCCGCCGTTCGGTGTCACTCTGCAAGAACACCTTTTCTTGCGTTCCTCTGGAAAGGAATCTCTGGAGACTCTCTGCATCCTTTCT
Organism: Amblyomma maculatum; assembly: GCF_055883805.1. Taxonomy (NCBI): domain Eukaryota; kingdom Metazoa; phylum Arthropoda; class Arachnida; order Ixodida; family Ixodidae; genus Amblyomma; species Amblyomma maculatum. Next base: position 6,352,334 of record NC_139352.1, on the reverse strand, counting down.
ATAGCTATCACTAGCTTTGTAGCAGACATCAAACGCGAAATAATTGTGAAAACTGCAGTGAACTAAAATAGGGGCAGTTGGAAAAGAGAGAGTTAATCGGCAAGATTCCGACAGAGGCACTGGCGTCCTGTTCCGGGCATGCGCGATGCGTGTTTTAACTCTCGCGAAGTTTACTGACTACAACGGCGCCTTCTTAAGAAACCAGAGACTGCAGACGATCGATCTTCGTACAATGAGCCGAGACTTACCTATCCCGCCAGGTTCCAAGCAGCAAATGAGCGAGCGACCTCGAAGGTTCAAGATGCGCTAACTTTAAAGAAGACTTACCGGCATCGAAGACAGACATGCAGCATCGTCTGCTCGCTTCATCAGGAGTAGCAGTCCAGAGTTATTAACATTTATGTCAGGTACGTCCCTCTCGGCATTCGGCATTTCCGGTTTCACGCCGCATATATATGCGACGCGTCTCCCGCTTTTTTTCAACTACCCCTATACTTCTAATAGTTCACTGTTGCGACATGGCTCACTGACAAATACGGTGGCTTCCTTTGTTGTCATCTGCTCTGCGTCCGTATAGACGAAAACCACCGCCGCGGCACGGAGACCCTTGGCGGCGTGCAATTAAAGCTTTCCCATAGCGTGACGGCGTAGCTTCGTGTACAGGTAGTGGTAGCTATACTGCCAGTATTATCCCAAGTGCCATATTCCGAAAGAATCCACTCCAAACGATGCCGGTTTTCCATTTTTTTCGCGTCATGTCAGCATGACGGCAGCCTCAGACGAAAGCATTAGCGGAAGCATTGACGGCGGTGGGCTCCGCCGTCAAGAATAGCCATCGCCACTGACCGCACAAACACTGGCTGCGTCGTGCAGCCAATGCTGTGGACCTTCCGTCAACTTTCCAGTGTCGCTTGAAAGCAGCGATTTCGCCGCCCTGCGACCGACCATCTTTATCGAATACGGCCCCAGGCGCTAGTTCTTAGTCCCTTAGTATATCACGCACCAGAAGAGTCAAAATGGCGGTTGTCCGCCATTTTATAATTTCTGGATGGGAATCATTCCCCGCGCGAAAAGCTCGTGTAATGTGTAAATGGCGAGTCGTTAACTGTGTATCGACCTTTTTGTTCAAGAAGGGTTTTCTGGCGGGCTAGTGGGTGCTTGTCGTTCATGATTAAAATGCGCGAAAAAAAAAAAAAACACGGACAGAGACAGAAAACACGTACACACACAGAGCGCAGATTGTGTGTACATGTTTTCTGTCTCTGTCCGTGTTTTTTTTTCTTTTTTTCGCGCAGTTTAATCGTGAAGGACCGCTTTGTAATTCTGCTGTTTTTCTATCTCTTTCTTTTTGCTGAAGTTACATATGGCGCATGAGGAGGAGGGTGCACGTCTGCCTTAATGTCGGTTACATTTGAACTCGAATTGACTTGAGTGGCAATATCGTATGCCCAACATCGCCGCAGTGTCAGATCGCCTCTTGTTCAATAGAATAGTTTTCGATACTCTACCGCTATAGGGTCCCCAATCACCAATTTCGCCAAAATTTGTCTGAAGACTGCTTGGCCTTGAAAACCGAGCCTCGAAACGAAACAAAAACTGTTCAAGCCTAACCATGGACCCTCTGTAATTTATTTCAGGTCAACACTCGCTGCTTCCCTCAGAGGTGTGATATGTGGCCGCTTGATAATCAGCCTCCGGTTACAAACTACAATATTGCTAACGCCTAAGGGATACATATTTCTTCGAGCGTCGTTATATTCACAGACAACCTCTGTTTCATCGTCTATTTCATTTCCTTAGGCGCGTCACTCCCTGACAAAAGTCCGTCCATTAATAAGGCAGAAACATGCAGCGGAATTCAGATCGCAGCAGATATAGCCTTGACAGTATTAAATGCACATTTTGATTAGCCTTCATTAACATCTTCAATCGTCACACAAAGCGCATATATAACAAGCTTTTGCAAACGCCCCCTGAATTGTTTTCAGTTTCCCCCTCATTTCTCACGAGTACAGAATGAATCAATTAATTACATCTGTATAAATTTTGACATTATGCAAGCCATGCTTTGCAGTGGCTGGCTGGCTTCGGGGGCAGAAATGCAAATGGGCACTCAACAGTGAAAAACTTCGTCAGGTTACAAATTTCGAGGAAGACGATTGTCGGTTTTCACGGTTTTCACAAGGTTGTTTAACCATTTCGGAGTATTGGTTGGACTTGGCCATTGATAAGTTAATATAGACGGAAATGCCGCATGGCAACACTCCCTGTGGAATATTTTCCCCGGAAACCTTATTGAGGTTGCTAATTCATTCAAGCACTCTTTCATTCAAGTTTTAGGAGGGAACGTCTCTGATGGCGATAGCAAGAAAACAATTCTCTTGGAGGCCCTTGGAGCCCCTGCTCTTTTGTCGCGACTTTAAAAATTCGGCCTTTGCCAGCGTTGTTATTATTATTATTATTATTATTTTTAATATTAAGAAATCAAACCTTCGTACTAGATTGAGTATCTCCAAGAATGTTAAGAATATTTAAGGTGCACTCAAATATTGAGATTTTTAGTAAGGAAATTTCTTAGATCTTCCGAAGAGATTAAGGATGTTGTATTGAAGCTGTTGCAGAAAGGGGTAAAAATAGCCAGATGGAAAATCGCAGACCTGTGTCGAGGTTTTCATAATATTATCCAAAATTTCGAGGAAGTTAGGACTCCAGTTAAGGTTTTGATACATGCTTTCAAAGCTATCTCAAAATTTGGCATTGTGCAGTGGGATGATTTTGCTTCGGGATGAATTCGCTGGTGATAATTATTGTATGCTTGAACCCCATTTCCGCGCCTCTTTGTTTTTAAAATCTAGACGTAACCAAAGCGCTTGGCACAATTGGTTGTGATATCTTAAAAGACGACGTACAGATGGCTTTAGAGGCCTTGTCTCAAATGTCCTCACAAACTACCTTAAAGACAAGAAACAGTAATCTCATAGGTGCCAAAAATATTAGCCGTATATTTTCGCGCTGTGCCAATCAGTTTTATCCCATCCCCGGTCTTGTGTATTTTTGCCAAGGTGCTGCTAGCTTTAATATTCCGGAAAGGCCGAGCATTTCAATAAGCTGATGGTAATGCCCTTTCAGCAAAGCATGCTTGTCATAGAAGGGCGATTATTTACTAACAACAAGGAAACTACACGCTTCGGTTTTCTAAAGACGACCATCACTGTCTGTCTCAAATATAAAATAAAATTGTCCGCTTCAGCAACCCAATTACGAATTAAGTCTGACTTCCTATTGCTTCTCGCGAAAGCTGTGCGTACATCGAAATTCTTTATATCGTCTCGCGGTCTAAATATATACCAGTCGAAAGTCAATTACGACCGCGTTTTGTTCAGGTCATTTCGTTCAAGCTGACACGTTATAATACATGTTGTGAAACCTGTTTTGTGAGCTCGTCTCTTTGTACACATAACTTATTTCCTTCGTTTATGGTGGTATATGTTATAAAAGCTTCTATAATCGCAACCAAGTCGTTAAACAGGAGGTGGGGGCTATGTCACACAAACCACCATTGTTCTCAGTCATGCTTATTGCCATTTTTGTTAATCACCGTTTCCCCCAGATGGTGTTACACCGACACGTCTCGACACCGACGTGCTAGGTCGCCAATATTTCCAGCACACCTTGGACGCGATATGAGATGACCCGTCCGCACTCGACTCGGCAGCAATGCAAGCGCCGGATGGAGGGCGTCGTGACGGCTGTCTTCTGTGGGCCACGGAGCCGCAAGTTCTCATCTCTCCTGACGTCACACGCGGCTGGCAGTTCGCGACGGTGTCGCGCCGTCGGGACGACGACGACTGCTGTGTGGCCTTTCTTTTTTGCGCCGACCGTCGCCGCCTTACAACTGTCGGCAGCTTCTTGGGAGGCCTCCTTTTCAGCGGCAGACACCCGAGCCTCCGGGGGAAGAATGGGCTCCGTGCCGTCAGGGTCGTCGCCTTCCACTTGTGGGCGGCACAGCGAAGCCGCCGGCCAGAGCGCCGAGAGACGGCGCCCCGCTGGCGCCGCTGCGCGCTGCCAACTGGGCCGCGGTCCAAGCAGCAAAGCTAGCAGGCGCCACCGTGCTCGACAGAATCCTGCGGGTTTCGGAAACCTGCACCAATTGGCCATCACTGCTTTTGGCTACGTCTACACCTGTTTCTCTCGCTCGTGAAAACGGAATATGGGCCTTTTCCCAAACCCTCCAGAAGTTACCAATAAATCAGCTCTTGGGGGTCACCCTTCACACACCGCCTCCACGAGGGGATTGAGAAGTGAAAACGTTTGGGCGAACTGGTGAGTTATGGTTCGACGGCAGAAAGAGCAGCGTGAAACAGTATGAACGGGAAGACGACGTTGACTGCACATATCAGCGCTGCCTGCAGTCTCAAGAGAATTCGGTCAGGGATCCACATGCCTTGCATACCTCACATCTCACTGACCACCGCCGTTTTCCATCGGCAGGAAAACGCCGGGGTTTCCTGTTACGACAGGCTACGCCGACGTCAAAGACAATATGCTATAAAAAGATCCCTCGGGCAACCGTCCGGGTAAAGTTGCGCTTCGCGGTGTATGAGAACGGAAATGTTATCTCATTATCATCATCATCAGCCTGACTATACCCACTGCAGGGCGAAGGCCTCTCCCATATTTCTCCACGTAACCCTTCTAGGAGGTCAGGCCCCGGTATTTTATTCCTTCTTCCATCGCTTTCCTTGATGGATCGCTTGATGTGGCCGCGGTTGAATGAGGGTTACTGCTATTCTCCTTTCGTCGCAGTCACCAATTCACCACCCCTTTTCTTCAATGGTCATCGCGTACGTCATGTCCCGGGGCAACAGCTACAGGAGTGTGCTTCCTCCAAAGAGTTCTCCGGAGGTAGCGTGCTCTGGAAACTACCACCTAGCACCTCCAGGTGCTATAGGTTGGAGGCGGTGTAGCTATTGCTATAACCGCTCTGCGTGATATATAAACCCTAATATGTCTTCAGTTCTTCGCGATTGCAGGATGGCTAACGCTAGACCATTGAGGTTACAATCTCAGAACCCTCCTGTGATATCTTCTTTTTTTTTTTTTTTTTTTTTTTTTTTCTGTCAGACTACGTCAGAAGCTCCGTAACGGCGAAAACAGTGCGTCCTCATCGTAGGCGGCGGCGGCGGCGGCTTATATATGTGAAGCTCCCATCTGCCATGCGTGGCAGCAGGTGTTGACGGAGATTTTTCAATGTTTACTTGCAGAGGAGAACAGGGAGATGCCCGACAAAAATGCATGAAGGAAACGATTACGAACTGAAATGGAACAAGAATAGAGTCAAACCTTCGATAGAATAAAAATAAAAATTTAACCAGAACTGCAATACTATAATCTCGAATCGGAATAGATTTGTGAGTGAAAGAAAGTGGAATCAGAATCGGAATATAGTACGGCACGTGAAAGGAAAAAAATATCAGCAAAGCTAGGCTTACCGACTTAGCACGGCAATCAGCGACAACTGCTCTATAGCTCCGGCTTAGTCGTATAATTGTACATTCTGGCCTGGAATCCCCTGCATGTTGCGCATTCTTCGCGTCTCGTCGTATAGCTTCCTCCTCCCAAACGGCAGCCGTCCTCTGCGTTCTACCCATGGAGGCCCCATTCCAGTTGCGCGTCCCTGCTGAAGTGAGCTATTCTAGCCACTTTATCCCTGCATTCTAGCAATAACTTCTCAAGCCAGTAGACAACCCGTTACCTGACACCCGCTCTGGCACTTTCCTCCTCTTTTTCTTCTCGCCTAACTCTTCAGTCTGCCCACGGTGGCTGGTGACAATTAAAATGAATTCACAGAATATAATTAACACCTGGCTTCCGACTGACGCTGTAGAATCTAGCGCAGAATGCAGGGCGTATGCTGCTAAACAAATCCTAGAACAGATTTCGTTGTTATAAAATCTTGCCTCCCTTCTTCTGCTTCAATCCAAGTGATTGTCACTAATTGTTCTTTCATTTCTCCTCTCATAACCCAACCAACGGATCTTCCTTCCGCCCCCTAGTTTCTCGTCTATAGGCGTATTTTATAAACCGGGAATCGCTCACTCCAACTTTAAGTCAGAAAGAAGTTACCCCTCCCTTCTCACCAAGGAGCAGAAGTTGGCATGTCGAGCGGGCGCTGCGACAGCCGAAACCACTTTTCCGCACAGCGCGTGCTTCTCATTCCCCTTGTGCAACCTTCCCAACTTTTTTTTTTTTACTTCAACTTGCATAATGCCACTCTGAGAGTCTCCCCTAGAGTTACGTGAGGGTGATTTGGCTAGAGGTGCTGAGCGCTGCCAAGGCTGTTAGGTGACGAGCGAGTAGAGAGGAAGTGTTGGCTTTGATGTGGCAATTGTCGCTTGTCTCAGCCATCTTGACCTAACGTTTCAGCAATGTAAGGAGAAGGACGTATAATCTACAGTGACGTGATTACTCGCTGGAATCGATAACATGCGCATCCCTGTGGCCAGAATTTTTGTTTAATGCAAAAGCATATTACTACCCGCTTTTTTGGATTTCCCCGAGGTGGCTCCGGAGCCTCCTTCGAGAAACCCTCGAGAAAGACAAAGAAGACCTCCGCCCGTAGGTTTCCAACCTGCCGAAACAAAAGAGGTCAGCTTCACTGACACTGCGTCTATCCACTGCGCCTCCTCGGTATTTTTTTTTTTCTTTATTACGTGGGCGAGCTTCTGAAATGCAGAAACTTGAAGAGCTCATGCCTCAAATCACCGGGCTGCATAATGCGAGCCTACAATACCCCATCAATTCCCGACCATCACAAATGTCAAAATTCTGGGAGGCACTCGTACACAAGCATTGAGATGCGGTAGCCAGATAGGCGGCTCTTCCAGGGCACCTTATTCTTCCCGCACTAAGCCGCTTGGGTCTCGAAGCACTGACTTCTATGATCCTGGAGATTCGGCATGCGGTCCATCATACTTCACTTCCACAAACTCAGAAATGGTTAAAAGACTTAGAACCGTCTAGTATTCAAATATCACGCGAAAGAGGAACTGCACAACCTTTTTGTGATATGTGCCTGGTGCGCTACAGTCTCAGCTATATATACATGCGCCACCATTTGGGAGTCGCCGCATCAAAAGGCGGAGCCTTATAACCGTGGCCTCCGCGATCACCTCTGGTGCAACTGAGCACTTGATCGTAGAGGCCACGGAGTTAACCCTACTTGTGGAGCTATCTGGGAGACTCGCATGTCGGAGCCGCTGTACCGGACTTAGTCTGAATCATCCACTCGAAGCCATGTGGTTGTGACCTCACGAGAAAACCCAGGCAACCAGAACGACGAAACAAGCGTTAAACGATTTTGCAAGGTTCTGACCCTTCTGGTTAGTACTTTCACATTAATGAAACACAAGGGTTATCACAGTTTTTCTCAACAGGCAAAAACCAAATATTTACGGGGCAATTTTGATGTCCTTCTGGAGAGTTCGCTTTTATATAACCCAGAAAAAAAGCAGTAAATAAAACAATGATCAATGCCCTCTGGCGTACACAGTCGGCATTTCACCAACCATGCCACAAAAATCTTCTTAGCACGAAGCCATATGGCTTTATAGGGATCCTTGATATGTGCAATTCAATAAAACGTTCTTGCAGCAGACTGGATACACACGCGGTTAACGCGCTTTAAAATGCTAGTGTCCCTTGATAAAGCTGCCGATACAAAAGGTATAAGCAGCACAGACTCTGTAAGGACCTGAGTCATTTGATTTCTGTAAGGCTATACAGGCAATGTAAAGAAAGCTCGCACTAGCAAATTGAAGGTGTCCGCAGCCTCCCCACAGTGCCTCCTTGCGCCTGCCCAGTCTGCGTGAGTATACGTCAAATGAGCACTAAGATGCCTAAAAGCAGTGGTTGCCAAATTATGAAGGAAGAAACCAGTTATCACGACTATGAACTCCCACTGTGAGCACCACGTGAAGGTTGCGAAATTTCTGTGTAATATTTGCATCACATTTCTCGCACAATTCAAAACATGCTACACGTAAGCAAGCTTCGCAAACAACAGATTGGTGTGATAAAGTTATGTAAAGATGGTGCAAAGGGGCGTAAAAAAGGTGATCCTCTTCAAGAATACGATTCTTGCCGAGGCTTCAATAGCCAAATTCTTTCTTTCTTGTTTAAACAAATTCCATTTTCGGAAAACAGAGACACCGATACGCTACCATGTGTCTTTCAGGCAAGTAGACATAACGTTGAAATATTCCATCTCAGAGGAGTGAGTAAGTGAATGAGTAATCATTTTTGGTGTCCGGCAAGGCGCGATCGGGCCTAGGTCTCCCAATTAGGAACGTCGAGATCTTGTCTCTTCGCCGCATCGAGGGCCTGCTGGACGGCGCAGAGTTGGTAGTTGGGGCTGGAGCTACGCAGGGTAGCTCCCTTACACTCCCAGAGTATGTGTTGTGTGGCGGTGTTTGTCTTGTACGTGCATGACCAGACAACACTTACTTAACACTGCTCGGTTTGAGTCCCTGCGAACACAATTTAAATCTCCCGTCAGTATAATTTTACCATCCATGTCGAAATGGTCAACTATAACGACAGAAAAAAACCTTCTGTATTGCTGCTTTACAGGCGCATAAATGCAAACAAGCCGTCAGTACACCCGAAACTGCGAGGTCAGGGCATATTAGCCGCCCTTCATTATCTATGCGGTATGACATGGCGGTTATATCCAGTGTGTTAGCCAGGAATTGCGTGCACCCTCCGGATAAGCCTCTCGAGTGGCTAACGATAACATTGGATCCTAGGAAAAATAAGGTGTGGTTCAGCTTGTGGTTAAACCTGGAGTTACGCGAGAGCAATCTTCATGGCTACGCTTAGGTTCGGCTAGAAAGTAAAGGCATGACTTTTGCAAATAGTAGTTTACTCTATGATTTCAGCTTTATTTATGCAATAGGGGAATCACTTCACGTATGAGCACCCTTACCTCTCGTCGTTGACCATTCTCATTCGGGTGCAGAAGACTTGCAGTGGATGACACCGTCTCTACATTAAAAACAGCGTTCGCCTACCATGCTACCGAGTTATGTCTTTTTCTTCTTGTTCTTCTTCTCACGGACAGGCACGGCAAAATGGCGAGACTGTAGCCAATGTAGCTCTCGCTACATAATGGCTGCTTCCCTAACCTCATCAGAATGCAACTTGGTTCCCTTCATGGCTTTCACGCCCACTCTTTATAAGATACGTATACCTGATACCTACGACTGCGCGAACTCCTAACGTTAAGGATAGCGACATTAAATGCAACGCCTGCCACTTTTGGTTCCTGCCTTCATTTTGGTGGCCTTTGGGGCATATAGCGTCCTCCTTTTTAAATTTACACTTCCCGTGGCCGCCACACCGGATGCCTTTAGCTCAACATCACCGACCCACACCTCATCATCTGCAGGACTTTAAAAGGTGTGTCGTTGTCCATGGCCTCTACGTCTCCCGACAAAGTCAAGCCTGGGCTATTGAAACTGCGGCTGACCACATCGCTCATAGCCACGCCGGCAGGCGACCAATTCTGCATGCCGGCAACGAAGGAGCACCACTGACGGAGCAAAGCCTGGCGCGCATTACCTGCTAGTGTATCTGCTGGCTGTAAGGGATCAGCTGTTCTTTTACAGAGGGTTCTTGTGCAGCAGGCGCATGACTGCGAGCGACATTTCAGCTGGGCCTGGGACCGGTGGCTTTGGCTCTGGAGACGCTGTCTAGGAGGCCAGTCGTTCGTTGCAGGTTGTCCTTCACCACTGTCCGGCGGGGAGGACTTCATTCCCCCGTCTGTTGGGAGCTCATAGTTCAGCTCACCAGTCGCGTCCGTAACATCCATCACATCCATAATGTGTTTGACGGCACGTCATTCTCTCGTGTCGAATGACACTGACTCAAGCTTCCAGCATAGCTCAGTACGCTGCAGCTCTCCAAAGTGTGTCCAAAGCGTCAGCACTGGGTGCACCGAGGTGTACGGTACTATAGATATCAGCATGGCCAACACGGTTTCATCGAATACACAGCGGAGGCCTTTCAAGAATCAGAAATAATGCTTGTATAGTCCAAAGACGTTAATGTATGAGGGGTTGTACTTGCGAACACTGCGTCATTGAGTGTCAGAAAGGTTTCTGGGTTCGCTGTTTCCATATGTGTCATTCCAGGACAACGCACTTCTCGAGCTCTACAGTTTGAGCAGTTCCAAAAGGCTCCTATGATACTCATGTGCTCCATATAGCGTGGACGTCAAAACAGCTTAACTTTGAGGCTTTTCTTTTCCAGGTCAAATACCATGCACTTTAGACCTTCGCAAGCAACTCAGCTGTGCCAATAAGCTTCTTGGGATCCGCTTGGACGAGCTGCTGACGAAAGAATTCATACATGGCTCATTTTGTATTGGTCAATGCAAATAATTTCGTCTAAAATCCGGGCGAGTGCTTCGCGGAAATCAGAAGTGCGAAGCGGGCGACCCTTGAAGTCCTCACGTAGAAAAAAGGTGATCAGAACAACATACGATGTCAAGGGAGCACGAAGTTTCTACGAGTTTCTCGTAGAAAATTCCACTTGTCGGACGACCTCGGCCAATGGCCAACGCGCTGTTTCCAATTTGGAGCATTTCAAGGCACAGTCGTTCGAACGGCCTCTAATTTCCCTGTACCACCTGTGCCATTTCGATACGTACTCGGTTTCTTCGAACAGCAAACTGCCAGTCTTCCACTCTGCACGTCTGCCGGCCGTCTTCAGCTCTTCTGACAAAGTTGAAATAATGATCTTAAAAAGGTCTCCTTCATTCTAATAAAAGGCCAAAGCGCCCGTTGTAATACTTAAGCTAAGCATGGCAAGATGAAGCAAAGTGAAACATAACGAGGCAAAAATTACCTAAACGAGTGCTAAATAATGCTTCTCCATGTGCATCTGTGCGGCCAAGCTCAAACCACCATTTCTTTTTTTTTTTCTTTTTTTTTTGCTAGACGGCACATACAGGTTTGGCAAAGCGGACCCCATTATACCACTGGCCGGCCTTTCCACCTTTCCTGTCATAAAGCTTTATTTTCTATGCATTTAGTTCTATTCGCTCTCACTCGGTTGCGGCATTTCATTAAAATGTAGTAACTAACCAAACTTTGCCTAAACTCAATTTTAGTTTGACATTCAAAAGGTGTTCATTCTCTTTTTTCACAAACGCACTCATGCACTCACTACTACCGACCAAAAACCTTGTCCGAACGTTGTTACTTCCTTGCGCCGCCGCTCTGATTAGCTAAGATTTTGTGTGATGTCCCAACCACGCGGCCTTGAGTGGGTAATTCAAGCTGAGTCCACTATAGCGGCTTCATGGTGTGTGTACCCCCGACGAGTCATTCAAGTTCGCCAACTTAGAGGGAAAGCAACGGAGCATATGACTGATCATGACCTCTTGTAGTGCTTTCACACACAAAGAAAAGGCATCATTGGAGTGGATCCGAACAGGTCGGGTTCGAACCCGGGTACTCGGTTTCAGTAGCCGAGTGTCTCAACTACTCAGTCACAGCGGCGGGTACCTTCCCTCGTTATAACCAGGCTTAGGTAAGTTAAACCCCCGCCATTTAAGGCAGCGGTTCCCAGATGGCGCCACAATTTTAAAGCTGTGGCCTCTGAGATACGGTTAAAACTCCGCAATTTGAATCGGCTGCTCCCAGGTGGCGGCTTATGTGCAGCCGAGACTGAGTCCTGTGCTTTAGCTCAATAATCGGTTTAAAAGAGGTAAACCCTGCAATATTTGTTTCATTTCAGCCTTCAGAAACCTTGCCTGTGCACAAATAATTTCATAGTGCACGGTTGATATGACGCCTAAATTCGGCATATCGCTTCTTAAAATTTTGCCACGTTCGACGTAAAATGCCCTTGAAGCCTCACTTCCTTTTATACATTTGAAATCGAAATGAGTAAAACCTCACCCGATTCGAGGAATCGCGTTGTAGGCTCTTAACGCACATTTGATATTAATACAGCGGCTTCATTATTTATAGTAGTTTGATAGTTAGATGGAAGGTCAGTTCTAGCCCGTCAGTGTAGCTGTAGAACAGGTGCATTCCACATGCTCTTGATGTGCGATGAAGAGATTCATCACACTAATGCGTTAACTTGCGAACTTCGAGACTGGGACAAGGATACATCATTACCGAGTGTTAATGGATTGAACTGCTTCAAAGGGTGTTTTGTGGGCGTCGATCGCCCAAGATGCTGACGGCGAAACCCAGTGAGCGTGACGGAGGAGGGTGGCCTATTAGCCGACAGTGTGACGAAACATTAGCTCATACATTCTCGCCAGCGCCAGCGCAGGCTCCGGTCCCGTGATCGCTTTCGGCGGTGACGGAACCGGAGACGACAGCGGCTGCTGCCAAGCATCGCCCAATCTGTCAGTGTCACCGACGCGTGTACCTTCAAATGAGCGTGCGATAGGCGTGACGAGTGACGCAGACGCAGCAATGTATATGTGCGCGTCTGGGAGGAATCCACAGGACGCCACCGCTCGCAAAGCGCGTGGCGTGCCTTCAGACACAACAATCGAGAGAGCATTACACGCGTTCATATATCATTGTGTGAGCATGCTTGTGCGTGTATGTGGAAGGACAAACTGTCTGGCGAAACTGCTACGTCCCAAAGAAGCAGGAATATATGAAGAAAACAAAAGCACGCGGCCTAACTGTGAAGCAGACGACGCCTAGACTTGTACAGTTCTCGTCTGTCTTCGGCAGTGTTGTCTGCTTTCCAGAAAGCAGTCTTTACCTTGCATTCTCGTTCGCCTTCTAGCAGCCTTTTGGAGAACTGTGTAGGAGTGACCATGCAGAACAGAATAAACAGATTTTACTGAATGCTCAAGAGTAACACAAGTTGCACAACCCTTGAACATGTCAAGTGTGCCTGCTTGTGTTCCTGTAGAGGCACGAACTCTAGCGTTAAGTGACGCCTGGCAAATATGAAAAAAAAAATGGCAGTAGTGTAGCTCTGGTTAAATCTGGTAAGTTGCGCAAGCAATACTGCAATATTGCGTTTAAGGTTCGGCATGTAGTGAAGCATCGCCGACGCTCCTCCTTGTAAGACTGCATAGCAACTGATTTACCCCGACGCGAACTCCTATTTCTTTCTTTCCACTTTCACTCCTGTTAGTGATCGTCTTTTATTGCGTATTTTATGCGACGGCTCGAAACCTGGCGCAGTATTGCTTACGCAATAAAAAACAATCGCGACACCCCTCGCACTCTGCAGAAAACGACGCCTTGTGTCAAACTATTACAGTTTTCGTCTTCTGTCGTTGTCTATACTTTCTAGTAAGCTTACCCGCCTGTCTTCTGGCCCAGAACTGTGGAGGTGATTCGATAGTATCACCACTGAATTTTGCTTGGTGCTATAATATGGGCATGCAAATAAGCAGCATGGCGGCGCTCCAGTAGACCAAATACTTGTTTGTAGGTGCACGATGACCACCGCCTATTCATGGCCCACCAGCCATTGCTGCTCAATAGCCGTGTTGTTGGCAAACCACCCTTCCCACAGAGGCCAGGAGGGGTGCTAACAAATGACACTTTGGGAATGGCAGGGCACTGACCACATCACTGCGGGGACCGATCAGAAAAGACACAATCGAGCCAATGAACGACGGTTGCTTATACCGCCCGGGATCAGACCCGCGCTAAATATAGACTGTGGAGACATTAGGACACAACCGCACAGAATTACTCCAAGTTTCCATAGCGTTTCTGAAGCGTGCCTGCTTCGCTTCGCAACGCTTTCGTTTTACTTTATATTGCGAAAGCAATACTACTTTCACTTTCAGCTCCTCGCGTGGCTAGGCCGCGGTAGCACCATTGACCTTTAGCTTGACCTCTGCTATGACGTCATACCATCTGCCGCAAAAACCAGGGGCCCAACTTGTGCCGTCGCGAGGCGAGGCCGCGCGTGGTGGCTGCTGCCTAACTCCTGCGCCCGCCGCGGGCGGCGCGCCTAGCGGTGTGACGTCACAGCTGCAAAAGCAGGGCTCCAACTTGTGCCGTCGCGAGGCGAGGCTGCGCGTGGTGGCTGCTTACTAACTCCTGCGCCCGCCGCGCGCGGCGCGCCTAGCGGTGTGACGTCACAGCTCTAAGAGCAGGGCTCCAACTTGTGCCGTCGTGAGGCGAGGCCGCGCGTGGTGGCTGCTGCATAACTCCTGCGCCCGCCTCGCGCGGCGTGCCTATCGGTGTGACGTCACGCCATCTGCTGTAAAACCGGGCGCGCGGCGCGCTCTCCTGATGGGGCTGTCAGGTGGGTCACCGCCGCTTGCGGCGGGGGCTAGTCTGCCACAAAATTTTTATCTGTTGTAGGCCGTCATTGCACCCGCCACCGTTTCGGTGGTGGACGATGGCTGTTGAGCGATGCACGTCTTTCCCTCTTCCTTTTCTTTCTTCTCTATTTTCTCTTCTGTCTGCCCCGCCGGGGTGGTGCAGTGGTAAGACGCCCGACTACTGTGCCGGAGTACCCGGGTTCGAACCCGACCTCGGCGGCTGCGTTTCGATGGAGGCGAAACGAAGAGGCGTCGTGTGCTGTGCGATGTCAGCGCACGTTAAAGATCCCCAGGTGGTCGAAATTACTCCGTAGCCCTCCACTACGGATCCTCTTTCTCTCTTTCCACTTTCACTCCCATCTTCCTCCCTTCCCTTACGGTGCGGTTGCGGTGTCCACACAAAAAAAACAAGTGAGACAGTTACCGCGCCTTTCCCTTCCTATAAACAAATATCTTCTGTCTGCACGAGGCAGCGGAGGTGGCTCAGCAACAGAGCGAGTAGCAGGCCCATTCTCTTTTCCTTCTTTCTGCAGCCACAACAACAACAACAACGCCGCCGGCCAGACGTTGCGATGCCGCCTACCACGGAAGCCGCTCGGCAGAATGCGAAGAGAAAAGAACGGCGAGCTACGGAGACCGAAGAGCGTGGACAGACTTTCTAAGCGGCGTGCCCAGTATGCCGCATGGCGACAACGTGCAGCTTATACGGGAGTTACGTTTATGAGTATGCTCAACACCATGGATGACAATACAGAAGGGAGCAGCGTATCTCTAGCTCAACGTGCAGCCTCGACAGCAGAATCTGCAGAAGAATCTATGGACGAGCGTCCTGACTTTAAATACGATGTGTCTTTCATTTGCAAAAGAAAATGGCCGAATCCTCAAATTGCCCCTTAAACCTACATTTCAAGCACCGGTTCGAGTACAGGCTTACACACCTAGAGTAAGGCCGACCTCGCTTAGTGTTCAGCCGATCGCACTTGGAACTGGAGGTTTTACACATCCTCATACACGTAGTAGAGGTGGGTTCAACAAGATTGTCGACACTTCGGTTGCTACTTCTGTAGGCGGTGTAGCCTTGCAGTCTATAGGAGGTGAACCCACCAGGGGCAGTACAGCTACTAAGAGTATTTCTAACGTGCTCTCTACTGGTGTAAAGAATGCCGTTGCAGCCGGTGCTGGAGCAGCGCAGTTATGCATTCTGCATTAACCTCGCCTACAACCAAGTACATCATTGCAGCCACAGCAATTCTCGCATCGCTACTAGTTGTACACAGAATAACCAGGTAATATCACTGCATAACCACAAGTCCAATCACAAGCACCAGCACCAGCAACGCTACCAGTTGAACTAAGCGTAGCTACGGTATTGCTTTCGCAATCACCAGGCTTAACCAAGCTAAGCCTTCAGCCAAATTTTTTCTTCTTATTCACAAAGAACGCTTCGGGAAGCCATTCAGCAAGCCCTGGCCTGCTCCATCCGGTTTGGCTGTTGGTTTTGCGAGAGGATACGCCGCTCTATGAACACGTGCGACTGCTACAGTGTGTCAGTTTGAACTGGATGCGCGAGCATAGCCTAACACTTGGCTTCCAAGCATCGCCTGTCAGGTTGAAGGCACGTGCAATTGAAAGATCTTGGACCGGCTGCGAGGCATCCAGTTTGGCTAGTGACATCCGAGACGTGTCTATCCTTCGCTGGCAAAGAGTGAGCGCTTGTTTCCTGTGCCGGTTGAATCCAGTTTATCAAGTAGGAGTGCTTTTGGCGGTAGATCTGGAAACAAGAGCAACGGGTCTAGTACAGTGTATGTCTTTTACCGGCTTTTGGCATCGTTCTACAGTTCGTTCACGCCTGCTGGTTTAAAGGCATGAACGAAAATCAGTGCAAGAATGGCTCCGTGGACTTTGTTCTTACTTTGTATGGAAAACACTGAGGGAGCACGTGCTGTGCCAACAGTTAGCTGCCCTTGAACTGCCTAAGTGCAGTCTCGCTTACGGCTTTAAGGCACAAACGATTCCCGCCCTCGTATTTTCTGTCTCGTGTCGCGAAGACGCAAGCGTTGTTATGGATACGCTCGCCTAATGAGGACAAACATCTGGTTCTGGTCGGTTCGTACTTGGTTTGCCCATGACAGAGTGCCTAACTTCGGAGGCACGTGTAACGCACGTTGTTAACGCACACAAATGATCTGCCAAACGTGTGCTCAGGTTTAAAGCTCATAAATGCACGTATCGTCGCCGGAGTAATACAAAAGGTATGGGAGGGCAAAAGAAAAAAAAATGTTTAAAAGTGATGTTTCCCGGCCCATGCGACTATGTATAATGGACTTGCCAAGGAAATGCAGCGGAGATCCAAAATATATCTTTTTTTTTTTTAATTAGGGAGACACATAAGATCAGTCTTTAAGGACATCATGAGGCAGAGTAAATGGCTCTCTGCTGCAGCGGCTCATGCAGATCCCCGTCCGCGTACTTCCATATGATACAGACTTAATCACTGATCTCTTCACTGGTGCCTCTATTTTCTCACTAATACTCATTATCAGCGTACAATCGTAAGCGACGTTATCTGCAAGACCATCCAAAATAGATGTAAATGGCCTCTTTAACTAGGCCGTATACGATTGTGCCTGCTTCGAAGATCGTTTCCTTGTTCTGTCTCAGTCCTTTCACTTTAGGCTATATTTCTCCTCTTCAGGGCATACTTATTACATCTCCATGATGAGCAGCACTGCGCCAGTCTTCATAACCTTTATTCAAAATATGAAAGAGAAATTATTTGGTCGCCTAACTTAATTACAGTGGAATGGCGATATAAAGAAAAATGGCTCATATAAACTTATGCGCACCCTTAATAACGATTCTATCGAAATTATTCTTTCGTTGCCTCTGACGCGCATTGGTTGATATTTAATGACGTGCTGTACAATAAGTATAACCGCAATTAGGCTGAATATGTGTATATTCCAGAATTAATGAAAAGGAAGCGGTATTTTTTACTGATAATGTCGTGTATAAACTCTCGGATGCGGTGGTGTACACACACGTTCCTTTCACTTAGCCTTGCTTCAGTTTTGTTTCATGCAGTCGTATTTCTGCTGTCAAGTCGTCGTGTGAGCTGCTAATAGAGCGATTGCGAATTTTATTATAGCTGCAATCAGGGCACTGCTGATAAAAGTGCAGTAAAACGGTACGCTGCCACCGCAAGATTATTTTTACGTTTTTAATGCAGTAAAGCTGCCGTACTTTGAGAACAATGGTCCCTGTATTTTAAGACGTTCCGTTCCGTGCTCTAAAAGCGACACGTGCGAATACCGAAGAGAAAGAGATAAAGGTTGGCGCCTATTGTGAGCGAAGGCGTCTCGCGTGATATTGTGGGCTTCGAATAAGAGGAAAAGCGAGGGCAACAGTGCAGAGCAAAGGAAAGAAGAAGCACTCCCCTGCTGCAACGGCTGTTCCTTCCCTCAAAGTTTGTGACGCTGCTCTGATGTTCAGTGGCCTCCTGTTTCGGCCGTTTGTTTTTGCGCTGGCGACTCGCGCAGCTACTTGCTTCTATATGCTTGGAGCCCGTGCAGAGGTTTCGCACATATATCCAGGACGACCTTGCATTTCTTTTCCATTCTCTTTCTTCTCAGGGTTTTCTTCCTCAAAGAGGTACCAATTTAACACGTCCCAATGAAGATGCATGGTGTTCCGTATAGGCAAGCCCAGCTCCCTTGGCATTAGCTAGTCCTATGTGTTCAGTAAAATGCCGATCGAGCCATGAATGAAGGCACTAATTGTTGGATTCTCTAATTTTGCACAACGAAGAATGAATTCTGTTCGAGTTTGAAGAAGACTGGAAGGGCATCATTGATGTTGTAATTGCTTTCGGTCACTGCTTGCTCTGGTAATACGCATAGGCATCAAACTAGCGAATGGTGGTAACGTAACCTAAAGAATGAAGCACCGTTGAGTGGTCTACAACTCTTACTGAGCTGCGAAAGCCATGGCTAGACTGCACTAGCGAATGGTATTCTGTTATTCCCTTGTAGTTGTGAGGACGAATTCAGTCATAGCGAGAAGGACTCTGCGATTCGAATATTGGAACACTCCACCAATTTATAGTACCGGGACGATAGGAGGCAAGCACGCTAGATAATCGCTGGAAATCAGCTGCTAGTCTATACTAGAAGAACTAAAACTAAAAAAAAAAAAAAAAAAAAGAAAGATGTCTAATGCGGAAAGTGTAGTAAAACCAAACGTAGCTACTTATTAGTGGCTAGTGTTGATAGCGGCTCACGGGATGTAAAACGTCCTAAAGTTAGATACAAAAAAAAAAAAAGAATAAAGAAAGCTGCTTTTAACAATTAAACAACTCCCGCCCATCCAATCGCTGTACGCGTGGAGCCCCTTCGGTAGGCCTGCTAACATGATGTGCAGGGTGTGGCAGATAAATGGGGGAAAACCACGGCTTAATCGGATTAACCGCGACGTCATTGAAATCAGGCGGCGCCATTGGCTGACCAGCCGAAAGGGCATTTGTGGCATTTTTTGTTGGGCTGTATCCGGCTATAGTTCATGCGCGTCATTGCGTAATACGAGACACCGTCGTGCACCCAATGGTCCAGTCGGCGCTTGAAATGGTAGTGACTGCCTCCTTTTAACAAAATATGATAATAATAATTGGTTCGCAGGAAAGGACAACAGCAGTATATCTGTCGCACTTGTTCTGTGGACACCTGAACCGCGTCGTAAATAAAGGGGAGAGAAACTGGATAGAAAGAGGAGCCATAGTGGAGGGCTACTGAGTAATCCCACCGCCTGGAAATTTTTAACGTGTACTGACATCGCACAGCACACGGACACCTCTTCGTTTTGCCTCCATCGAAACACAGCCGCCAGCGGTCGGGATCGAACCCGGGAACTTCGGCGCGGTAGTCGGGCATATCCACTGCACCACCCAGCGGGGCAACAAAATCCCAAAAACTGTGTTGGCCCCGCCGCGGTGGCGCAGTGGTTGATATGCCCGACTAGTGTGCCGGATAGAGTACCCGTGTTCGATCCCGGCCGCCGGCGGCTGCGTTTTGATGTAGGCGAAACGAAGAGGCGTCCGTGTGCTGTGCGATGTCAGTGCACGTTAAAGATCCCCAGGTGATCGAGATCACTCCAGAGCCAGCCACTAAGCCAGCGCCACCTAGAAATTCTAGTTGGCGCTGTTACGGCACCCCTTTCTCTCTTTCCGCTTTCACCAGCGCCTCCTCGAAAAATCTAGTTGGCACTGCTTTTCACTCCCACCCTGCTCCCTCCCCTTACAGAGCGGTTCAGGTGTCCACAGAAACAAATGTGACAGATACAGCTCATTTCCTTTCCTGTGAACCGCTTATTATCCCTGTGCTGTGCGATGTCAGTGCACGTTAAAGAACCACCCCACCGGGGTGGTGCAGTGGTTACGGCGCTCGACTACTGTTCCCAAGGAGGCGGGATCGAATCCCGGTCTCGGCGGCCGCTTTTCGGTGGAGGCGAAAAGCAAGGCGCCCGTGTGCTGTGCGTTGTCAGTGCACGTTAAAGAGCCCCAGGTGGTCGAAATTTCCGGAGTCCTCCACTACGCGTCTCTCATAGCTTGAGTCGCTTTGGGACGTTAACTTCCACAAACGAAACCAAACCGTATAACTCTTGTGTTGCTATTTCTCTTGATACAAGCTACACAACTATATGTGTTCATATGGCTTGATTCGAAGGTTTGACATTGAGCGTGAGCAGAAGGTCAAACGGATGCAGTCCGCGGGCGTTCGACTGTTGTTTTGAGTAGAGCTCTCGCTCAATATATTGCTATAGATTCCGCTTTCTATCCCTGTCGGGGCCATCCTACCCGCAACTGAGTCCATACCGAACAGTGGCGTCCACACCAAGCTGCAATTTGTTCCCGCATGAGGATCTCGCAACAAGGTGCGTAAAATCGCTCCACACGAATGGAGTGCCACGTAAGCGTGCATTTCGCCGTGTTCCCATCATCGGCAGTCGAACTGTACCCACCGCGAAGACCCATATTCATTTCAATTATCCATGTTAAAACAAGCAGAAGGCCGCAATACAGGCGAAGACAAATGCACGACTCTTCGGTGCCGTGTCTTCGGTTTTAGGATGAGCCAGTAGCAACTCGCCCAGCCGTCAGCCTTGCAGTTTTCCGAGTCTTACGCATACCGGCTCCTATGCCCCCAGTGCAATTCACCCCTGCAGCCGCCGTTTCTCGCGCTTTCATAAGTAACATGTCAATCCGCGATAAAAATGTTACGAGGAGCTCTGTTGTGGGATCTTTCTTCATCTGGCATCAGAGTTGCCCCGAAACCAATGCTGTGTCCAGAGTCTGTCTATGCGCACCGGTGTCATTCATCCTAGATGCGTTAGGCGTGGCGCGGGTGCCACGCCTCGCTCGGAGCCGGTTTTGATTTCGCGCCACCAGGGACGCTGCACGCTCTCCCGGGGATCGACGCATGCGCAGTGCGGGTCGATCCCGGGCGTCTCATCGATCCGTCGCGGCGACGGCGGTCCCAGCGTCCCTTCGCCTTCCCGGGAGGGCGAGGCTGCGGCCGTGGGCTGTTCTGATGGCGCCGTCGCGACTGGCGCGGCGACGGCTTGGCCTCGTTGTCTGGCCCGTGGCCGGGTTTCTGCGCTCCCTTTCCCTCGCGCCTTGTCGGCATCGAGCGCTTCCCATTTTGGGAAGAAGCCCGTTCGTTCCCTGGCTCACTTCTCTTCGGAGCCATTGCGTTGTGTCCTTTTGAGACATTGCAACGCGCAGGCCAAAGGATTTGCCCTTAACTGCAGCAATGGGTCATTGTAGAGCGTTTGTCATAAGCTTCCCATTTTTCTAAGACGTGAAATGCAGCTGACACAAAACAAACCTAGTGAACTGTACGTGTACCTACAATCTAGTGTCGTTTTTGCAAGCTTCGCAAAATAACTCCGTTGGTTGCAGTCTGAGATGCGGGCTTCGCGTACCATTTCCAAAGTGCACGTTGTGGGACTGGCATTCTTCGGCTGCAATGTCGCCTATGTTTTAGGTGAACATAGGATGAGGGCCCCATCTTTGAATCCGCTGCTAACATAATTTACATTCCTGCAGCGTCTTTGTTTGGACAGGGCTGGTCGTTGAGTGCAGCAAGCTATCTGGGTCATGAAGAGCATCCAATTCCAGTGCGGGAGGGTGTGCACGCTGTTCGCGGCGTCCGCTTTATGCGGATGGAAGCTTGTGAGCAGTGGGAGATCGAACATCCGTACTACGACGGCGCAACAGTTATAGTCATGCGCGCGTTTCATGCTGGACTAGGACTACGGAAAAATGCTGCGCAATGTGGAGGTATGCATCGTTGTACGAAAGGTGCGCAGGCAGGCGGGCGAGTGTCGTCTGTATTGTGGTATACATGCCAATGTCACCGAGCTAAGCTGGTCAGTTTAGATCGCAACAAAACTCAACTCACTACTGCACCTACGGTTGTGCTAACTGGTGTTTGATGGAAACAGCTATTGACACGTACTGAAGTATGCATTTTTTTTTTTTGTCTTCTAAGCTTTAGGGAGCGGAGAGAAATCACGCCGCTGGCTTTCTCCAGAAGTTCTTCAAAGAAATGCTATGTTGACGAATAAAGGACTCTTGTTGCATTCACTAAAATACTGCTAATCAACTCGCTAGCTGCAAGCACTAGATGCCTGACCGCAGCCTGTGAACCACCGGGCAGAACAGTGCAGACCACATGTCTACAAACCGCACAGCAGTGGCAGCAAAAATGGCAACGACAAAGGAAATGCACGTACAAGAATTTATTTTCAGCATTTTTTATAAAAATACCCGACTCATGACTATTCTGTACAAACTATGTACACAATGCTTTCCGAACTTAGGACTTGTGGGTAGGGAGCGGGGGATCATGGAGACACCAACACTAAACTGAGAACACATAAATAAGAGGAACAGGCGCGGAAGTGGAGGAGCTGCCGACTCGAAGAAGGGGAACTACTCCTTGCGGCTTCGTGCTCACTCCACTAGCTCTTCCGCATGACGAAACAAATAACTTAGGTATGAAACAACAGCTGCTGCTCCATAGCGCTGACTGGACTGGCATGTCCGGCAATTAAAAAAAGTACAAACAAAAATGATGTGGGTGCCCTTTACGCACACAAACAGGAAGTTACGAAAGTGTGATGCTGTTGTATATACACTGTTCATGTTCGCAAAGGAAACAAAAATGCCTTGTATGGTGGAACAATGCTGGTTTACAATGAGCTCTGCTTGTGGTAATGACGGCAGGTTGGAAGGGCACAGGATAGGAGGGGAGGTGGAGAAATTGACCTCCATTATGTACATCTTCAAAATAAATACAGGGAGAAGGTGATATTACAGAGAAAAAACAATGGCAGTTGCGTGCAGTTTGGGAACGGAACACTGCGGTGTGCAAAAAGAGAACTGGTCGCGACACACACGGATGGCGTAAGTCCTGGGATGGGGTGAGGGGTGCCCACACTTTTTTTTTTAGGCATATCACAGCTACGCAGTAAAGGAGGCAGTCTCTTAGCTTCTTCGCCCCTGGGCGCACACACTGGGCACCCCACACCTCGCCAGAGAAGACGCTCCGCAACTCGCAGAGTCCGTCGCAAATAAAAGTAAAAAACGCGTGCAAATTGGGTCCCCAGTCTCTCCTCACTTTTTGTCACGCTGGGCAGTCGTAGACTTGGCAGAGTAGAGATTCTTCCCACGCACTTGTGGTGTGTTTGCATTGATGATAAAAAGCTGTCTCCAAGCAGCGGGGGAAGACTTGTTAGCGGCACATGAAGACTTCTGTCAGTCTCTCGAATCCAGCGGGGCAGGCCAGGCTTGTGTCCACAACTTGTTCGCGGTTCCCAACAGAACGCAACGTCCACGATGAAGTTTTTTCTCCAGAAGGAAACGGAAGGGCGATGCCTTTTTGAATGATGAAGGAGATGAGGGGAAAGGGGTCGGTGATGGCGGGGGAGGATGGGGAGCAGGAAATTGGTGCTTCTAAGGGGGGCGTGATCATCAAATACAGATGCTGTCTTGACTGCCCGTTGAATTCTGGTCCAGGGAAGACTGTTCGCCTCGAGCCGCACACCGTACCGGGATGTTTTCGGAGACGGTGCTGTTGAGGTCGTCGGCGACCATCCACTCGTGCTCGAGTATTTCCTCGAGGGAGGGTCGCTCCGACGGCACCAGCGCCAGGCAGCGGCGGATAAGGTCCTCACACATGGGAGACAGCTTCCGCCGAAAGTGGAGCTCGGCCCGCAGAATCTGTTCGTCCTGCTCGAATGGGATGTCGCCACACACCATGTCGTACAGGAGGATGCCCAAGGACCAGACAGTGGCTGCGCGACCGTTGTACCGGTTGCGCTGGATCCACTCGGGAGGACTGTAGACGCGGGTTCCTGTGAATGGACAAATACAAGGGCGACAGTCAGTTACTGCAACTCGTAAAACATCGCTGGCGCGTACTGCGGAAAACTGCATGAATACTTAGGAAACCGCAGAATCCGTGAATCTCTACACATACCGTAAGAGGCTGGTTAACTATGTCGACCGCTGCCAAGTGTACGTACTACATGATTCCCCTCTAGTTCAAATGCCTGCCCATCAAAGGCCATTCAAAAACTGGCTTGAGGCATCACGACCGTAGGAGCTTTGTGAGCTCGTAAGGCGAAAGAACTGCCGTGCGGAAACAATTTGGAAGCACGTTTGACTTTCTGGGGCCCTATCCAGTGTACTGTGGCACTGAACGTCGCGGCGAATTCCACCAGATTCCGTCGCGAGACCAGCAGTAAGCCCGCAGAGAAGGAAGGAGCCGGAATACTAATGGCACCGCACCAGGCGGCCCCCGCTGAGAGAAGGTGCTCGCGGTCAACGGCTCCGCGAACCACCCACAGAAGAGGACACATACACACGGCCATGCGAAACTTTTGCCTCCGCCGGCTTCTTGAGGTTTATTTTCGGGGACTCCCTCGGGCGACCGCCGCCGACTACGCAGAGGAGACGCGGCCCGCTTCCCCCGCCCTGAACTCGCGTCGCCAGTCTGGCGACGGTCGGTACGTATACTGCTACGCCACTGCAGTCGCTATTACGGTCCCCGCGACCCGCGCCGAAAATACGGAAAGGCGGCGAAGACAACGCTGACAAGGCGAGCCGCGCCGTCCATGGAAGCCCCCACCTCGCCAAGGCGAGAAAGGCATGCCAAAACTACGAGGCAGTCGGCTGCAAGAGCAAATAACCTTAGCGGAGCGAGTCGCGGTCAAAGGAAGAGGGAACAACGCGCGTGAATAGAGCGTATTCCTAAATGCGCAGTTCCATCCTACCTGCACATGTGCTTTGATGTGGCATGGTTACTCAGACGGTCACAACACCCGTAGTGATGATCCCGAAAACAGGCACACAAAAAATTGAGATAGTCTTCGTAGATTTACCCGGCATATTCTCATATTTAGGTCAAATCGCTC
The DNA here is from genome assembly GCF_055883805.1 of Amblyomma maculatum. Classification (NCBI taxonomy): domain Eukaryota; kingdom Metazoa; phylum Arthropoda; class Arachnida; order Ixodida; family Ixodidae; genus Amblyomma; species Amblyomma maculatum. The sequence goes on along the minus strand of NC_139352.1, from coordinate 6,327,532 downwards.
TTAAGAATCACAGTTGCGTGCCAAATCTACGACAGCACACAATACCAGTACCAAAGCTTACAGGTTCAGTTCGTTACCGCGCGGCAACAACTGTGGCGGTTAAAGCCGACAAAATGGCTAACACCAACGGACATTTCAAAACCGAGTGGGCCAATCAAGGTTCCCTAGGGGGGGTGGGTGAGCCGCGAAAGAGGAAACGAATGGGGGAGAGTACGCTAGCAGATTGAAGAGAGCAAGGAGGAGCGTGCGCGCGCGGTGTCACGTGGCCACAACACAGCGATCCTCCTCGCGCCACTTCCGGCAACAACATCGCGGCGACGACAACGAAACGTACGTGGTTCCGCCGAGTTTCACTGCGCCAACTGCGCGCCGAGAAAGAGGGCTCAAGAGGGCGAGAGGCTATCGATGGAAGCCGTCTGTGCTAACTAAACAAAGATGGATGCCGCGGCTGTCGCGAGTGGGCCCTCCGAAAAGGGAACCGAATCGATTGCCGAGGCCAGACGGCACCCGTCCAACGCAAAGCTCTCTGAATGGCAGACATTTCGTACTGGGCGATACACAGTATGCTAGCTTCCGGGCATATATTTTTTTGTTTGCAGGAGTCTACGAACAGCTCCCCGGACGGTAAAAAGCAGAAAAACGTACTGCAATAAGTTCATTCCCCTTATGTTAGGCCTCTCGAAATTGAACACGCTGCGTCAGAATTAAAAATATTTCTCCTGAAAACGCCGAACTGGGCCAACATTACCGACCAAGATATGGCCGCGAGCGTGCAGTAAGATATCGCAAATACTCACCATCAAAGTCCGTGTAGAATCCCTCGCGCAGAAAGGCGCCGGACCCAAAGTCTATGAGGTTCACCGACAGGGTCTTGAGGTTGACCAGAATGTTCTCGTCCTTGATGTCACGGTGGATGACGCCCGCCTTGTGACAAGCGATCACGCACTGGACGATCTGCTTGAAGAAGAGCCGCGAGAGCGTCTCCTCCAGCACGCCCTTCTCGGTGATGTAGTCGAAGAGGTCCTTGACCACTTCGGGCCGCTCCATGATGAGGATGAACGAGTCGGGCCGCTCATACCAGTCGAGTAGCCGGATGACGCCCGGAACGTGGTCAACGCGCCGCAGAAGAACGATTTCAAGGGGAACCTTTTGGCCGTTTATCTGCGAAGAAATAGCAAACGGAAATAAGCACTAATCCCTAGGAGATAAATATTGGTAACAAGCAAGAGACCGTGCAAACAGCGGCAGTCGGATAACAAAAAAGACACAAAACTAGCACTGAAACTTTTTTTCGTGCTGCAGCATAGCCATCACTCGTATTAAGGCCGGCAAGATGATTATCGCGTCCAGCTGCACCATATAGTCGCTATAAGGAATTACTTTCAGGCTGTGCGCAGTCCTTTTCAGAGAGTATCAGCTGTGGTATGAAGTGAATTTTTTTCTCCCATGCAGGCAGACGAACGTCAGCCCCGCTTCGTCATGACTAAGGACACTTCATAGCGCAATTGGTCCAGCGAGGTACGGGAAGATGCAAGCAAAGCGCCGGACGTGGACGCTACACGGAAACCCTCGCATGAAAAGCGCACATTCTGCCTGCCAATCGCTCCCGCCCAAACCGAAACACACACGCCCAAAACATTCCCGTAATCGATCGCGCTCCCTAGTAGCGAGCGCCTGCTCCCTTCCTCGCGGCTCGGAAACCACGCCGTCGAAAAGAGAAATTAAAAGAGCGAGCCGAGCCAAAACAATCGAGCTCGCCAGGCACGCCAGCGCACGGCGGCGGCGCTAGCGTACGGCCCCTTGTTCGCGCACGCACCTAGCCGAACAATGCCCCTTCGCGAAACCGCTCGCAAAGCGCGCCGCCGCCATGCGGACCGATGAACTGCTCGCCTGGCGGCCCGAACAAACGCCGAGCGAAGGGGGAGAAGCAGCGCCGCAGCCTACCGCTTCAAACATGGCGCCGTTGCCGCCAGAGCACGACGACGGAGGCATCTAGGTTGCGAGCGTCGCCGTCGTGCGCGCCGGGGGAGAAGGGGCTGGCTACGGCGGCAGCAACGGGCGGCCTCCTCGCCGCCGAAAGAATCGGGCGGCTTTAACCGATCTAGGTTGGCTGCATTCCTGACCGAGGGAAACGGACGCTCGCGAACTCTGCGTGCCCTGGGGGCCACAGGGAAGCGGAGGCCGTGCGCGCGCATTCCGACTTTTTTTTCCTTCACCCTAGCCACCGTTCGCGTCCCTCCCGTACCAAGAGGCGCCGTCTGCTCGCGAAACCGCATTAAGAACGCAACGTTCGCCCTCCCTGCAACAAAATGCGGCGTACTACATGTGAGAGAACAAGAACTCACCGTGCCCCATTCGGTAACCTTGTCCCGAGACACATGCTTGATGGCCACCTGCGTAGAAAAAGCAAGAAATGTCACTCAGCACACGAGCCAAACACCAACAGTTCGAAACTAACACAAGCGACCCGCTTCGCGCCATTTGCCAAGGAGCGCGCAGTTTCGGTTGCTCTCAAAGCCACATCCGCTCGTCACGATCCTCGCAACAACAAAACTCGCAGGAGTTTTAGCGCGAAAGAGTGAGGCGGATGGTTCGATGAATAAGATGCATTGCGAAGGACCTCGCGCACTCTAGAAACTTGGCTTGAATTCAACGGCCGAACAAGGAGGGGAAAAGCGCGCGGGCTAAAGCGATGTTGGTAGTGGAGAAGCCTGCTTACCGCCAAGTTGTCGCGGTTCCGGGTGCCCGCGTAGACAGTGCCGAAGCCTCCCTTTCCGAGCAGGACACCGACACGGTAGTTCTTTTCGAACGTGTTGCTCTTCTCGACGACTTGCGCTGAAAAGAGCGGAGGAACCCTGTGAGTATCCATGGGAGCCAAGGCACAACGCATTGGGCAAACGCCGCCGTACACGGTGTTGCGGTTATTACCTGGGCGATCCCATAGCATCGCGCTTAAGCCGGGTATACGTCGTCCAACCATCGTGGAGTAATCCAGAGTGTGGCACAGAAACACAACACGTTCGACTCACAGAGGCGAGTAATCCAGTAAAGCAGGCAGAGCGGCGGAAACGAAGCAGTGAAGTTGACGGTTTGGCGGGACTTTTTTTTTTTCCTAGCCGCCACGCGCAGCACCGACCACCATCACCAACGAACGCTGCCGTCTATGAATCGCGGACGCCCGCGCTCATGTGATAAATATCAAGGGAGAGAGACATTTCGCGCATATGGTATCACTCCGCCGACTGACGCTGGCTTGGAATTCCCGCCATCAATGACGCACTTAACGCGAATAAAACAAATTGCACTCAAACTTCGTGCATTTTAGGAACATTTTAAAAATAACGGCATAATTTTAAAAATTTTAAACCTTCTCATAATTTAGCAAATTTCAAAGCAACGCTCGCACTACTTTGGACCGACCCGGCGGAGTAACGGCGCGCAGCGGCCACCGGCGCGAGCGCAGCAGAAAAAAACCCGACGTCACGGCGCCAGATGACGTCGCCAGGCGCCTCGGTCCAATGGCCGCGCTCTGAGGGTCCGCCCAATGGGAGCGCGGGAAAGGGCACAGACGCCGTGACGTAGAAGGAAAAGGGCGCGGAATGTACGCTATGCTTGTGTGTATGTGTGTGTGCGCGCGCGCGTGGCGTCTCCTCTCTTTCTCTCAATCTATGTTTTGGGCTTGCTTTTCTTTTCTTCCAGTCTCCCTCGCGCTTTTCTCTTTTTTTTTTTCCGCTGGCGTACTTTTCTTTTCGCCCTTTCTCAATCGGTCTGCGCGAGCGCGCCGTTTAGTGCCCGCCGATGCTGCCGGTAAAGTTTCGTGCGTGTACGTCCCGCTTTCCTGCGTTGTACACGCCGCGTTCTTTCGCACTCGCCTCTCCGGCGTCTTCGGCGAATTAGCTCCACCGCCTCCGGTAGTGCTGACCGTCGCTAGCAGAAGGCGCCACCGTCTTGCCAGGCGCCAACGGCCTGGGGAGGCCGCTCAGAGGCCTCGGAAATGCCAAAGCCAATGCGGGATTTCCCAGAGACGGGCATTGGTTGGGGAAGGGAGGGGAGGGAGGAGAAAAAAAAAATGAAATGGTATTTTGTTTGGACTGCGGCTCTGTTTTGTTTGTACCTGTACTAAACTACCTGAGCGCGTTGGAACAAGGGCTTTCGGTGGGGAGCTGTAATTTACATTTTTCGCTGCAGGTTCTAAGACCAACTGGGACGGCCAAGGGCGCGGTCGGGCGTACTACGTTAGCTTGTTAACAAGTGCATGATGATGTTTAGGTCTCGCAAGTGAGGCCAAGTGACCAGTCAAGTGTTCCTTTTGATTTTGCGGCGAAATCCCGAATTTTCCAGAGGGAGGAAAAAAAAAAATGAAACGTTGCTGGGCGAGCTGATGGGAGTACACTTGCTCGGAAAGGGCAGGAAAGTGACTGATTTGAAGAGCGATAATCTTGAGTGCTCCGCCGCTACACAACTTCGAGAAGCTGTGCCAGGCTCATCTATGTCTAGTGTTCCGTGCTTTTATCGTTTTGTGCTTTCCGCTGCCCCGAGTACAAAGGGATGCCGCCTGTGTGTAGCGCCGGTTTAGTTTCCGAGTCCCAGCCGCCAATACCCGTACCTCTAAAAAACTGCCCCAACAAAAGATGCCGCAGGCGATTGCCGCAGGGCTGCCTCTGAAAAGCAAGTCTAAATAACCACTGCTGTTTTTCTGCGGCGGCAGCAAAGGGGCGCTTTTCCACGTTCCCGGTTTTGCTTGTAAAGAAGCAAGACCCCTTTCATCGATGCGAAGTTGCGCGCTCTTTTTCAATCTGTTTGCTTTTGCCACGGCGTCGAACAGGGTATGAGGTTCTTGCAGACCCGTAAACACCTCCTCGAAGGTATAACAAAAGCGCGCAACAGCGGTGCACTCGTTTGTACCTTTTTTGATTGAGCCAGTTGCCAGAGAAAAACACCCGCAAGACGCTATCTGATCATTTAACGATGCGCAAGATAGACTCGATAGCACTCACACGAAACTGATGCCATCGTTGTACGGATGCCTTCAAAGACCACAGCGCTGTAAATGACAAACTTGCCCATCAATCAGTGCAATCACGGTGCGCTATGCTTCAACCATTGCGATGTCGTTGTTACTGGTGGTACAGTCGAGCGCGATTTGAAGGTTATTATGCGAGCATCGACCCGGAACATGAACAGCGCCATGGCCCAGAATTCACTGCCGAGGCGAGAGTATCAAGCCAGCTTCCCCCACTCTTTTTGCTGTTCTTTAGCAGCCGTCACTTCCTGCTGGGACATCACTTCCTTTTCTTTTTCTTTTGGTTCTGCAAACAGGCATTGATTCTTGTGCGCATGACGTATTCTTCGGTATTATCTGAAATTGGACACTTTATCGCAACAAATGGAAAGCTTAGAATAGAGAGACAGGGTGGTGAGTTTGTCGTGGGGGTGATGGCTGTTGTACGGAACAGCGAACGAGGGAGAGAAGATTGCGAAATCATGACTTTCCCTGTTCCAAACCTGGCCGCCAGGTACCTGGAGTGCTAGGCTGGTCGACGCTCGCGCGATAACCTCCAAATCGCGCTCGACTGTACATTTCCTCAGCCCATCAGCATGCTCCACTTGGTAATAGATGGTGCACCTGAAAGGCTCACCATCCATCTAGTCAGAAGTAAAATAATAATAACAATAATAAAACGGCATACTACGTTCAAAAGAGGCCTTCAAAGCAATACCAGTGACTTGCCGTAATAAATCATAGCGTCACCATCAATCGCCTTGCAAGTGCCAGGCCACGCTGTATTAAAAACCGATATAGAGCAATCTGGCAGGAGGGCCATCCGAGGTCACTTACTGCCTCGTACTTCGACTGCACTGATGTGAACTGGCTGCCCAAGTGTCACTCATTATGTGCGGCAATCGCAGCGCATTGACAGGCACGTGGCATTCGGACAGCGCTGCGAACCCGGTAGAACGCCACACGAGAACGGCTTCGGCTCTCTGAACTGAAAACATGACTGTCCGATCGATTGCAACGAACGACAACCCACATTGCGTGCGCTATAGTTCCACGATCCTATTTCCGTTTTCATGGGATTGCCCCGTAACGACGTTGTGACACGCAAAAGTCGGTTCTCGGGCAAGTACAGCAAAGAAGTTCATTCAGTCGAGCATTCCGTTGTGCGATAAAAGTTGCGCGTAAACGTTCATACTGTGCGGTATACGCGCTCTGCCGCCCTCCCAGACAGGTCATTCGACACTCCGACGTCTGGCCTAGATCGCGGTTTAACGAAACTGGCCGCCTGCGGTTCCGCCGCCGTCCTAGAACAAATATGCGCATATATGCGATCGCGTATAAGGCAGGATAACATCGCATTCGGCGCGCGATCAGCAGCCCTGGGCCCGTATTCCCAGTTTGCGTCGTTATTGAATCCTCGCTATCTCACGTGACCTCGAGCCATCTGATTGGCAGAAACACCGGAACACGATTTTGTCACCTCTTCCGGATCCGTAGTGGCAACACCCGGTTCTGGCGTTTCGACCAATCAGATGACTCGAGGTCACGTGAGATAGCGAGGATTCGATAACGACGCAAACTCGATATATGGGGCCCTGGTCCAGCAGAGTGGGAACGAGCGGTTTGCGGAAAGCGGCATGTGTCGTCCGTCCACTTTTCTTTCCGCCCGCTTCACGGGATGTGCCTCCCCCTGTGGAGAACTCGAGATTGTCTGCTGAACAGAAAACCGGTTGAAAAAAAGAAAAAATTCTTCGAGAAGTTTGCCATAGGCATAAGCTAAAAAAAAGGGGGGGGGGGGGGGGGGACGGAATGCCGGAGATAGAAAGGTAAAAGTGAAGTCCAGTTTCACTGAGGTGGTCGCAGAGGTTGAAAAATTACCGCACGTGGACGACGCAAGAGTTGGATTTAACATGGGCAGTGGCCGCCGTCTGCAGCTAGCATGAAGCGCGCATGCGCTCTAGGTGCCGGCGGTTAGTTTTCGAACAGTGCAGCTCGAACAGAGAACCAACGCATGCGAGCAGATGCTATAGTAAACAGCCGTAAACCACATACTTAATTAGCTATATCTTATTAACGTATGCTCTTTTCACAGCACAGTAACGAAACGAAGAAACCGGAGCCATTCAGCGGCGTTAGTTTTGCTCATTTCATTCCTTGCTGAGGGAACAGTGACGTGTTTATTTATTTATATTTTCTAAGGAATGAACCCATCCTCACCAGAAGTGAGTACATATAGTCCGTCTTAAAGCAGCGCGAAAACACAGGACTAAAGATGAATCCAATACAACTCGCCCAGTTTTCTATACTTGTGAACTACATAGTCCGTACTGTTTTTACGAAAGCTTCAACCACACCTCATGAACGCGCGCGATGGCATTTCTAGACGCTTCAGGTGCGCGCAAGGGAACTTCCTCTTTTTGAGGTGGTGAGTTTTTCTAATCCTTAAAGGAGTGGTTGTAAAAGAAAGTGCATTTTCTACAGCCCGGTTCTCCAGAAGTAAAAGTATTCCAGTTTCGCGCGATATACTTTCGCATGCAACGCAGAACATGACTGTAATTACACAGGGGAAATCGTCGCACCAGTTTTCAACTTCGCAAGCCTATCCTCAACATTCATCTGGAATGTACGACAGTTCGTAATAATTAGAAATGCCCCAATATTCGAGGTGCAAGTGCACGATAACTCCATGTGTAAGTCGGCTGTACATCGCAATAATGTGATGATAGCCAGACGGACCTAGGAGGTCATGATGCTAGCAAGGATAGGCAGGCCTGTGAGTAGACGCAGTTGGTGATAACTATAATAAAGGTAGCGCTTTAGGTTGAAGCCATCATGTCCTAGAATGCTTCCATGCGAGCCAGCTGAACATCGAGTTTTCTCGGAAGTTTGATGGCTCTGAGAAATGCAGAATACAACCTCACTTCGAAGCAGAGACGACAAAGAAAAAAAAAAAAAAAAACAGCGCTTTTCAAATTATAATATGTACAAGAACTATAAAATATGGTTTTATTTGCAAGTGCCGTATGTCACGATTACGAACGGCTGTTGAAGTTACAAATGCATGAATTTCGCTTCGTAGAATCTGAAAGGCGTCCGTGTTTTCGCATGAAAATTGCTTAGTGCCCGCTAGGATGACACTGACTTGAATATCAGGCTGACGGCGACATTTTTAGGCTTGCAACCGAGTGCATACTAGAACCTTGAGAGTGTTCACCAGCGCCGCCCTCAACCATAGCGGTGGACGTGGAACACACACACACACACACATATATATATATATATATATATATATATATATATATATATATATATATATATATATATATATATATATATATGTAAAAGGGAAATGAGGGTGCTCGTTATAATACATGAAGGAAAGAAGCCAACAGTCGGCGAGGCCAAGGAAAGCGTTGGGGATGGTACTTTGTCTTTTTTTTTAATGTTTACTTGGATAATCACAGAAATGAGTAATGTAATCTGTTAGGGGAAAGATAATTAAACATAAAGTAGAAGAAAAAACAACGTGCCGATGGTGGGATCCGAACCCACGACCTCCGAATAACGCGTCCGGTACTCTACGAACTGAGCTACATCGGCCGCTGTCCCCCCTGCTACTTGCTTGGGTATTTATGTTGTCTCTATACGAACCTTGAGAGTGTTCACCAGCGCCACCCTCAACCATAGCGGCGGACGTAGAACGTCCTTTGTTACCGCCAGTGTCACGCAGAACGTGATCAAGAGCGAGGGCGAAAGCTGTGCTAGAACCCTCTTACGCTCTACGTTCTACGTCCGCCGCTATGGTTGAGGGTGGCGCTGGTGAACACTCTCAAGGTTCGTATACAGACAACATAAATACCCAAGCAAGTAGCAGCGGGGACAGCGGCCGATGTAGCTCAGTTGGTAGAGCACCGGACGTGTTATTCGGAGGTCGTGGGTTCGGATCCCACCATCGGCACGTTGTTTTTTCTTCTACTTTGTGTTTAATTATCTTTCCCCTAACAGATTACATTACTAATTTCTGTGATTATCCCAGTGAACATTAAAAAAAAGACAAAGTACCATCCCCAACGCTTTCCTTGGCCTCGCCGACTGTTGGCTTCTTTCCTTTATATATGGGAAGGTGAGTGAAATGAATGCGTAGTCTTCCATGTTACGACTCTCCCGGCGTCGCGTGCCATGCTCAACCACTCTTAGTCGGCAACATCCGCAATCTACTTATCTTCGCCCGGAAACGAGTGCTTCCCAACTTGGCCTACGGACGATGAGTCAGGAGAGCCTCGATAGCGAGAGGCGTGCGTCGAGTCGGTGCAGCCGCACCCAAATTCGACGCGCATTCGGCTCGACTGCCTCGGATAGAAAATGCATTGAATTTGCTGCATTCATCGAATTCCCTGAAGCGATTGCCCGATAAGTGCAACGACAGCGGCGCGTGACTGCTCGTCGATGAATTGACAAGCTCCCGCAGGCGCTCTCGTTGTTTGGGAGATGAACATCTATCATATACGCATGCTGTTTCGCGGCAAAGAACAAACCTGCTCCTCTGCCGATGACCACCGAATATTTATGCGAAAGGGCATCTTAGGCCGACCTGGTTGATCCCATTAAGCCACAACCTTGCTAGCAAGCCCATGTATAGGCGATCATTTAGGACGTCGTCAGAATCAGTCGACGCCATTCGGTGCAGAGCCTCCTTTAAGGGACGTCTGCCGTTTCGTTCTCTAGTTGTAGCGTATAGTCCTCACCGCCTCGACAGCATTAAGTTCGTGATAATGTAACACTAGGACAGCGGCCGAGTATGACCACAGCGGTTTATAAACTCTGTCGACGTACTTCGGGGTGCATCAGGTGTCGCGAGTTTCAAAAGATGATCTGCGATATCTTACTTCCATTAAAACTGACTTTCTGGACGCCTGGGTATGCTGATTAAACAGCGGAACATTTATATTTGGTCGAAATCTCGCAAGCAAGTACAACCTTCGTCATAACTAATGCTGACGTAAATATCGCAAGAATAACCTGTTTCAGCTATAGTTGTTTCATGATCCACAAAAGAATACGGGGTGAAGGACAAAAGAGATACACACACACGCTGCTCCGGTCGTGTGTGTGTATCTCTTGTCCTCGTCTTTCGCGCCTTATTCTTTTCTGGGTAAATATCGCCCGCGCTACACAGAGCTGTGCTGGAAGGCGTAGCGCGGGAATCCATGGAGGAACTAAACGTACCCGTGCCACGAAACACGGCCGAAGCCAACAGCAAATATCTGACCAACGCGAGTGATTACGCTCTCACGCAGTGTCAAGTCGCAGCCTTTTTTTTTTTTTTTTTTTTTTTTTATCGCTATTCGATTTTACCCAGTAGGGCTGTGTTCACGGGCGTGTTTTCCCGCTTCGATCTGTACAAGTTATCACAGGCCAGTGTAACACATGTGCCTTGGTGTCGCTTTATATTTAGCAGCAGGGAAATTCCGGCACTACCGAAGAATACATTCACATCGTTGTCAGGACGGTGCTATCCCTATGTGAATATATACCTGTTCAAGTGGGAATGCTTCCTCGTACTCTGCAAAACTCGGGAGTGTCGATCGTGCATAGCGAATCAGTGCTTATTGTACGGCCATAAGATGCGTTCGGAGCTGAAGACTGGACCTTTTCACGCTACTGCGTATGCGCGAAGCCTGCTCAGCCGCCAGTTTTATGCCAGGCGAAATGGCGGGAGGAGTCCGCTGCACGTGCTTTTCCACGAAACGACTTCCCTCGCTTCATCGACGCTGCAAAGGTGCTGTGCTAGCATCTCCTAGGCCTTCGGAATGTAGGCAATGCATTGTCCCGGCTCCCATAGCTTGCTTCAAGCGAGAAGACAGGGCTAGGTTCGCCAGTGTCCTGTTGCCGTGGATTAACAATGGGGAGGGGAGAATGTGACACGGTGGGTCCACAGATAGCTCACGCGTCTCTGCCCAGGGTAGGCAAGACCAGTCACACACTCAACTATTCCATAACTACAGCGCAAAAGACAGTACAGAGATGAAAGAAGGACACCACACAGCGCTGTGTGGTGTCCCTCCTTCACCTCTGTACTGTCTTTTGCGCTGTAGTTATGGACCATCGAAAACACCAACTCGCCCAACAACTGTTTTTGTCAAACTCAACTTTGCTTGGAAAATACGCACACCCAACTACTGCGAACGAATTTTTGCACAATATTTTTAGTAGCGCGTCCCGTACATCGACTGTCGTCCGCAAGCGGTGTATACGTTACTGAAAAAAGGTGCATTCCATTTCAAGCCCAGAACAGATCCGGAAAGTTGCACTCCTTCGCGATTCAAACAAGGGGAGGTATACATTTGTATACCTGAGAAGCCATGGCTTGGCAGATCTGTTTGTCAACACTATACTCCAAGGGCGCTTTTTGTGGCTCTGGAAAAGGGAAGAAGTCCATTATTAACATGCTGTTGCTTGTATTGTTCGCGGTAGGGTGCCGCGCTGGTGTGAAAGCGATGCCCAGCTGTATGAGGACAAAAGCCTGTCAGCTATCTTTTCCTGCCTAGCTTTCACTGAGAGCCACAAAAACAGGTTTGGCCGTCATGATGAAGGGGTTCTCGCTTTGCGAAAAAAACTGACTGGCTTTTTTTTTTTTTGCACAAAGGCCACATTTTAAGCTGAAGCATGACTGGTCTCGATGCGCGCTCTCGGTCCCCCGGTAGAGCGCGCGCGCGTCGACACCGGTAATGTGCCATGGCTGAAGACATTTTGTCTCGTTCTTGTAGCGGTGACAATAGCCGTGCTTACATGAAGGCGACAGTAGCGCATCGTATCGCATTTAGTAGCGCCTCACGGTAATGCGATGCGACAGCGCTTACATGTAGCGCATCATCTCTAGCGTGGTGGTGGCGGAACGCGCTGTCGCCTATTGAGATTGAGAGGGGTAAGTCGACGTACTCCTCTAAACCCAGCCCTGCTTGGCGCATTATTGCGATGCGCTTTCCTAGCGAATTACCCGTGTTTACATGAATGCGATGCGCTAGGAACCGGTTGCGGTGCGATGCGCTAGCTGTCGCATTCATGTAAACACGGCTAATGAATTGGACACATGCACAAGTAACAACATGACCAAAGGTGTTAAATAATACTCATAAAATATAAGGAACGTTTTGAAGCTGGGCGTTTTAGAAGACACTTTCTCAAATTTGTGATGAGTGTACGCGTGTAATCCAACCTTACCACTTTCCCTTCGAACCCTTCAAAGTAGAATAATTTTTGCCAAGCATAGTTACCATGTGTTTTTTTTTTTTTTTTTTTCTCCTCTAATCACATCGGTCTTGGACAGACATGGATAGGGAGTCATACTGCAACGAACGAGTGTCCGCTTCTCTCGTGTACTATATGCATACATGCCAACCTTGGAAACACCTGCGCTGGAACAAAATTATACAGAGTGTATTCACTGCACTGTTACCATTTTCTTCCTTTTGACTTCCTCGTACGATAAAGCGCAACTCGGCGACACAGGTCCCTCCGGCCGCGGACGGACGAACTCTGCGCGCGGGGAGAGCCAAGGTCGAGCACGAGACCGCGGACAGCAGATAGGGACGGCACAACACACACACCGAAGTCCAGCGCAACTGACTCACCCTGGCGTGGCTTCCCAGGGTCCGTCCGCCCTCGCTGCTGGGACCGGGCACTCGGAGGCGCGAGATCGGCCAGCTGAGCGCGCACCTTCTCCTCCAAGGTGCGCCTTTGTAGCGCCGACAGCGGCCCGGAAGAAGCGAGCATCTCGCGGCGTCTCGTCCGACGGCTACACGGAAAAGAACCTGCGAGGAGCACGATGTCAGTACATGGGCCGCTGACTCTTAGCTAGCCTCTTAGTTAACGCCCGCTTGATGGACAGTGGTATGAAAAATGTCACGTTCAACCATCCACGCAGTAATTCAGTGGTCATGAGTGGTGCAACGTTATAGAACACATGATTGCTAATCGGTGGTGTGAAATTGCATTGCGATGGCCTCAGGTTTAGGCGCAACTGTCACGCGATCCGTGGGCGCCATATTGTTCAAGTCGAGCTGTTTTGTGCACATGGCACACAAGTTTGCCTAGCGATATGGTGATGACGAGTGTGGGAAAGTCTTCGCAAAAATATCAAACGAGCAGTGAGCAAAGATGCGAAGTTAGGCATGCGGGGGAAAAATTCTCTTTCTGAGAGAAGGCCTTAGGCCTATCCCCAGTGCACGGAGACAAAGGCCCTTTACTATGCGTAGCCTTATATGTAGAGCCGCACGAAACGTCGTTCGAGAGTGAACTCGAAAAACTTATACTAAAGCATTCTGGTACACAACACCGCAAGCACCCCTGAGTAAGGCACCCAGTAATACAGCCTCCTGCCATTAAAATAGCAACAAAAAAAGAAGCAAAGGCAATAAAAAGCGAATAAAGAGCTCAAATCTCGGGCGAGCACACTGAGAAGATACACCGCTGCGGCTAGAGAAACGTCATGATATTCCTATTTATCAGGCCCGACTCATTCGAGCTCAGGCATTTAGAACAACTTGAGAATGTTTGGTGCTGCAAATGCGTTAACCTGAGGTGCTGCGACTGTCAGGAAACGCTGAAATCGCACTTCCTCTGAACTTCCTCCAGAAAAACTACTTTACTCGGGCCACAGTCCTGCCTGTAAGCAAAGGTATAGCGACAACTTCGCGAATGATTGCTGCCAAATCTTTGTTTGCCGATAAATCTGCCTCGTGTCGCCAGAAGACCGATAAAAACTTATCCCGGAGCGACGAAAGCCAGCTTGGCTTGTTCTCCAGTTTAAGAATACGCAGGACTTACTCGTTTGGTTGCTTTTGGGTCTCGTCTGACGTCGCCAGCGTAAGCAATCGGCGGACAGCATGGAACGCACGTGTCACGTGTGACCACCACCGCGAGTAGAATGAACCTTGCAGGAAGAAGGTTCTCTTTGTCCGCCTCCTCTGACAAGAGGGAGGTGGAAAAGCGACGCCACCACGTGCACCTATTCTGCAACTCGTCTTTTTTCTTTTTTTTTTTTTTTTTTCACTTTAATCCTGCAGTCAAAAATGCCATTGGACAGGAAGCATATCACTGTTGGCACACGCACCTCTGCTGAGCAGCATGACTTCTTTGTCAGCGATGTGTCATGGTTGTCAGGCCTGAATTTTGCAGTTTACTCAGGAAGAGGCACAAGAGTTAAAGGTGCGGAGAGTAGAGGAACTTAATGGAATCTGGTCGTATAGAGAAGAGAGAAAGTAGTGGCTTCCCCTCCGTCTGACTGAGGGAATTGTACCAAGAACCTAGTCCAGAAACATGCCAACCTAATTTAGGGCTGTTTCCGGAATCGCTTTGCCGTCTTGAACGCAGTTCAAATTTTTTCTTTTGGTGTTCATCTTTTATACTTCCTTTCACAAGATGTTTACAGCCCTGCCAAAGGCAGGGGAATTTTGGCCCATTCAGGATCACGCGCACTATAATAGGTAATTGTGCTCATAAGTGCCTCTCGCCCCTGCAGACTAGAATAGGTAATTGTGCTCCCACTGTCAGCCCCACCAATTTGGGGGCCGAGGCGTGTAGGACCACAATTTCCTATTGTAGTTCGCATAATCCTGGATCCTGGCTGGACTAGGTCGCTCCAGACTTTCTTAGTGCTGCAAAGGGCTTGTAAAATGAAGTACAGATAATGAGGTCGTTTGCCGAGTCACGTGCTAGCGTGAAATTGGATAGTCATCAGCACGCTCCGCTTCATCGCACCTTCTTGACCGACTGAGCCCGATGCTAGCGTGTCGATTCCGGGAGAGCCCGCCCCGTCCGGTTTTACATGAACCCGTTTCTGTCGGACCGAGATTACCGCTCGGCTCTACAGCTTGCGTCGAGCAAGCGAACCACACGCATGTAAGAGGGGAGAAAGTGGAGGAAAGCCTAGTCGAACAGCTCACGGCCCTGTCCCTACAGTGGCTAGCCACTGTACTACTACTACCCGACCAGCAAGGATCAAGGGAGGAGGCGCTGATGCTCCTTGCATAGGGGGTCGACCCTACTTTGCTGGGTTCATGTAAACCCCGCACATGTAAAAAGGGTATACTTTTTTTTAGCTAAGTGCTAAGTACTTAAGCAAGAAGGATCCCAGAAACATAATACGTGGAATTGTTTTTTTTTTTTTTCATTTGCATGAAAACGACCAATACTGAGGAGTAAAGAAACCTGCAATCGATCACGTGAAACACTTCGCGGCGGTTGGCGTCTTGTCGAAAAACGCTCTCGCGGCTTTCAGGACTGACATGACCTTTCAATGCCTTCTATACTTGTCCGTTGACGAATACGTGATGGTATCGATTAGCAGCGAGCAGTGCATGTGAACTGCTGTCTTTCTCGGATTCTAGTTGTACGAAGCATACGAAGGAAACTAACGTGTACAATGATGCAACGCGTTTTCTAAGGTACGAAAATCCCAAACGGCACTTTCAGTTGTGGACTTCCTAATTCGAGTGTCGCCATCTCTTTTGTACAAGCAGTCTAGCCTGTTTTTCTTGTGCATAGCTGTCTTCGGCATGACATTGATGATTTTTTTTAGTAATGTTCGCTTTTATACAGTGCACCACGCTGCAACGTTTGTATGTTCAATCTCTTGGCGAGTTTTCTATTTAACACGCTCTAACGAGCTCAGCGTTAGATGCCATTTCATTGTTGGGTATACCTTGAAGGAAGCTGTTGTGTCCAGAAATGGGGTCAGACTTGGCATGCCCGGCGCGTATCAGTATGACAATATCTTTAGCGCAAACAGCCTATCCCACTTCGTTGTTTTGGTGAACCATGCGATCTAAAAAGAACACACATTGTGGTGGGGTGTTTAAGCTTCTATCATATGTGTATGCTTGCTTCGTACGGTTCCTGTAGTCATCAGCTTAGAACCCTCGCTCAACCTAAGCCTGCCTAGACTTATGTTGCGATTTCAATGTAAATCCTTCCTGAAGTCAAAGGATCTTCCTCTAAGCCCCAACATTAAGCCGTAACTTGAGCCATTAAAGACTAAAGGGCAGATGAAGTGCCTTAAGTTAGTTTCTTACTGTGATAAGATAATATTTCCTAGCATTTTGAAATGCTATTCGGTGTAGAAATATGGCGTGACGGCTACATTTTGCGGCCGAGGCTAAATTGTTTGGCTTGAGGACTTTTGACCAAGACTGTGCGTAACTATAAGATCGGGAAGGGTGCGGCAGAAGAAAGCAAAGTGTTCCAAACGACGAGGTGACATAAGCTGTGCACAGCGTGTTCACACGTATGCAGGACGAGCTACAAGGCGACCGGAAGCCAAATCTACAGAACAGCTTGATCTGCGCTCGAGGCTCAAGCTTACGTAGTGTTTTCTGTGATCGATCGCGACGCGCAGTTTCAAAGCTGTACGCGACCTTTATAATGACAGCCCGCTGTGACGGCTGCGCACACCACGAAGAAGGAAAGAGAGCAGCTGATTTTCGCTGAACTATTACATCTCAGAGTAGATGTACCAGTGAAGAAACGTGTAAACACTCCTGGTTTTCACTAAGTAGTTTTCTTTCCGGAGGCATGACACGTTTTATTTACTTAATCTTTTTTGGGGGGGTTGGCGTAAAGGTGAAAGGAAAAAAATCGTGTTTCTTGGATGTGCTAAACGCGCTCATATACTATACGGCCGATAACAGCATGTTGCCCGTAAACATTATAGTTTCGCTATAGTGCCCCAGCCACACAGTCAACTCTGATCGATGAGCAGTTAAGAGCAGTGACAGATGTTTAGTACCAAACACGTTCTAGCGGCACGTGGCAGATCGGCGATTGCCTAACTGCGATACATTGCTAACGTGTCTCCTTCCAATTCGTAACGTTAACTTCTTCCCTAATCGCCAAGTTAAATGTGTGCCTCCTTCCTTCATTCGGCCAATTGTTACTTCATTTCCCTCGAGTTATTTCCGCGTTATGAGTATAGTTACCTAAAGGACGTTTTTCAACCAGAAGCATATTGGATCTCTCGTTTGGCTGCTAGGAATTTGGTACAGCGATGTACTTCGCTTGTCTTGTCACCACGTGCGCTTGACACGAGACTAATAGCTACCTTTCTTGCTGCAAATAAATGAATGAATAAATAAGTAATCGACCAATCTCGCAAATAAGGTGCATATGTTGACAAAATCCCCCCCCCCCCCCCCCCCCCCCCCCCCCCCCTTTTCTTATGGCGTCCGGATGCCTGATCAGGTTTAGGCTACACCGCCATAGATTTCCAGGCAGTAATCGCGGAGTCAATGCCGTCCGTGACGTCACAGAATTAAGTCGCGTAGCGGAGAAACTTTTGAAATGCAATTTTGCCAGCAGTGATTGCTGAAGGATGACGTTTTGAGTCCTGGCGTGGACAAGTTTGTTTGTTTTTCCTTATTAACAACTGACAGCTCGTGGGAACACGTTGTGGCACGTTATGTCCACATGTCCTGTACTCGCCATTCATGGCCGGGCGGGAAATGCTGCCGCATTAAAAGAAGCAACGTGGGAACGACGCATAACCTTTTGCGTCCCGATCAAACCGATATATATGATGGTTGGTTGTTGTCATATGTGCTCTGCGCGCGAACGGTGTTGCTCTTTGGCGCGTGCTCTCGTTCATGATTTCGTACTGCAGAGAAGGGGGCGAGGCATCGATCATGCCACTTGCCTTTGTTGATGCTTAGAAGTTACACAAACGCAGAAAGTTATGTGCACAAGCTGTAGTGCAAATTCCATGCGCGTTCGTTTGTGTGTTTTGCGTGATTTTCAAGCGCGAACTTTACGGAATCAAGCATGTTGCATGCCACCAGTTCACGCCATAGCTACATTCCTCTGTGTCGCTGTCAACGATGGTTTCGAATGGAAATGACCTACAGATGTGCCTGAGTGCTATCGCATGGCCACAAGACAGCGGAACGGCATCTCCGTCCACTTACGCATATATGTTAACCAATCAGAGGAAACCGCGCAGTTGTCAAAACTCCAGACTTCGATTTAAAGACTTTGGTTAGTTGCGTCCGGATTATTGGCTGATTAGCCCCCACAGTTAAGCAAGTGGTTGCATGGTGGAGCCAGTGGTTACTGGTTAGCAGGCGTTTTGTGGTGAGTACGCTGATGGCGGTACCCGCTATTTCTGTGACCGGCAGTTCGCTCTTGTCGGCTGATGCTGCCGTCTGGCCAAATAAAATGGAAAATGGAAGCTTACGGAATACGGCCCCAGACGTAAGAATGTGCTTTGTCCGCTGCAAATGACATCTGCAACAGTATACCAGGGACCGGATCTTGTACCATTAAACAAAATAGCTCTTATATTCTTGACATTATTTCTATGTGGATTAGAGTAGAGGCGCTTGAACATTTTTTTTTTCAACAATTTAAAAGACACGAAACTGCAGGACAGTTGTGACGAAGATACGATTCCCGGAAGAGCACGTCCGTGTCTACATTTTCCCATATTGCATCCTCCTCCAAGACGTGATTCCGTTATATCTCGCCTTCAGCAGCATAATTGAATAAGTAATCTCCGCGAGCAATGTGTGACGAGGATGAACGCCTCTTCTGACGATGTGCAAAAAGGGCGGATACAAATCGGCATTAAATGGGAACAATGCCTGAGCATGTAAAAACGCCTGCATTATTTTGCATCAAAATGTTCTTGCAATCCAGGTGCAGATAAAAGGCAAGCGCGCGTTTGTCGCTGCACGCTACTTTTTATGCACGAATAGCTAGCTCTACGTTGTTGTTGTGGCTGTAGGAATAAGGAAAAGAAAATGCACGGGCCTGCTACTAGCTCTACAGCTGAGCCACCTCCGCTGCCTCGTGCGGACAGAAGAGAACATAGAGAAGAAAAAGAAGAGGGAGAGAAAGACGCACGCCGCAACAGCCTTCGTTCACTACCGAAGCGGTGGCGGGTGCAATGACGGCTTACAACAGATAAAAATTCGGTGGCCGGCTAGCCCCCGCCGCAAGCGGCGGTGACCTACCTGTCCCAGCCCAGTCAGGGCCAGGAGCAGCCACCCCTCTCTGTGATGCTGGTTGAAGCCGATGTGCACATCCACTATATAGCGACCCAACTCTGAAGTAAAACAAGTATTTTTATCCAGCAGTCGCGAAGCCTCTTGCATATGCAAGCAGGCTTTCGAATTTGTCACAACCACATTTCAATGGTTTTCGTCCAAGAAAAGGCGCGCATAATCCCCATTAATAGTGACAATAATCAGGTAACAGGAAGGGAAGGCCCAGTATATATAGGGCACGTATTTTTTTCTGTGGAGACCTGTACCGCGCCGTAAGGTAAATGAAGGTGGAGGGGAAGCGGAAAGAAAGAAAGAAAGAAAGAAAGAAAGAAAGAAAGAAAGAAAGAAAGAAAGAAAGAAAGAAAGAAAGAAAGAAAGAAAGAAAGAAAGAAAGAAAGAAAGAAAGAAAGAAACCATGCTGGAGGGTTGGTTGGTTCACAGGAAGGGAAAGGCGCAGTATCTGTCACACTTGCTCTGTGGACACCTGAACCGCGCCGTAAGGGAAGGGATGAAGGTGGGAGTGAAAGTGGAAAGAGAGAAAGAGGAGTCGTAGTGGAGGGCTACGGAGTAATTTCGACCACCTGGGGATCTTTAACGTGCGCTGACATCGCACAGCACACGGACGCCACTTCGTTTCGCCTCCATCGAAACGTAGCCGCCGTGGTCGGGTTCGAACCCGAGAACTCCGGCACAGTAGTCGGGCGTCTTACCACTGCGCCACCCCGGCGGGGCTGCGGAATATTTTCGACTACCTGGGAATTTGCACTGACGTTTTAGAGCACCCGGACGTCTCTCCGTTTCACCTCATCGAAACGCGCCGTCGCCTGCAGTCGGGTTCGAACTCTGATATCCGCATAGCATCCTGATTGCCAAGTCCACTTTCTGACCCGTTGCCGGCCGAGCCAGGTACGAAGTAAAAAAATGTAAATTGTAGATTGTTTTATCGGAAAGGAAAGACCGAGTATCTGTCGCACATCGTCGTGACCTGAAACGAGCTGCAAGGGAAGAGAGGAACGTGAGATTGAAAAAGAGAGAGGTGCGCAGGCGCCGTGGTCTGGTTCGAACCCGGGTACGATCCGGATCAGTATCCGAGCGTCTTAACCACTGAACCACCGCAGCGTGTCATGTGCGAATTCTTTTAATTTTAATTGGTTCACAGGAAGGGAAAGGCACAGTAACTGTCACACTTGCTCTGTGGACACCCGAACCGCGCCGTAGGGGAAGGGAGGAAGGTGGGAATGAAAGTGGAAAGAGAGAAAGAGGAGCCGTAGTGGAGGGCTACGGAATAATTTCGACCACCTGGGGATCTTTAACGTGCGCTGACATCGCACAGCACACGGACGCCACTTCGTTTCGCCTCCATCGAAACGCAGCCGCCGCGGTCGTGTGCGAATTCTCCACTGAGGTATTTCTGAGCATGCAAACGATCGCAGCGCCAGTTAGTCCCTTCAACGCAGTCGTATGGAACTACGTCCGTGGCAGACGCCAGTGGTATGCGCTCGTTAATTCTGTCGTCTGCCCATGGCGCCATTGCGTCGCGGCTCTGGCCGTCTGATATTTTTTCGCAAGGTGGCTTATAAGCGCGCTGTCACACGATCAGTCATCCCGCAGACAGACATCACGAGCGACAAGAGTCACCTACGTGTGACATGACGCGTCCTCGTCAACGCTGCGTGATTAGCCGAGGAGGGATTCTACGGCAATCTGAAGCTGTGTTGAGCGACGGAATACGACCATGAAATTTCTATGGCTCTGAAAGTCCTAAATCGGGTATTGTCAGATCAGTGCGCTGGACATATTGGGATAAGAAAAAAATAATAGGCCAGGAAGGTCACCGCGACTATTTCGTGCCTGGGCATTTCCTATCAAGTTCTGTCCCCAAACTCTACTATAAAAGGTCTAGCCACCAGCATTGGGCTATGAAGTCATGGCGACTTGCAGATTTGTCTAACAAACTCATGCAGCCCACCACGGTTGCTCAGCGCGGTTGTGGTACTCGGCTGTTGAGTACACAAAGGTCGCGGGATCGAGTCCCAGCGCTTTCATTTTAATGGGTGTCAAATGTAAGAAGTGCCCCTGCTACTCCACATGGTCGAAATTTGTGTATGACCAGCATTAGGCGCCTTCTTTATCTTAGCCACGTTTCACTCCTTTCATTCCATCTCTCACGGTACAGGTCAGCTATCGTTTCCTTCGCCGAGAGTAAATTACTACTAGGTGGCCAATCCCGTCCTGGTGCGTTCTGGTCGATTGGTAGGCACGTTTGCCCCCTCTGCTCCTTGCTAATGCAAATACAAGACGGGAGCGGGATTAAGCCCATGTCCGGCGAAATCCGGGGAGAGCACAGAGAAGCTAACCGACCATACCAGACCCGACCGACTGGCTAGCGTTTGCACGAGATGCGTTGCCCAACAGACGAGGTCAGCTTGACTCCGTCGAGTCATCGCAAACTCCGTTCCTGTTATCAGTATTGTTTGTTTGCTTAGTTCGCGTAATTCCGCTTGGGGCGTTCTTGCAGCTCTTTTCGAATCGGAGTCCGTATATGGAAGCGTCGACTTCAGTGCATTGATTTCAGCGATGGTGACGCCTGGAGAAGGTTGATGATCCGTCTGTTCTTTTAAGCCACCTCGACCCACACTGCGCTTGCTACTGCATCTGTAATGGTATTGCAGAAATGTGCATAAAAAAAGGCCTGTGCCATAAATGGCTGAGAAGAATATTGTATCTTTCCGGAAAGAAAACAGGCGCCTTTGTTTAACTAAAGGCTGTGGGTTAAGGCAGTGCGAGAGCACTTTTGTCGGCAGATTTTTTTTTTTTTTTTTTTTGTTAGCAATAAGCTCACTTTATGCTACACGCTTTTGGACTCACGTTTAGTGCACGTTTCCAGATTACCGGCCCAGAACGAAAGATAACGAGGAAATTTCATTTTGATCGACTTCATCATTACTGATAACCAGAAACCTCCACTTTGGGTCGCACTGCTTTACGACTGGCATTCTGTCGTCGGCACTAGGCGCTTAGCATCTCTCCGGAAGCCGAAGCAAACGGTAAGGCGAAAGCAACATCTTGCTTGACGAACTGGCACGCTAGCGTCGAGCAGATCGGCAACCACTCGCTGGTTTTCGAGAAGAACGCGCCGACTGTGGAGGTGATGGCGCAGTCCCTGCGACATCTGCGCTAGCATCGTGCTGCCTGTATCGTCTTATCAACCGCGTGCATCAGCACTTCACCGATTTCAGCTCCGATCGGGCTCGGGCGATTCAGCGCGTTAGGCTGATCGAGGGACGCGGTACCACGGTTCGGCAGAAACCGGTGGAATGGGGACCAGCCGTAACGGTAGGAGAGGGTTTCTCTTATTACACACCCCGCCGCACGCAAGTCCACCTGCCACTCACGTACACCGGGTTCCCCTGCTCATACGGAAACGTGATGCGCAACTGCGGTTTCCTCGCGATATGCAAATTATCGTCACTCGCGCGCCTAGACTCTTTCTGGGAGACGGTGCGGTTATCTCTGTGCTGTAAGCTCGTTTCTGCGAATGCGACGCATGGGGGGGGGGGGGGGGGGGGGGGACGATGAACGAAAGCAGCACACTCCGTAAGAAAAAATTTGTCTTCGTTTTATTTATTTATTTATTTTTTTTTTTCTTTCTCCGTCGCTTCTGGAGCCTCCAAGCGAAATGGGTGGCGTAAAGGGCGGCGACGCACAACAAGCCGGCAGCTGGCTTCTCTTGTTGCTCCTCCATCTCCTGGGAAGTGCGCGCCATCGCGTGAACGTTCCATTCCCTAGAACAGCAGTAGCGCGCGGGCCTTTCTTTTTGCGAGTAGACGGACGATAAATAAACGAGCAAAAGTGGCGGGCGGTTGTTGCGTCACGGGCACGGACGCGCGCAAGAGCGCGCCGCGCACGCGTGCACGCGAATCGACCGTTCGGGCTCAACACGTTGCATCCGCTGCGGCCGGAGCGGATGCGCGTTCGAAACGCCTGGACCGGCAGTGCGTTCTATGGAACGATGATGCGGCGCGATAACTACGGGCCTTAAATGCTGTGTCGGCTCGCCTTGCGGAAATATCGATTAACAATGGTTCTCGTTATAGCACGCAGGTTTAAAATCTAAAAGCTGTACTTCCTCCCTTCCCTTACGGCGCAGTTCAGGTGTCCACAGGAACAAGTGTTACAGATACTGCGCCTTTCCCTCCCTGTGAACCAATTATTAATGCGAAAACGTTACTTCGCTATGCTCACAGATTTCTGTCCGCAAGCCGTGTCCGCATTCAGAAGTGGTAGAGGTTAATTAGTGATGTCAATCAATAGAGGGTGACGTAATGTTGTGTCCAAAAATTATTTAGGCCATTGCGTTATTATTATTATTATTACACCGGATACGAGGTACGCTGCAGCGAAGGATTGCGAACTGACTTTGAAAGCGCCTGCTGCAGTTGACGGTGGGATCGCACAAGGCATTTTGGCCCATTGAATTGTGTCGCCGCGGCTGGGATTCGGTTTTACGATCTTGGGTTTTTATGCACCCGAATGTCTTAAACACTGAGCCACTGCGGCGGGTGAAAGAAGCGGCCGGAATAGTTGGAAAACCTTAAAGATTGTATACCTATCATAAAGACGATTCAGTCCAGTTGCAAATAGTGGTTGTGGTTTGTGAAGTTCAACGTCCCAAAGCGACTCAGGCTATGAGAGACGCCGTAGTGGATGGCACCGGAAATATCGACCACCCGGGGTTCTTTAACGTGCACTGACATCGCACAGCACACGGGCGCCCTGCTTTTCTCCTCCATCGAAAAGCGGCCGCCGCAGCCTGGACTGGTTTTATCCCCCATCTTTGGGCAAACTGCGGCAAACTGAATTTGGAGACCTAGCAGTGGAACCCACCCAGATAGGCGTGTGTACGAGTTATGCGCATGTTGTGTGCCAAAGAGAAGGAGAGAGAGTGGGAAGGAAGGACCGCGCCGTTTCCTGGCATCTTTTTGGGCGAGTGTGTATATATATATATATATATATATATATATATATATATATATATATATATATATATATATATATATATATATTTGTCGAGCTGTTTTCGAGCGTGCCTTCGTCACACTCACACATCATGGTGGTGGCAGTCAATTATTAAAATAATAAAAAAGGAAGGAATAGAGCGTGTCGGCCATGACAACTCCTATCTAATATCTTAAGCAAACCCGAGCTGCGGCCGGTGGGAAACAAAAAGTCATAGGAAGAAGACAGCGAGAGAGGGGAGCGATAGCAAGAAAGGACAGGGGGCTTTGTACAATATGAGAGACTCGTTTGCTGATATGAACTTTGGATTGCTCAGGTATACAGTACTCGGCGATTTCTTGGGCCATCAGCCTTCTG
Organism: Amblyomma maculatum; assembly: GCF_055883805.1. NCBI lineage: Eukaryota > Metazoa > Arthropoda > Arachnida > Ixodida > Ixodidae > Amblyomma > Amblyomma maculatum. The sequence continues at coordinate 6,303,118 of NC_139352.1, read as the reverse complement.
TGCGATCTAAAATGAGGACCCTATCGACCGTAACGCATACAGTTTAGCTTTGTTATTTGAAACTCTCCTAATTCGAGCATGCGATTTGTCTGAACTGAAACTTTAGTTTCGCCAGCGTCACTGTTTGGAAACATAGTCGGGTTTCTTACGTATAATTAGAAACGCCTTTGAGTATCCCTTAAGTTCGATACACCCAAATTCGGATGTAATGGGTACCCGAGGTTATCGCGAGTGTGCGCGCAATCGAAATACTGCCAATCCGCTGCGGACCACGTCTTCCTTCCCGCAATGATTGTGCCGCCGAGCGCGTCTGCCGCCGGCGCCGCTGCCCACGTGCGCGCGCTGTGACGCCAAAGGGCTTTGTGCGAAATGTGGACAACCGGCAGCGGAGCTGACGCACGCCAGCGCCCGAGTTCTCTGCTGCCCACCCAAGCGGCGACGCGACGTCCACCGCTACGAATGCTTACGTCAGCATTAAGCGTTATTTGCGCGCAGAGCTGACGTCACAACAGACGACGTGGCAGCTGTCCGGTCCTTCGATCGTTTACCATGTAACTTCAGCAAAGTTCACTTTGTTTTGGCGACGTCGTTGGGGCAGGTGAAGGAGAGCAAAGTATGTTTATAATATTTTGGGTCAGTGCGCCATTCTGATTAAAAGAAAAAATGAAGGCGACTTTTGTGTACCACGTCCAATAAAGAAACCAAGGTGAATTATCTGGGCGCAATTCAATGCTATATCTGACATTAGCACAGAAGCCAACTCGGCGACAAAAGACTTTCGTTAAACCCTAATGGCGAGATCGTGGGAGTAGCTGCCTTGCAGGAGAGTGGAAATCTGGGCCAGTTGGTACATTATGAAGAGGACAACCAATCAAGCGGATGAGCGGAGACGTACACCACGAAGAATGGACTGCAACTTGGACTGGTTCTCTTCAGCCTCTCGTTCAATGCAGGCGAAATGGGAAGAAAAATGAACGCCCACTTTCAGATCCCAAATTAATTCGAAACGCGCTTGTTTTTCCCCTCTTTTCTCTTGCCACTCGCTCATTTAAGTTGTGGCTTAAGAGCGAAATACGGTAGCACCTTTTCTTTCTTTTCCATTTTTATTTAATTCTACGTGACAGCTGTATTCACACATATGCCTCACACACACCACAACGCACTCCTTCTAGCTTGAATCGTCGAGCCATTCTGGCAGCGGGCTCGTTCGGCACGCAGTTGGCTCGAGTTTCATCCCCAGCAGCAGAAAATTATAAAATTAAGCACCTCAATTACAGCAACATCCATATAAAGTTTGACGTCATTATTTTGCACCGTCCCTTAATTTGCAGACTTCATTTGCAGAATTTATTATCCTATGAACGCCTCAAGATTTTCTTTGCCTCCTTAACGCCTACGCTTTAATAAAAGGTCTCTGTGCTGCTGCCGGCGGTGCATGCAAAGGACTCTCTTTCCTTATGTCTCTCTGCTTGGTTGCGGTGTCTGCAAAGCAGGGAGACAAGTCCCTTTACAAAAACAAAACATTTTTTTTTTTTTTTTTCCAAATCCGGTTGTGTGCAAAATTCTCGATACGTCCCGGCGAGCGGATTAACCTTGCATTTTTGCCAGCTTCAACTTCCTACGCAGCACATCGGCCGGATCTACATTACGCCGCTGACAAATTGTGCTTGCACGCTCATGTAAGTCGAATGCCACACTTTCTGTCATTTCCGCCACTTTTGTCGACGTCTTAAATGATTAGCGGAAGCGACAGTCGCCTATCTGTCGGCAAGCTGCAACGTTGCGCAACGTATCCACAGGCGGCGCGGAGAGCTCTGCATTCGCGACCGTTGTCTACGTTATTTCCGATCTCCTTCTTGAAATCACAGCGACAAGGAAATGCATATAGCATGTGACAGATGCAAGTGAAGTGATGTAAAAAGTGATGAAAAAAAAAAAAAAAAAAAAGCGCGGCTCGGACATGTGTGCCGTTGAGGCTGCGCGTGACAGCCCTGTTTATCGTATATTCCGCCATGAAGATAGCCTGGTTTTCGCGCTCTGATAATAAGTGTAGAACACTCGATGGTGCCTGCTTCCCATCAGTGTAAATTTGGCTGACTATGGTTAAAGTCCCACTAAAACGAATTTGGGTCAAATAGATCATCGTTTCACGTCAGACTGCACATCATTTCGTCCCCGGTGATGATAATAACTTCTGCTGCTACTAGTAACTGGTTATAACGACATTCAGGAAAAATTAGTTTCGAAGAAAAGGGCATAGTAATTGTCTCGCTTTATGATGGACACCTTAACCGCATTGTGATGGAACAGAGGAAGATAGGAGTGAAAGGAGACAGACAGAAAGATGTATCGAAGAGCAAGTGCGGAATGGTATGAGCGAATTTCGTGTTTCACCTGCACCGAAACATGTCCGCCATGAGCAGGATTTGATGTCGCAACCTTGGGCTCGGAAGTCGAAGAATAATCAGCAGTAACCAGAGATCGAGCACTCGCGGCGGGTCGTTTCGTGCTCCCAAACTTGCATTCCACGGTAGTACACAGCCCGTGAGCCCGTCTTGTAGCCTTCATCATTGCTACTGCCTGCCCATCATCCTTCAATGCCTGTAATGAAATTCTAACATCACGAATTTTTAATAGAACTCTATAATTGCCTCATCCCTTATGCAGTAAACCGAAATGGACCTTTAAAACAATTTAAGATGGCGAAGAGGGCCGGGTTTTCAGAACCAACGGCATGACTTGTTCCATGTTCTCTTCCTTGAACTTACATTTGCTGTCAATAAGAGGACTCATTGTTTGCCGAGTAAGCATAGTAGCCCTGAGCGGCTGATGAAAACCTAAGTCGCCGCTCAAGGGGCAGTCGAGCGGAACATCAGTCCTCCCGCTGCCGAGCGTTAGCGATACACAGTCATGTGACTATTCATCATGGCACATATGCGATCCGTTCACGTATCTCGAGTTCTTGTCCAGACTGATGAGAAAGCGCCACGCAACAAGGTCTGTGCGGTCCACATTTCCAAGGTTTCAGCGTCAAAAATTTTTGCGCGTTTTGTTTTTGTGTCGGTAGCGGAAAGGCTTTGAACGATGCGCGGAGCGTAATCAGAACAACTCAGTTACCTATATAGCGGTAATTAAATAAAACTAGCTAAGCTAAGCCTAGCTTATTTTAGCAAAAGCAGATGTCCAGCCGAACCGTCGCCTGTGAGACGTCACCTGCGTTTTGCCACCGGCGGCACAGCGAGTTGCTCCCGCGCCGACTATCCCCCTGTTACAGTGGATACCCCTGTGTAAGTACATGCGCGGCGCTGTCATTCAACCACCTGCGACTCTGGCGGCGAGGTCTACGGTGTACATGAAGATTTGTGCCAGGAATCCTCGAATGCATTGACCCATCCGTTAAAATACTGTTGACGTGTGTTGCATTCCAACGGCAATATCCACCTGTTAAATCAGCCGCTCTGCTAGGAACTCCGCAGAGTTCAAAACGCTTCCTAACGCCCCTGAGTGAATCGACGAGCAGCACGAAGGACACTGCTCCCCATTTTCTGTGCGTCGACCTTTCCTGCCCAGTTCGAGTGTATAAGCCAGCCGGGGGCAAGAACCCGACTATGTGCGGTTGCGAAAAGGTTCGGGAGCTTATACTGTCGGGAGTCGGCTGCTATAACGCTCTGGCGCGCCGCTCTTTCGAAAGACGAGGGGCTGGCAGCCTACGCATGTATACCTACTATATACGCGTGTGAATGTTTCAACCCCGTTTCAATTTTGTAAACAGAACCCCAGAGGTCGAACCAACTGTAGGCGAGCAGACTCGCTATAGTTTTTTTTGTTGAAGGAAATGCTGTGTTTGATGCTACTGGCGAGGCGTTGTCGCTTTTAGGCGTACAACGCTTTTTATCCCCTTCTGTCGGCGCGGCGGCCAGACACCCCCTCCCCGCCCTCGCCAATCCGCTGTCATTAACCGCCCCGTAAGGGGAGGAATGAAAGTGGTAGCGAAGGAGGAAACTGAGAAAGAGGTTCCTCAGTGGTGGACTGCGGAATAATTTCGACTGCATTGAGATCTTTAACGTGCACTAACATATCGCACAGCAGTGACAGCACAGACGCGCTTTCGCCTCCATCGAAACGCGGCCGCCTCGGTTGGGTTCGAATCTGAGATAGATCGAACTTGGGTTCGATCCCGACTCCCGGCGGCTGCATTTCGATAGAGGCGAAACAGAGGCGTCAGTCTGCTGTGCGATGTCAGTGCACGTTAAAGACCCTCAGGTGGTTGTTGTTGCGACTGAAGAAAGAAAGAAAAGAAAAGGCACGGGCCTGCTACTGGCTCTGTAGCCGAGCCACCTCAGCTGCCTCGTGCGGACAGAAGAGAAAATAGACAAGAAAAAAAGAAGAGCGAGAGAAAGACGCGCGTCGCAACAGCCGTCGTCCACCACCGAAACGGTATCGGGTGCAATAACGGCCGACAACAGATAAAAGTATAGTGGCAGGGACCTACCAGTCCCAGCCCCGCAGGGCTAGGAGCAGCCCCCCCCACACACACACACACACTCCTAGGTGATCGAAATTACTTCGAAACCCTCTACTACGGCATCTCTTTCTCTCATTCCACTTTCACTCTCACCTTTCTCCCTTCCCTACGGCGCATTTCAGGTGTCTGCAGAACAAGTGTGACAGATACTGCGCCTTTCCTTTCATGGGAAGCATTTAAAAAAGGCGCTCATGCGGCGATTAGTGTGCAGAAACTAGGACAATTACCACAAAAATTAAAGAGCACTGCATAATCTGCATTGGAGTAATGCGGAAGCACTGACGCTGCTGTTGGCTGCTTCTGTTTGCTTCATTCGTTTCTTCTTTGCCCATTTTAGCCTTTCACTTCAGTTCAGTCGTTCAGTCGTGTCCGACTCTTCGTGACCCTATGGACCATGTCACGCCACGCCTTCCGGTCTCTCACTATCTTCCTAACATCACATAACTTCATGTGCAGCACCTCGAGGATGCCATCTAACCATCGCGTTCGCTGCCTACCCCTTCTCCGGCGACCCTCAACCTTTCCCAACATCAAATCTTTCTCCAGCGACTCCTCTCTTCTCATCAGATGACCAAAGTAGCTGAGCTTTAACTTTAGAATTTGACCCTCCAATGAGCAGTCAGGGTTTATGGTCGACAATATCGACTGATTTGATCTTCTGGCAGTCCAAGGAACTCTCAAGAGTCTCCGCCAGCACCACAATTCAAACGCGTTAATTCTTCGGCGGTCAGACTTCTTCACAGTCCAACTCTCGCATCCATACATCACAACTGGAAAGACCATAGCACGAGTTATACGGATCTTGGTTGGCAGTCTAATGGCTCTGCTCTTTAGTAGGCGGTCAAGGCTAACCATGGTTCCCTTTCCCAGAAGCAGGCGTCTCCTAATTTCATGGCTGCAGTCTCCTTCCGGGTTAATCTTGGAGCCTAAGAAGAGAAAATCTGTCACAGCTTCCACTTCTTGTCCCTTGATGCTCCAGGACTTGATAGGGCAAGACGCCATGATCTTTGTCTTTTTAATGTTCTGTTTAAGGCTTTAGTGCTTTCAAATTGTGCGCCAATCCCTTACTATGCCATTTTTTGGCTCTACTTCCGGTTGCGTGACGTCACATTCTCTACCTCAGATCTGGTTCTGCGGACACGATCTGCGGACAGTAATCTGTGAACATAGCGAAGTAATGAATTAATAAAGTGATAAACCACGCCTTAACCGGGAATAGAACCTCCATCCCTTCGATTCCCAGCCCAGCGCTTTACCAACTGCGCCACGACCCGGATCGTGAAAATGAACTTCATAGTTCCCTTTGTCTACTGTGAGGATGATAGCGGGATTCCACGAGTGACAGATACTGCGCCTTTCCGTTCCTGTAAACGAATTATAGAACGCCAGTGAACTTTGATGCGTTCAGTGAAATGCTGGTTGTGTTCCACAAGGGGCGCGCGATGCACCGTCACGACAGGTCATTGTTGTGTTGCGAGTTGCGACTGAAGGAAGAAGGAAAAGAAAATGCACGGGCCAGCCACTGGCTCTGTACGCCTCCGCTGCCTTGTGCGGACAGAAGGGATTGATTGATTGATTTGTAGAAAGGGAAGACAGTAACCGTCTCACTTGTTTTCTGTGGACACCTCAACCGCGCAGTAAGGGAAGGGAGGAAGTTGGGAGTGAAGGTGGAAAGAGAGAAAAAGGAGCCGTAGTGGAGGGCTGCGGAGTAATTTCGACCACCTGGGGATCTTTAACGTGCGCTGAAATCGCACAGCACTCGGACGCCGGACAGAAGAGAAAATAGAGAAGAATGAGAAAGAAGAGTGCCCCGCCGGGATGGTGCAGTGGCAAGACGCCCGACTACTGTCCGGAATAACCGGGTTCGAACCCGACCTCGGCGGCTGCGTTTCGATGAAGGCGAAACGAAGAGGCGTCCGTGTGCTGTGCGATGTCAGCGCACGTTAAAGATCCCCGGGTGGTCGAAATTACTCCGTAGCCCTCCACTACGGCTCCTCTTTCTCTCTTTCCACTTTAACTCCCACCTTCCTCCCTTCCCTTACGGCGCGGTTGCGGTACGTGTCCACAGAAAACAAGTGAGACAGTTACCGCGCCTTACCCTTCCTATAAATAAATCAGTTTGTAAGTTTAAGGTGGCTCAGCTACAGAGCCAGTAGCAGGCTCGTGCATTTTCGTTTCCTTCTTCCTATAGCCACAACAACAACCGTTCGGGCGTGATCTCTCTGCTGTGAAATGCCGTCATATACAGGGGCAGCCGCCCCGCCAAGCTGCTCTTCGAAGCAGTTTTTTAGCGGCTGCTCCTTTCCTCACCTTATAGTAAAGGAAAAATAAAGTTTTATTATTATTATTTATAACGGACAGCTAGATTACTATTGGGGAAAATGTGATTAAGGAACGATGCATGTTCCCAAGGGCGGTCACTGATGCATCGCCCCGTTTGACGTGCATACGAGGCCTTAGCAAAAAAACACCTCATAAACTAAGTGGGTGCGGCAGGTAACAAACCGCGTCTGATGCCTCTTCCCGCACACAACCTTTTGTTGCACTGAGAAGTCTACCTTCCTGTACAGGCACTGAAGTTCGTAGGGTTTGGTTTGGTTTGTGGGGTTTAACGTCCCAAAGCAATTCGGGCTAGGAGAGACGGCGTAGTGGTGGACTCCGAACATTTAGCCCACCTGGGGTTCTTTAACGTGGACCGACATCGCACAGCCACGGCCGCTCAATGGAGGCCAAGTGCGCCTCCATTGAGCGGCCGTGGCACAGCACACGGGCGCCTTGCTTTTCGTCTCTATCAAAAAGCGGCCTACGGCGCTCGACTACTGTTCCCAAGGACGCGGGATCGAATCCCGGCCTCGGCGGCAGCTTTTCGATGGAGGCGAAAAGCAAGGCGCCCGTGTGCTGTGCGTTGTCAGTGCACGTTAAAGAACCCCAGGTGGTCGAAATTTCCGGAGTCCTCCACTACGGCGTCTCTCATAGCCTAAGTCGCTTTGGGACGTTAAACCCCACAAACCAAACCAAACCAAACCAAAAAGCGGCCGCCGAGACCGGGATTTGATCCCGCGTCCTTGGGAACACTAGCCGCGCGCCGTAATCACTGCGCCACCACGGCGGGTTTTTATGTATGTATGTATGTATGTATGTATGTATGTATGTATGTATGTATGTATGTATGTATGTATGTATGTATGTATGTATGTATGTATGTATGTATGTATGTATGTATGTATGTATGTATGTATGTATGTATGTATGTATGTATGTATGTATGTATGTATGTATGTATGTATGTATGTATGTATGTATGTATGTATGTATGTATGTATGTATGTATGTATGTATGTATGTATGTATGTATGTATGTATGTATGTATGTATGTATGTATGTATGTATGTATGTATGTATGTATGCATGTATGTATGTACGTACGTACGTACGTACGTACGTACGTACGTATGTATGTATGTATGTATGTATGTATGTATGTATGTATGTATGTATGTATGTATGTATGTATGTATGTATGTATTTGCTGCCCACAGATTTCTGGCATGACTTAGTAACACCCGCGCAACAAAGAACAAAAGTGGTTCTTGAAATCCAGCTGATTTTAAGCGGTTCATCTGAGCTCCGGAGCTTTTATGCACGTGGTGTTCGCAGGACCTGGTGATGACATAGCATTATTAAGTGCTCCAGGAACAACTTGTCGTTTGACGGCCTTGGAGTAGGCAGACGTGAATGATAGGAAACTTTCCCATGCACGGGGCTCGTAACGCTGTTTTCTGCGTAGCTGCCGTTGTGTATTTATGCACTCAGGCATTAAATACGATCACTTGTTAGTCAGTGCTTGTGTGTGTCTACTCCTTACACGCCTTGCCTTCTTGCGCTGTTTTATTTTATGTTAACTACATCGACTTCGAAAGAGACACCACCTGCGTGTTTGGTCGAGGTGAAGCTACCAGAGTTCAATTTTGCGTTCTGGCGGTACACATCAAAATTGACTCGATGCAGTTTCAAATATTTGGTTTGGTTTTGGTTTATATATCGAACAACGTCCCAAAGCCACTCCGGCATGAGAGACGCTGTAGTGTGAAGGCTCCGTATTAATTTTACCATCTAGGATTCTTCAGCGTGCTCTGCGAACGCACAATAGACGGGCGTCGGTTTTCCCCTCCAGCGAACTATGGCCATCATTACTGGGGCGAAGGATTCGAGTGTGGCGTTCAACTGGAGAAGGAAGAACACAGATAGGTCGATGAAGACCCGAGTGCAGCTATCATCCTGGAACGCGGCACGCCTTTCCTACAGAGCATTTTGTACTTTTATCTTGCTCTCGGCGACGAGATCGACAGGAATTGTATTTTTTTTTTAATAGCGCGGTACTATTTTTATTGAGTTTTGGGCATACGGAAGGATCTCCAGGTGGTCGAAATTATTCCGCAGCCCTCCACTGTTGTACCAACTTCTCCGATTTCCGCTTTCAATCCGACCTTCGTTCCTTTCCTTGCGGCGCTGTTCAGGTGTCCGCGGATAACCGTCCGTGGAGAAAGTGTGAAGATATTACACCTTTCCTTTTGCTACAAACCAACTGTATCCAACTATCTTCAGAACACACGCAGGGAACGTTAGGCACATGTACACGTCACCACGTCACATGTTCTAAGCGATGTCCAGCTGTCGAGAACAGAAGTCTCTGGAGCTCGTTCGGACGCCTTATCTTCTGATGGTCGCATAATCTCTGCATTACTGGTGCCGTTGGGGACCGTTAAAGGGTCATGCCAGCAGCCTACATCTTGTGCAGATAATTACCCGCTGGACCCCTACCCTACGCTCAGCAGAGGGGAGCTCCGATCGAGTTGCTACCCATGCGTCCTCGGGAGCGAAGGAAGGTTTGGTTGGTTTGGTTTGTGGGGTTTAACGTCCTAAAGCAACTCAAGCTATGACAGACGCCGTAGTGGAGGACTCCGGAAATTCGACCACCTGGGATTCTTAACGTGCACTGACATCGCACAGCACACGGGCGCTTTGCTTTGGTACTGGTGCACTTACCTGACACGCTGGCAGATTCCTGAGGATGGGTAGAAGTGTTCGCCGCTTCGGAGCTGCGCTGCATTCGATCTCGATGACCGGCGGCGCTGGTTCTCGGCTCTCTTGGGCGTCAGCTCACTTTCCGGCCACGTCTTTACTGCGCGTTGCCGCGCAATCTGCGTGGTTCTGGGCCCGGTGATTTTGTTCGTCTCGAGATTCGGCCTGGCAGAAAGGTTAGGCGGCCTCGAGCAGCACGGCGCGTGTGAGCTGGCACCTGGAAAAGCACGCAAGGAGCTGTTTTAGCCGAATTCGGCCACGCCGCTCTATGGCGTATATGCCAACGCTGCACTTCTCAGAATAAATTTTATTGCGCAGTCAAATAAGAGTCCAAGGTGTGGCTGGTGTAATGAACTGCGGGCCTCGATTACCTCATACCCTCCACAGATACAACGAAGTGAAATAAACATTTTTCAATATTTTTTTTTTGTTCCCCCAATAAGGCCGCAGGCTCACCATTACAAGTGAAAATTAATTCGGTTTGGTTTGGTTTGTGGGGTTCAACGTCCCAAAGCGACTCAGGCTATGAGAGACGCCGTAGTGGAGGACTCCGGAAATTTCGACCACCTTGGGTTCTTTAACGTGCACTGGTACTACATCGCACAGCATATGATCTGATATAATTGTATGTTCTGATGCCTGGATTAGTACTACTTAGATTTTCAAGGATGATTCTGTGTGAGACGTTGTCAAAGGCCTTGTTTAAGTCAAGGCCCAGGACGGCTCTGGTACGTTTGTTTCTGTCTCTGTCGATCTCAGCGCGAGCGAGGCGCTCCGTTGGTGCTCCGGCCGAGCACTCGCAACCTGCCATTGGAATTCAACATTAGTTAGGTACGGTCACGACCTACTGTATAATGGGTACAGTAAACTAGTGTGTACGGATTTTGATCAGTACGCAGCACCGGGTATTCAGTGCAGCGATGCTTAGTTGCAGCCTAAAGGAAAAATTTGAGGGTCTTTTAGATGTCTCTTAAGAGAATGGCGGAAGCCTATACCCTTCCTATCCTATAATTTGCCTCCCATCGTTATAGCCTCTTGTCGGCATTCATTGCAGGACAACATATAATTATACTTGGTTTACAGGAAAGGGAAGGCGCAGTATCTATCACGCTTTCTCCGGCAATTGTGAGTTTGGACGATACACCATCGCTCGTTGCGTGGCGTTCCTTGGCGCGCGTTCAAGTGTGACATTTCAGATGGAAGGGACGCTTCCCGCCTCGGCCAATCAGAACGCCGCAGGGGACGCACTTCGTCCACGACAGCATGAGCCATTAAAGGTTTTCGCCTTAAAAATGAGACTTGAAAGTTACTCAACTAATTGCCGTTTGACGGGCCACGTTTTGTATTCATCACTTCTCTCCTTCAGTTTCAATCTTCGTCATCATCGCAGTGATAACTCCAGCATTTTCATTGAAAAGTATTTCCAAGATGTCACACCACTGAAGGGGAGTGGAGGGAACGCTCTGTTAAAAAAAAAAGATTACCGACGATTACGTTACTTCCTAATGCGAAATTTGAGCGCAGCAAATAAGCTGTTTCACCTTTCGATAGATTGAGGCAAAGAAATCGAGCAACACATGTATGCGCTATCACAGAATTTTTTTTTTAATTTTTCACACGCATTCCTTTAACAAAGACTCCACTAACAGTTCTTGACAGAGGACTTCCACCGGTCGTCTCGCTCATGGCTCAGAAAGAACTGGCAGATAATTTCACAGTGGCGAACGGCAGCGGCAATTTCGGCTCGGGCGGTGCACATATACAGATCCGCCGCCACCGATCTGGCTCTCTGATTGCCACCGCACAGGGGTTGCACTGGAGGAGGAGCGAAGAAAGGAATTAAGTTCGAACCGGCGCTTTGACAACCGGAGACTCGCAGGAAGAGGGGGGAGGGGGGCGGCGTGTACACCCAGCGGCAAACGATGGGAGCAGAAGCGCGCGCAGCAAGCGGACAACGCGATAAAGGGAGGAGGGAAGAGATAGCAGCGACTGACTGATGCTGCTGACGCCGATAGTGAGTCAACCCCAGCTGCGGAGTTGGTTTCAGGGACAACGCCGCCGATGCCGACGCAAGCAATATGATACCCTCGCTTCCGCAGCGCCAAGAACCAGGTCTAGCCGTGGGAAGGTGGTCACGTATTCGTCGACGTGCCGGGGCCTACGTGAAATAACCGGCGCGTCGGCAACTGAAGAGCATCCTATCCGCCACACAGGAACAGGGGGGGGGGGGACCCTCCCCTTCTCTTTCTGCATGGCGGCGACGGTGTTCTATGCAGTAACGTTATCTTGACTCTCTAGCGGCGTCAGCGGCATCCAGTGGTATCAGTCGGTCGCTGCTAGCGCTGGGGGGATGAAAGGGGGGCGGAGCTGGTTACGAGGCCGACGCCGACGCGAAACCCAGGAACGGACGCCAGAGAGCTGCGCTCTAAAATGAGGTGGTCTCTTAGATGTCTCTTAATAGGAGAACGGCGAAAACCCACCCTTCCTCTCCAATCTTTCTCTGGCTTTTGTGGCCGGGGATGTGGCCAGCTGCACTGCTCCCGTTTCCGCTGTGACATGTTAAACCGGCGTACACGCCCATTCTTCTTACGTTTCGTGTTGGGGGAATCAGGCGTCCGTCGCCGCTTCTCCGCGCCGCTTGCCGCACAGTCGCTAGGCCGCTTCGGCGCCATGCATCTCACTCATTCGACTGCACCCAGACGTCCGTCGAAGGAGCGTCGCCGCACCTACTGCCGCTGCCGAAGCGCGCCCCGCCCACCGACACGTGACGTCATGGTTGCTATGCACAGCCGCGCCCCTCACAGGCGCAGGTGGTTGCTAGGGAGAGAGGAGGAGTGCTCCAATGTGCGGGGGAGAGGCTGCAGCTGGCACCGTTCCAAGGCACGGACGGACGGACGCCGCGAGTATGAGCCATTAAAGGCTTTCGCATTAAAAATATTAAACCTGCGTTCAATCGCTTTTTAAGGCGAAGGCCTTCATAAACTCATAAGTGTCCGTTCGTCCGAGCGTGCGTGAGAAGTGTCACACTTCGCGAGATTCCGCGGAGTTCTGTTAAGGTGTACTAGTTTTGTTTAGCTTTAAAGCTGTCAATGAAGAATGGTAGATCCGATAATGAGAGTTAGTGGTAGTGATACTGACAGTGATGATGGCAGAGACAGTTACTGGGGATTACGGTGATAGCTGCTGATGATGACAGTGACAGCTGATGGTGATAGTGATAGTGACGTCAGCACTCACGATCAACGGTGACGTCATCAGTCATGATCGGACGCGACGTCATGGCCGGATGTGATGTCATGCCGTCGCATCCGGTCATGTTTGATAACCAGAACTAAAGTCGCCATAACGTCGCATCCAGCCATGACGGTACGTTCGGTCATGACTGATGACTTAACCAGGCGATTCACGCATATACGAAGTTGACCCCCTTTCATTTTGCGCTTCCTCGAACGTCGCACCACACAAAGCAAGAATCAGCGGCGTTTAAAATTGGTTTACAGGAAAGAAGTACATGGTATATCGAAGCATGCGCGAAAACGAAGTGAGATTGTATACAATCTCACTTCGTTTTCGCGCATGCTTCGATATACCATGTACCATGTCGGTAACTTTTTTTTACAGTATACTGTAAAAAAAAATTACCGACGATTACGTTACTTCCTAATGCGAAATTTGAGCGCAGCAAATAAGCTGTTTCACCTTTTCGATAGATTGAGACAAAGAAATCGAGCAACACATGTATGCGCTATCACAGAATTTTTTTTTATTTTTCACACGTATTCCTTTAACAAAGACTCCACTAACAGTTCTTGACAGTCATGAAGGAAGCTTTGTGGTCGGAGAAATAGACTGATATATGTTCGACTTGGTACACCAATGCTTGATTCTCAAAGACGAGATCTATACAAGTGCCTCGCGAGGTTGTCACAACCGTGGGACGCGTTACGAGCGAGAGGAACGGGATGTTCTCCCGCATAAGTGTGAAGAAATTCCTGTTTGTCTTTGTGTCAACATTAAAGTCCCCCACTACTAACATCGGTGTGGATCGATGGACGGTTAATGCGAGTTGCAGGAAGTGCACGACGTCTTTCGTGAGGGCCGTAGGGGCGAAGTAGGCAGCTACTACCAGCAAGCCGGCTCGGGCGGTGCACATATACAGATCCGCCGCCACCGATCTGGCTCTCTGATTGCCACCGCACAGGGGTTGCACTGGAGGAGGAGCGAAGAAATGAAGTTCGAGCCGGCGCTTTGACAACCGGAGACTCGCAGGAAGAGGGGGGAGGGGGGCGGCGTGTACACCCAGCGGCAAACGATGGGGGCAGAAGCGCGCGCAGCAAGCGGACAACGCGATAAAGGGAGGAGGGAAGAGATAGCAGTGACTGACTGATGCTGCTGACGCCGATAGTGAGTCAACCCCAGCTGCGGAGTTGGTTTCAGGGACAACGCCGCCGATGCCGACGCAAACAGTATGATACCCTCGCTTCCGCAGCGCCAAGAACCAGGTCTAGCCGTGGGAAGGTGGTCACGTATTCGTCGACGTGCCGGGGCCTACGTGAAATAACCGGCGCGTCGGCAACTGAAGAGCACCCTATCCGCCACACAGGAACAGGGGGGGGGGGGGGAGGGGACCCTCCCCTCCTCTTTCTGCATGGCGGCGACGGTGTTCTATGCAGTCACGTTATCTTGACTCTCTAGCGGCGTCAGCGGCATCCAGCGGTATCAGTCGGTCGCTGCTAGCGCTGGGGGGATGAAAGGGGGCGGAGCTGGTTACGAGGCCGATGACGACGCCGACGCGAAACCCAGGAACGGACGCCAAAGAGCTGCGCTCTAAAACACAGGCCTTACTAGCGAAAGATCAGTACCGAATACAATCAAGATCATCATTTCATATGGCCCCCTTGGCACGTAGGGCTAAAGGGAAATGAGGTGCTGGCCTAGCCCGGTAATTATCAGGCCGGACCACCAGCCCCCCCCCCCCCCCCCCCCCCCCCATATCCCATTCCTCCACGCAGTGTACCATATAGGGGCCGTCTGGAACATCTGAGGCTGGAGATCACAGGCAGGCGCAAATATCCCCGACACACAAGAAACTAACAGCCATTCTGGCTCCTCATACTAACACGTATCCTAACTTACTTGTCAGGAGTAAGATATAACCTGCCGCTAATCTGTGTTTGCCTCTGGTGTGGCGCCTGCTCCACTCCTGGGCTTAACAGAGCGGACCAACCTACTCGTCAGTTCCTCATTTTCTATCCCCCCTTTCCTTTAATAAAATTTACCTCAGCTGACTAAGATTGATGAAAATTAAAAAAAAAAATGAAAGTGGTGTAATGAAAAGAGAAAGACGGATGATGACGGTTACTCGATAAAGGTAAAAGCACATGGTTTGGAAATTACTGTGCTGCTGCTGATTCGAGTCCTGCTCAGAATGGGAAACCAAATAATTTGCCTCGGGAAAAGAGGAGCTTTACATACCCAAATTCAGGATGTATGCAAACGAAGAGTTGAAATCTTCGGGTCGTGCGCTTCTTTGGCGCCGTTCCAACCTTTACCAATTTTGCTTCGAAGAAATCCAAGCGGGAAACATTTAAATTAACAAGTAATCTGGACACTAATCGGGTTAGTTCTGAAAGAACTCGACCACCTGCGAACAGCACGTGCGAACAAGTCGAAATCCACGTCGCGCGTGCAGTGAAATACAAAGGCTGCGCGTGTGTTTTTACGGCCATGTAGTAAAAGACGCATAATGTTTCCTCATAACACCTGAAGGATTGTGACGCCGACTGCTTACGTCTTTAGACGCTTTACACCTACGTCAGTCCAGACTACAACTTGAGGGAGCTTTAACGACGTCGTTGCTACTATTGTACGTGGCAGCATAATACTGAGGAAAGGAACATGAAAATTGTCATGAACTTAGCTTCGCCATCGTGTTTTCGCGGCGACAGCGCCTGGCGACAGATTCTATAATGCGCGCAGCCATTGTTGCATGGAGCCATACGCGTCGCGTCTGTATCGACGACCAAGCTGGCTACCGACGTCACACAGACGCACCGCCGGCCGTAGGCGCCCCGATGCCTCGGTCGGTGTTTTTTCGCGCAAATAGCGAGAATCATTCACAGAGACCGACGGCTGATCAAAACATGTTCAAAACATGTTACAAGGCCATGATGTAGAAGTAATGATTGTCGCTTAGCTAATAAATCGTCTTTATTAATCTGGAAATGAACGGGTCCTTCTGGTGCAAGAGTGGCATGGTAACGCTGGATAAAGCAGATAATAAAAAATAGCCGTCCCAAAGGGCATTGTCGACAGTATAGGCTATAGTTGAGGGCTGGTCATCGATCGAGCATGGTATCTGACACCCGGTGGCGATGGGCCTATATGGTGGTAACCTGTGCGCACTGGTAACTTGCAGTCTAAGAACAACTGACAGCCGCTTTATTCACAGCGTGAAGCAGGCTTCAGTTTTTTCTCAGATGTATGCCGCATTGTGGTCGAGCTGGTGCTAGCGGGCAAGAGCATACCCTGAGTGCATCTTACAAAGCACTTCTTTACAGTAGCATCGGATCGATTTGCTTCATCCCTACCACTCAAGACCGCCTCACACGACGGACAGAATCGCTAATCGCTCACGCCAACGTTAGTAACGCTTGCTCACGCCAAGATTCTACCCCCGCAGACGAAGCTGCAGCTGAGCGACAGTATTCCAAAACAGCCATGCTACATTGTTGACTAGAATGCCTCAAATCAGATGGCCAGCGGAAGCGAAGCGATTTAGGGGCTCTGCTATTGACCCTATTAAAGCCAACGTTACTAGATTGCCTGCTAACGCGTTCCCGCTCTGTTAAAAACGGAAATAAAAATACCACAGTTGGCCCATTTGAAAGACGTTCTGGCAAGAAAGCAGCAGACTATCACCACGTTTCTTTTCTTTTTTTTTTCTGTTTTTCTTTTTTTTTAAGGGGGGGGGGGGGGGGGGGGGGGACAACGCGCTGCCGAGTCGGAACCATTGACGTCGGGTCTCGGGATGCTCGTCCCCCTACAGACACCAGCGATTCCGTCCGTCGTGTGAATCGACCTTTGTGTTGAGCGGTTCTGTGCTCTATTATTTTACTTTATTTTATTTCGCACATTTTTAGCCGTCCTGTTGCTGCAAAAATACTTTTGATGTAGTGGAGACAGGCTGCAGGAATTGCTTTTAAATTTATTAAACCTTAAAAAGGAAATGGCATTGGTTAACTATTTCTTGGCTACAAATCCTAAAAATGCTGAAACGAAGAAGTGTCCTGACGTACTGAAGCACACATGTGTTGGCGGGGAGCCTCAGTTCGCAAGTCGAGCCAACGTTTCGACGAGTGGACTTTTCTCCGTCTGAGAGATGAAGACAAGTCCAGAGTCCAGACGAAGACGAGTCCCCTTGTCGAAACGTTGGCTCGGCTTGCGAAATGAGGCTCCCCCTCAACCCTTGTTCAGTGTTCTTTCATACTGTGTAGCCATCTTCTTTCTGCCGTGAAGCAGACATGGTATCTCTGCTGACAGCTCACATTACACACGGTATCGCGTCCACTTTCTGCGTTGAATAGCGGTGAGGTTTCTCAGCTCAGAAATTAGTGCAATTCATTCACTCGTCAGGAAAATCATGTATTGAGAGTATTTAACCCTTTTGCCGTCGAATAGGCGTCATTTAGCTTTTATGGCAGAATTGGAGCAGTACGGATACGTCTGCCGTAGCGAAACCCAAGAGGCCCGCACTGTTCTGCGATCAAGTGTCCAGACCAATGCCGATAAGAATGACGGATCGATCGCACATGTTTACCGACTAATCACCCTGTGTTATCCTTCTGTCCTGCTGTTCGGCAGAATTGTTAGTATGACTTATCGAAAAAAGAGCGCCTATCTAGTGTCTCATGGATGAACGTGGCATCAAGGAAGGCATGTTTGTGAACGGTATAAATCAGTAACCTGCATGCTGTAAATTTGGACCGGAGTGCAAAAGGTGACTTGTATAATTACATTTGGGGACCCTCTGATCGCAGCTCGAATACCGGGGGTAACATGAAGCAGCGATGTGAAAACGAAAGCACAAGGCGAGGGAAACATTCTTATTAGCACACGACACGCAAACCAACTGCTTAACTCCTCATGAGAAGCCGTCACTAGTGTTAAATCTAAATGTAGCACGATTTGATTGACTGATCGATGAAATTTCGCACGACACAGTATATAAGTTTCTCCTTCTATTAGGACGATAAACGGCGGCCTTGAAGGCTAGCTCTTGGCGCATTATGTGAATACATTATTCATGCGCGTTACAGTCACGCAGTCACTTACAATCCATCTAGCTTCTAAATTCTGAGTAGAAAGTTTGTGTATGCAAGAGTGGCAGAGACGCATTTGGCTTTGAGACGCCATGTAGGTCTTTTTTTTTTTTTTGTCCGATTACATGTCACGGTAAAGTAAACAAGTTTGAATAGTCGCTTGGGCTAGATCTCATGATGTGTCGATGTTTTTCCGATCTCTCAGGGATCTATTTACAGGTAGCTTTGGCTACCAGTGCCTTCTCCCCATATGTAGCCGGAAACTGGGGCCTCTGAGTAAATGTTTTACTTCTTCGCTTACCACCTTCCTCTTCTCTCGAGGTCCCCGCGTCTACTTGAAATTCAGTGCTGGCCAAATAACCTTATAGGAGGTGGAAATCTAGTCATGTCCCTCCCTTACACAGCCTCTTTCTTTCCTTCCTTATCAATTTTAGCCCATTCCTTTTCTTTGTCTCAAAGAGACTCTGATGTGTGAGGCAGTTTGCCCGCGAGCTGTGCACGGGAGTCTTTTGCACTGCGCGTACATCGGAATGCGGCCACCGTGGTTGGGATTCGATCTCGCGACCTTGAGATCTGGCGGCGAACGCTACTTTTTACTCTCTCGCACCTGCTGCCACGGTTGTGCACATTCTTTAGAACAGCCAGATGTGGTGGCTCGTTGGCTCAGACTAATTGCGTTTTGACGAATCAGCTCTTTGTGCGGCAGGCACACACAACCTTGACGGCACAACCTGTGTGGTTCTCTTGGGGATCAAGCTTCGCATGCAGTTTTCTTTGAGTAAGAAAAAATGACAGAGGTTCGAGAAACATGCAGTCTTGTGACGGACATTTTAACTGTGGTGCGCAGTTGATCAACTTCCGCAGTTTGGTCAGGTGTCCGCGACCTTATTCTTCGAAGTTTCGGTATAATTGTGACTTTTGCTGCTGCTGCTGCACAAAGATATGCCAGATGAGCTACAAACTGCAGACGAATTATTCAGATGTAAGACAGCTCACGTACATTTCCGAATTGTTCTGTCTGGATTCTGTGTCACGCCCACTTCGGTCACACTGATAATTCCCGAGTTGAATTATTATAGCCAGCTTTTGCTGGTTGCAGTGACTCGATTTGAGTACCGGTTTGGCCGAGCCTCCAAAAGCCGGAGTTCTAATTGTATCATCAACTTAGTTATTGAGTATCATGTCTTGGATATCACCAACCTGACCGAACTGGAGAAATGACACAAAGGGCGATATGGGAAGAACACCTCCCTGGCCAGGGGCCTGAGCAACAAGCCTCTTCTACTGCGAATTTCTTATTCTGATGAGTCCGCCCGGTTCACACGTCTCCCTGGTCGCGTTTAAGTGAGATGAGCATTTGTAAGGAGAAAAATGAAGCAACCTACATCGCTATTTTCCCTTATTGTGCATCATTGCCTGCAGGGTGCAGACTGGTATAATTGTGCGCCGATCGATATATTCACAAGCAACAGGTTGCTAAGACAGTATCTTTGACAGATGTGCGCTCATGGCGCGTAAAAGGAAGAGCACGTGCAGGAGTAACGCGATGGACAACTTGCAAGCAACATACAAAGGAGCAGACAGCTGCTAGCAAGTATCCAGGAAGTGGCCTCAAGCATGTGCTCTGCTCTGTACAAGACAAGCTATCCGGTAGATGTTGTGGCAACGGCGTCATCAACCACGCATGCCACCCGCGGCACAACATCCTGCCGCAGAAAGCATAAGCCCAATATTGGCAGTGCATTGGCAATGCCCAGCCCAGCATAGGGTCAGAAAATTTCAACACGGCCAATTTTAGAGACATGGTTTGTGCTGCCTGGTGCAAGACATGCGCTGCCCTATTGTGTGGTGGACTGCTTTGCGCACTACGCACACACTGTATATACGACAGCACCAGGTTCATACAGCAGTCTCGAGAGCAATTAGAGAGACCCATTTTGAAAAAGTTCAAGACTCGGACTTGAAATTTTTATCTCGAGCGCTTGGAGTTAACTAGCGAATTCCTACATTTCCGCACGAACCTCCGCTCACTGCTTGAGCCACGACGCAAGCTGTCGGATTTTCCCACATCGGCAACTGCCGTCGCAGCGGAGTCGTGCTGAGGTTGTGACTGCTAAAACAGCTGGCCGAAGATCTAACAGTATAAAAGAAGGAGACGAAGGGAAGGGCGCGCATACTTGTGCACATCAGGACTGACGACGCAAAACGAAGCGCGACGCTATTTGGGCAGCAACAGTGCTGCCCGACGACAACAAATGACGCTTGTCTTGTCGTCACAATTGACGTCACGCTAGTCTGAGTGACGCCGGCGTTTGCCAAAGGTAAACAGCTGCTGCGCGACCCTGTGCTTCCACGTGAACATATGCGCAGAGCGCGCGAGGTCACGAGCGAGAATCTTAAGTTGTCATGAAAGATGAACTGAAGTTCTCGTATATTTACACTGAAAATACAAGTTGCTTTCCTTTTTGTGTGTGTGAGCCAGAATACGCCTGTAAGGAATCCATGGATGAGTACGGTGCTCCTTATGCGAAATTATAGCGCAGCTATTTAAGCATTGATGATGCACTATGTACGCACCAAAATAAAACACGACAGCAGGCTTAGGTTATATGAAGCGACACAAGGTCGGTGTTTGACAACACGAAAGGGCTCACTCGACCAAAAGAGATATTTCTCAAAAAAGTAGCAACAAACGCAGCCTACGCACCATACATACTTGACTAGTGGTTTCTCGGCAGACACAAAACACTCAAACACAACATATGCACCCACTGTCAGGAAAAGTGTACAGCAGACCTAAAACATCTTATATGTCATCGTTTTCACGGGGAAGAAACAAAGTTACGCATATTCCGCACGATGAATTATGCCCACCCTAGCAGATCAGATTCTATGAAGCACCGCAATACAACATTCCATTGCTACATACGGCAGTGCGGGCGGTCTGCTTCGAGTAATGTGAGAGAGGTCGACTTACAGCGCGCAGATCGGCAGCATGGCAAAGAACGATAAACGGCTTGCAGAACCGCGAAGAAGCTACACTCCCATCCTTAATAACTTCCTAATTACCCAAACAGCGGCTGAGAGCCATCCCTTCATTCAAATAAAGGCTTCATTTATTCATTCATTTTTCCCGCGGCCTTAACAAAATTTCTCATAAGAAGAGCTACAAGCGAGCGGCGCAAAGTACTTGGCTATTTTTTTCCCGAGAAATTGTTTCACAACACAGCAGAAAGGATAAAAGGCCCGACGTTCGGAAGGGGGGAGGGGGGCGAACGATGTCTAGCTCGGACCCAAGCGTTCAGTACCAGCTGACTTTAAGGGCATGACCGGCTGCATCCAGCGAACTCCCAGAATAGTGCGGCCGACCATTAAGTTTTATTTGATTTAATAATGTTGGCATCATCATCATCATCTGCACTGGGTAATGACTGGTTACACCGACAACGACACCAAAGGCGACAGGGCTCAACCGCCGAAGAAAGGCGCATAAGAGCTCGGAAGCTATAAACATGTGTATTCATAAAATAATAATAATAATAATAATAATAATAATAATAATAATAATAATAATAATAATAATAATAATAATAATAATAATAATAATAATAATAATAATAATAATAATAATAATAATAATAATAATAATAATAATAGTCTTTTCCGCAACCAAACTCAGACGACCTGAGTGCATTATTTTTATTTCTACAGGCGCATCTCGGCGGTTAATGCACATGTAGTTGACTGCTTCCATCTAGCAATCACGAACTCTGTAGTGCACTCTACGTCATAATCAACATGACAAGTTTGAATCGAGCATCTGGGAAAGAAAGATCAGTTTTCAGCTGCAAATTAGGCGGCGTACAAAGGCGAACGATGAAACTTAACTGAGAGAAAATTGCACATGGTTGCCCTTAGCACCCACATGAAGGTGATACATGACATTAGACCTTTAATTGGCGTATCACGGTGGTGTTGTGGGACCTCGAAACGTGGGAAAGACGTAAGCGACCAGTGTTGAAGTAACACTCGCGGGTACTACCTATGGTGTTTACACGCGCCACATTGTTGCGTTATTAAGCCACCATTAAGGAGACTGAGAGCGCCCTATTTCGGCGAATGTCGGCTTCGCCTCATGGTGGTTTCGCTCCGTAGTCGGTGACAGCCGAGAGTTGTAGTAAGGTGACCTTATGCTGAGCACGTGTCGGCACGATAATTGCATCGTCACTAAAGCTGTGCGTCTGCGCACGCAGCCAGCGGAGAAAAATGAAAATGCAAATTCCGCACCTGCGCAACGTTGTATGTTGCGCGAATGTAGAGGGGAAAATGTGCTTATTTTCTTTTTTCTTCGTTGCGCGTTATGGGTTTTGTGTTTGCACAATTTTTCTCCGAAAGGAGGTTATAAAAAGAAAGAAAAAAAAAATGTGAGAGGTAACGTTTAGAGTCGTTTATTGCATTTGGACGTTAAGAAAGTAGTTCGCATGGATGTTCTTTGCTGTTTATTTTACTATTGATACATTACTTTTTCGTCTCTGTTACCTCACACGTACTGTTACCTCAGCGTACAGTCGTGGGCTACCAGGAAATGTGGAAGACCGGCCGACATCGATATGACCCCCCCCCCCCCCCCTCCTCTGTTTCAGTTGAAGTAAATAACAATTTGACGCTATAGCGTGAAAGATCTCGCCTAGCAGAAGAACTCCGTCACTGTCTTTGTGTAGCGAGAATCCTGATTGGTGGACAGGGTCATGACCTCGCGCTGGAACTACAACCGCCTCATAACTATCCCGTCTGACGCGATGTTACGCGTGGCATGTAGTGCGAATGGATGGTTACTCCTTGAATGTATCAATTGATTTAGCTTGATATTATAACAGTTTTTGGCTTAAAGAAGAAACTTTAAGAAATGTTATGCGAGATTCTTACCAATGACTGCGAGCCACATATCGACTAGGACAAGTAAGGCACGCTTTTATACGGCTTGGGAACAAGGGGAAGTTAATATGTCACATGTTCGTAAAGTATCTTATATGAGAGAGGATGGCTGCTACAGCGAGATGTTTTTGCGGCGGAGCTCAATCGATCCCCTTATTGACTTCAATTGCTCAACTACTGTTGCTCCTGATGGCAATGCATTCGTCATAACACATCGAGCACTCCGGTTAAAGCATGTAATGCGTGCTGGGGGTTAGATGTCGGCAGCATATGCTTCGCAAACTTCTGCTGGCGTTGCTATACATTCAGATGCAGTGAAAAATTGAAAATTTCATTGGCGTCTATGGGGAGTACAAGCAGCGCTGTCGTTCAGTGCTTTTTCTGAGAACGAAGAGTGCCTTTATTCCAAACTGGAGAAAGCGGGAATGATCCAGTTTGATTGCTAAAGGACCCCCCCAATTGTTCCCGTTATTATAGGAGCATGCCGTAGAACGCAAAAGTGCATTCTTGTGCCATTAGTAAACGTTTGCAGTCAGCACAGGACGCGGTTTGAAACAGCGTCACATATACCAGGGACCGCGGTATAACGAGGCCGCGCATTACAAAGGTCAATTTTAAGTTGTACTCTGCTAGTAGCTATTAATTAATTCGGCCTTGATGAAAATCACTACATATGAGATCACTTCCAGCTGTTGACTGTCACAGTTGCCAGCTGTCAAGGACAACAGGACAGGTCTAGAAAAACGGATAAGAAACAGAATCACTGCAAGGTACGACCCCAGGTTTTTAATTTTTTTCCCCACTATCTAACAAATAAAGGCTCTTTACAGCAAGCGAGCAAGGATGCCACTCTATTTCATTCCAGTGTATGGTAATTCTGCTGCCGTTTTTTTTTTTTTTTTTTTTTTTTTTCCGGCGCAACAACTTGCCAACGTGTTGCCTTAATTCGCGGAAATCATACTAAGCTTGCTGTTGCGTGGACAGTGGAAAGCATGGGTCGGCGCCGTTTTAATCAATGCATAGAAGCTTCTGCTTTGGCTGGAAGAACCATAGGATTATGTCGCTGCTTTCGTGCCGTCTCTGAAAGGGTCTTCGTGGAGCTTCACGGGTGAGCTCTTGTGGACCGGAGCGATGCCGGTGCTTTCCCCTCGTACTCTCGACGGGGCTGTTTGCCAGAGTTTTATTTAACGCAGTAAAGTAACAGGTTTCCTGTAGATGGGAGAACAGTGCGGTGCCCTGCCACGCCCAGGAGAACACATATTGCCGTTTTCGTTTTTTTATGGCGAAAGCATTTAATGGCTCATCGTTGTCGTCAGCAAAAGTGTCATGCTTTTGTCATTGAATCAGCTGCCATGGCATTTGAATTCACGTTACCCCTATGCCACGGGCAGAAGCTGCCATCTCGGGTCTCTCCTATCATATGGGAGGGTGATATCAGAATCAGTCTGCCAGAACCATTTGCATTCTCGTTACCCCTACGACAGGCAGGCACGTTCATACGGCTCGGTTGAAGCGTGACTTTATATGTGGGCTGGTGGCTTACGCTCTCGCGTCATAATCTTAAAGAATGAGCTTAAGTGTCCCTAATAATGTAGCGCCTTACTCTGATATGTTTTACGTTGATAGGAGGCGTTACGGTACAGTAGGCATCAGCGGAGTTTGAAATTGATTTACAGGATAGAAAAGGCGCAGCATCTGTCACAATTCTCCACGTACACATGTACCATACCGGAAAGGAAGAGAGGAATGTGTAACAGTAGTCACCCTCTATACTCGAAGCATCATTCACCGCCCCATTCGCAACAAATGCGTAACAGAATGCGGCTCTCAGGCTTTTACCTTTCACCACTTTAGTCGCCAAATTGTCTCGCAATTTTTTTTTTCTCTCTTGCAACGCACCGCCACGTGCCAGCCATGGGTGGTCCTCGTCACCAGAGGTGGGCAAAACAAACCATAGCGAAGTGCTAGGTATGATGTAAATGTGAATACGAGATGCCCTGTTCTTGTACGGGGCTGCGACCATTCATACACGAATCCACGCCGCGCTGAGTCAGGCGACATATACTTTTCATGTCGTACGCCGACCGTGCAATGCACGCCGAAAGAGGACAATGTACGACTAGCTCGTCGGACGCCCTTGACAGCGACGCATGCAGCGAAGAAGTGGTTAGCGGCTCAGAGGCATGCCACATGTGCGCGAATCGAACTGCTCTCCGTACGCTGCTTCCTCAAGCAAACGCCGGCAAAACCTACTTCAAGTTATCGAAGGGGAAAAGAAACACGAATAAATTAAGACTTCCTGCTCCTCAGTTCCTCGGGCGTAACGGGTTAGAAGAGTGAGAGGATGTGCTCAACTGGCGGTTTTAGGCCATTAGCTGCGTTTCATTTATATAGTAAAAATAACAAGAACTGAGGAAAGACCATTAGAGTGCATGTTCGGTGGCCCATTTTAAACAAGGCTTAATGACGCAGTGAAGGTTATAAAATTATCTGGCGAAGCTGGTGAAACAAAAATGTTAATTTGCGATTGCGAATAAGTGGTCTGTGCGTGTCATAGCATCTTGACTGCCACGTGTCCCACTTATTTGGCCGGCTGCATTGCCGGACCGTTTTTAGCGACGTTCTACAGCATATCTGTCGATTTTCATGTATACATTAACCAGGCTCTTAAGTTCAGAAAATAATGGCGCGACTAGGAGAGGAGAGTTAGAATAAATGGGAGGAGAGGTGCGGCATTCTAGCCCGAAAAATCAATCTACGGCAAAGTAGGCACCTCATACAGTGTGATGAAAATTCATGCAACTGAAATCTGCGGTGATTGACGGCACGCTCGAAGTGCTCTATAGATCGACACTAGACCGCGAAGCAGTCGGCCTACCTATACTGCTCTAAATTGATGTTCCATTCGATAATATTCCCTTTTTCATAGAATTTGAAGAACAAAATACCTTAGAAAAGTAATCCTTGAAGAGTTTCGGATTCTCTCAGTTTTATTCGCAGTTTCCAGGTCTCTTAAGCTAGAAAAAAAAAAAAAAAGATTCCGAGGTGCGGGTTCTTAGTACTAGTTTAGATAATTTGTATGCTGCATCTCGGCTCGAGAGAATTAGGTATATTTGGCCGGTTGTATATTCGACCTCTTGGGCATATTATGTTTGAATGACGCGAGCCTTTCCCTACATTAAAGTATGCCAAGAAACTGGGCAACCCGACAAATGTCGATTCCACTTAAACTCGGAGAATGGACTAAATCAAATCCATTTCGCGTAATTGATACGTTGAGGGCAAGAACCGCCCTTTTCAGCCGTTTTTGCATGTATAGTCTGATACAACTTAAGAAAATAAGTTAGCATGCAAGGCAGCAAGTGGCTCATTTAATTTTCGTGAACACCATTTCATCCGCCATGCCCTGCGTTGTGACGCTAGTAGGTCTAATGGGATTCTCTCCACTGGCACGGGATGTGCTTGAAGGGTAAAAGTCACTTTTTCTTGTATCCGACTATACTTTTTGATATCACTATGTGGAGGTGGAAAAATTGGGCTTTGCGCTCATGGGCACATGTGTGGATATTCGCATAGCTTACACGGCGATTCATTCTATCAGCTGTCACTACGTGCATTTTGCCAGCGTAACTGGGGATTTGAATCTTTAAAATTGTTTTCTTCTTATACATTTTCTACTGTTTTTTTTTTTATTTGGAGGGAAGGCACTTTCACAAAGCATCTATAGAACGTATCTCTTTTCAAACGAAATTTATAGCGTTCCAGATTGCTTCAGCAGGCGGCTTGTATGCTTGTCGCAAATTTTCGTCACTCACCTTAGAATTTTAATTGCTCTCTGCATGCGAAAGAGTAAGGCTTTTGTTGTTGTACAAAAATAACTAGACGTCCTATTATCTCTGAATTCCCTCAACATGGGCGAACGTTTTACCCCAAGGCACTGCTTCAAAGTTCTTTCAGCAGGGGGTTTTATTCTAGGAATATAAATGATGCACAACTTAGGCTGGTTTAACGTAGACATCATATAAGTGCTGCAGCTGAAGACTTATTTACAAAATGTCACGCTACTCAGCTTGTTTAGTAAATTACAGTTTTGCGGACTCATAAGGTCGCAGTGAAAAACTGCCATTTCTTGATTGACGTGTCTTATCTTATTAATGTCTCAAATCTTTATAACGTTTGTCTATTTATACTGAAAAGATGTCTGCGTTATTATTTCGTTCATTTTGCAAATTATCTTAAATGCCAACTTGAGGATTTCTGAAGCAATTTTACAAACTATTATTACCCATGACCACTCGAGCGGCCATGCCTGATCTCAACGACCGGTATTTTTCGTGACTGAGATTTGTCGGCCGACTAGCTGTGACTACCTGTAAGCTCACATGTTCAACCAACAATGTTCGACCAACTAGCCCCATTGCTGCTTTGCTTTACCTGTAAGGGGACTGGGGTCCGGCCAAGTTGAAATAATGCTAGCCTTCTGTTGCCTACTTTTCCATTGTAAAATGGTAAAACGAAATCGGTTTAAAATGTTCTAACGGTGCGTTATGCGCTACATCGTTTCGCATTATATAATAGTTCAGAATTAGAAAATACGAAATGCAGGAAGGTATGAAAGCAGAGGCACACGGTCAAGATGAAGAAAACCTGGCAGGGTTTTCTTTTTTTGATTAACAACCGGCTGAAAGATCACTTTAACGAGAAGTATAATTCTGGCCATAAATAATTCCAGTGACAGGCGACTTGCTACCGGCATTAAATGGCAGTATATATAAGATTGCATTGCCTCACTGTTTCGAGCAACTGTTCGTTTTTTAGGTGCATTGGTCGCTCAGTGTGCGTCGGACTAGCGCTTGACGTGGCTTTGCCTCATCTATATCACTTCAGCGGAGACAGGGGCTGGGACAATTGCGAGCAGGCCTCGTGCTCTCCTTATCGTCCCTCTTCTTTGTTCCCTCTCAAAGTCCCTTCCCTGTCCGTCCATAGCTGCTAGCCTGCAGATTATATGCTTTAGCCTTGAATAGCAGGTGCTGTGGCCTGCACAAGTCTTTTCCTTTCTTTTTGTATTTACGTATATTAGAATAAACCGCTGAGATGACGATGCTAAACCGACTTCTTCAGGTAATGATTGCACAACCGGTGGTGCTAAGCACAGAAAATCAATTAATAGACCAGTATTGTGATCTCCGAACCAAGAAACTCGGCGGGATTAATTCCTACGGGACGGCTCCCGCAGCACACGCCTTTCCAGAATGCATAAAAGAAGACGAGCATTCGCCTAAGTACGTCTTTTTTTCTATATCTGTCCTTATCGTGTCTAAAGGTAGCCGTAGAGCCACGCCCACTGTCTCTATGTACTCTGAGGTACATCGGCGTAAGGAAATTAAGACACTCTAATCCGTGACGCCGGGCATAACGAGTTGGGTTTTTTTTTTCTTTTTTTCTTTTGTCTTGAGGATAAAGATCTCTGTGTGAGATTATGCCGGAGGCATAAGGCGCGGCTTGTGACGCGAGCGAGATTTGGCCTTGCACGTATAAGTGCCGCCTCCAGTTTCTGCGCGCTGCATACCAATACGCGCACATCTTAAAGCCAAGATCCCTCTTCGTTTTTCTTCTTTCCCTGCCCCTTTCGTTCCTGCACTGGAGCAATCAGAACCGCAGGCACGCGACGTTGGAACATGCTGTGTAGGCTAATAAAACGCCGCTGTCTGTAGCCGTCTTATTTGCCTGACTATCATGGGCGGCCTTGGGCTGGACTTCTTTCCCCACTGTGGAGAGGGTGCCGATCAAGAACCCCACCTTACCTGCCTTGTTGTTATGCGGCAGTCTAGTTTAATTATTGCTGCAGAAATGTAAATCCATTTAGCAGCTTTACTTACATCGCTCGAGATATCGCCTTCCTGAGACGCGCGCGGTATGTCCAATATAGATCTTTGCGGCGCACTTTGAAAGCAGTAATACATTTAACTTCTTATTTCCAAGGCCAGCCTATCACGTCAATATCGTCCTCAATATAATAGCAAAAGGTTCGGACGCAAGTAAATACAATGAGGTATTAAGTGGAGGACAAAAATTAAGACTGTCAGTCGAAGCCTCTCCTGGTTCGATGGTTTTCAATGCGACCACTAGGGTGCTGCGGTTTTGGTTAACGTTTCGACGACAGACATGGGTGTAATTTAGCTGATTTTGTTTGGTTTGGTTTATGGGTTTTGACGTCCCATAGCGACTCAGATTATGAAAGATGCCATAGTGGAGGTGTCCGGAAATTTCGACCACCGGGGTCTTTAAGGTGTACTGACGTCGCACAGCACACGAGCGCCCAATTGCTTTTCGTCTCCGTCGAAAAACGACCACCGCATACGGGATTAGGAGCAATGGATTTAGGTAATTTGTTTGGTTTCTCGATATTTCTAATTTAACGAATTTCTTTCTTGGCGCAGTAATTCAGCAATACAACTAATTACTTTGGGACAGTAATTTGAATGTGAACGTTATAAATTACTCCCGAAATTATTTTTCTTAAAAATGCAGCGGGGCTCTGCGCGGGCTAAGCTTCGGTTTCTCGTTTGCAGGCCAGGCACCCTAAAAGCAGCCTCGGTCACGCAAATAGCCTGGGCCAGCAAGCCGGAGCTGTTCCATGCACCCGCGGGGACGAATGGCGCAGGTCGCAGGTCGACCTTATAACCTTTCTCCTTGGATAAGGAAAGAGAATTGGCTGCGTAGTTTCTGGTGCTTCACAGAAACATAAATACACCGCGTACTATTTTTTACTTGCACCTACTGCTGGAAAAGAGTTCAAAACTGTGTTGCCTTAGGCTGCCCCAGCTCGGAGTGGCTTCAGTTAAGCTTGGTTAGGTCCACCTTGAAAAGAGCACAAACATGTCGACACTGAGAAATGCTTTTGGTTCGTGAGAAAAATAGAGTGCTTGTGCCGCGCTGTCTTTGTTGTCGGTGTAACCGGGAGAAAGATGGTCACGAGAGAGTCACGAGCCAAAGAGCATTTGTCAGAAGATCGAAGAAGAGCCACGAGCGGCTCTGCTTTTTCTTGTTCTGTAAAATTCTTTTTGGCTCGTGAGAAAAAACAGAGAGTGATTTGTAACTGCATATACATACACATATACACGTATCTCTAAAATTCTTAGCCTCAATATATATCGCAAAAACGCTTACGTAGCTGTGTTCAAATTTCGCATTATTGAATGTCGTTATCGTCCTTAGAATGTTTATGCGTGACAATTAAAATATAAAATAAAGCAGCTCTATTTAATGCCCGTAATTATATCTTATGTATTGCAGCCACCTAGGCAACCGCTAATTACTTTCTGCGAAAAGTAATTGGTTATGTGAATAAATAACATTTTTTTGTGATTTTCAGCATCGTTATAGTGACATACCTTGATTACTTTTAAAATGTAATTTTGACATTCATGTCCGGCTTTAAGTAGAAAGCCACGTTGTGTAGCCGGCATGGCTGTCACTGCAGGATTATTCATCTCACATAGGGACGCTCTTAGTGATTTGAGTCGTACTCTCTTCTTGTCAAGGTTGTAGTTATTCCTGGAAGACCACACTGTTTGTTTGTTTTTTTTGTTTTTTTTTTTTTTTTTTTTTCTTGGGGATGATAGCTACATTGAGGCGTTTTATTTCGGTGTAAGAGACTCTCTACAGTTAAGTATTATGTCTCGAACAAATAAAAACAGCCGAAATGATGCAGACACGCCAAGGGACGCAACGACGCTGGACTAGCACCGCCCTTTGTCCTCTCTGTGTCTCACCTATAGCTTGTGAACTAATGACTGCCGCATCAGAAAATTCAATGACGTCATCCCCCTAGCATCCCGGCATCATGACATCTGGCCAGTAAGGATAAACTACTGTCAAACGAGTTCATTGATCTCTTCATAGACGTGGCATTAACGTTAAGCTTGTGGCAGCTAGTGGTTTTTTTTTTTGTTGCGGCAACTCAAAAATGAGGACTGAGACTAAGGACAGAACAAGTGCTACTCTGTCGTGCTCTTCCTTCTTCGTCTCAGTCCTTGTTCTTGCGGTGCCACAACAAAATAGATCTGCACCAACTCGCCCAGTTTTCGACCCTTTTTTAGTGGTTTATAATATGTACTGTACTGCAAGACATGGTGGGCCGCCTCTCGGCGCCCTAGGCGTCAATGGCATGCCAAAAAAGCACATTGCCTGTTAAAAGTTTCTGTCATTTTGCTACATTGGTTTGGCTAGAACGTTGACCTTGAAGACATTCTTTCATTTTGCTTGCGTTGAAGACTGAATATTCTATGAAGTTCAGATTTGTGTAAACCTGTCATCACCTGCGTTTACTTCGGAGTCCTTCCACCCGAATACGCATCTCCAGAGCCATGCTCTCCTTTTTCTGGATTTCGAGAAGTAGCTTGCGCATCAGCCACATTCGGTCCCCTGTCTGCATAACCCGAGTATACGGCTACCGCTGATTAAGAGCCCACACATTCCGCTGCTTCGAAACGTTGGCAGAATGCACAAGATGTGCGCAGAATGGCGACATAACTCCGGGGTATACGCAATCTCCTTGGAGACTGCCATCACGACTGCCGTAAAAGCGAGCGTATCAATGATGAACCGTACTATCTATCCACCTTTCTTTCTATTCACCTGATCAAAGGGACGTCCAGTAACGTACCTCGCCTGTAAGGTCAGAATCCCTTGCCGCGACCACGTGGGCTGGTCAGTTGCTATGCGCTTTTTACCTGACTGCGTCTCGGAATGCGGCGAAACAAGGGTGAACCAGAGTTAAACCACAACTAAAATTTTTCCCCCCTTTTTTTTTTTTTTCAGCGGGATTCCGCGAGTGACAGAAACTGATCCTTTCCTTTATACCGATTATAGAACGCCGGTGAGCTCTGATGCGTTCAGTGAACGCTGGTTGTGTTCGATAAGGGGCGGGCGATGTACCGTGTGCGCAGGAACGCTCAGGCTTTCACATTTCTGCTCTGCAGATTCTGCAGTGCTCTCAGAATGTTTTGTAGACGATAGCATTAACGCCGGTCTAAGTAACAAAAACTAAAGGCTGAACGAGTATACTGAAAGCTTTTCGCGTAGCGGAGGCGCTTTATTTACCGGACGCCTCAAGCGCATGCGCAGTGGGAGGGGCGCTGCCGAGCGAAGTGACTGCGCGTGAGCTGACACCATCCGATAAACCGGCAGACATCTACGGTATGCTAAAAGCCAATAATCTTTTTTTGTACGCGGCATCTTTTTTTTAAAATCAAGTTTACGATCACGGACGTATTTGGTATATCTTAAGGCCGTCGCATTAATCTCCATCAATGTCGAAGCGAAGCGATTCAATACAAGGCATGATAACCTAAATAGCGAACGCGTTACTAGCCTTCCAGATGTGCATTATGCAAATAAGGCTCGATCATCCCTTAAGTGGTTTTTCAAACAAACCCTAAAAGCTTGCGATCGTATTCAATATATACAACACAGAGCCGGCAGTTCGTGGAAGTGTTCGATAGCATTCCGTGGCCTTCGGTCGTATTGGTGGAAGAATAGCTCGTCGGCATGCACATATGCTTTCGGGAACGCAGTTAGGCGTGTTGTTGCTATGCGCGCGCAACATATTCCCAGATACATACGCATGGCAGACGCCTTAGTTCCTTTTCTTTTCTTGATTGCTTCTTAGATCCTCGCTGGCAGCCGATCTGTCGTGCTCTCCACACTGACATCCAGTCTGCTTTCTCTCCTCTTCTGTCCGTTGCAAATGCTGCTACTGACTTTAAATTGAAAACTGGAGGAATTAGCGCAATGCATTCTGAATATATATAGTCCGGAGACGATGGTTAAGTGTTTAGCGAACTCGACATCTTAAGCCGTCTGACCCGGGTTCGATTCCGGCCCCGGCGGCCATGTTTAGATGAAGGCGAAATGCAAGACACCAAAGCTTATTCGTTGACCACTGTTTACACCTTTTGTCAGTTTATTGACGACTAAGTTCACTGAGTTACGAAACTTTCTAGTGCGTTATAACGCGCAAACATAGTTTAATACTACAGTTGACTGAATTGCTATTAAGTTTTCCATGATCTGCGATCGAGTGGATTAATATGTAGGCGCTATATTTTTAATGGCTGCAATGAACTTACCAATTACCGAGAGCTGCGGCCTTCAAAGGTATCACCAGAATGCTATTACATGTTTATAACAACCTCTACCAGGCGTACGCATCAACGTGGCGATAATGAGCATACATGGCAAAATTACTTTTGAAAAGGAATTAAATTACATTACTAATTACTTTGCTGAAAATAGCAGAAAAGTAATTAAATTACATTACTCATTACTGCTCCCCAAAGTAATGCAACTGCATTACAATTACTTCTACTGAGTAATTCAATTACTTTCAAATTACTTTCTAGTTTCCATAAATGCAATAACTAAGTAAAGCTATTAAACAAAACGACAACTTGTTCTCCAGAGTATTCTAGTTGACTATAGTTCTGATCAATTCTGTCTCCTTTGGCCAATCCGTTACGCTGGCTTCGGATTGCAGCACGTCGTTCCTGCTTTCGCGCACTCTACTTTGTTGTCTATTGAAGGAGTGATGGCGCACTTTAGTAAAAGTAATTTTGAGAGGAATTAATTACTTTGCTGCGAAATTACTACTAAAAAGTAATTCACTACATTATTAAATTGCCAAACTGAAGAAGTAATTCATTACATTATAAATTACCGAAAAAGTAATTAAATTACAGTAATTATATTACTGTAATTCAATTACTGCCATGTCTGATAATGAGCCACGCGTAACGCTTCTCGTGCGGGGTATTCACGAAGTGTATACAGAGTTAATATTCTGACGGTCAGGCAACAGAGACAAAAACATTGGTAATTTGGCTATATCCCTTACATCCCTGTAAAAGTATCATTCGAACCAGCAACAGGGGCAGACATTTAGTGAGTGATATGCTCTCTGGTAGTGATCTGATTGTTCAACTAATTTTGTGCATAAGTGTGTTCTATTTCGCACGTCAGGTCGAGTCGCTGAACCTCGTTTTAAATGCTTTGTTTAACTGTTTAACTGAAGCCGAACTATAGCGTTCGTGGGCCTTTAGCTCGGTCGTTCAACTGCACCTCTGAAAATAGCTTTTTTTTTTTTTTTTTTCATTGTTTCCTAGTATCGAATAAACAAGATTACGACCTTTATTTATTTTTATTTTCTTTCCAAGAGGCCTGGGATGGCTTTCTCCGCATGAGGACTTAAGAATATCCTATAATTTTTTGGGAATGATCTTTTTTGAAAGCCTTTAACACACCAATTTTCAAGCGTGAAAGTTCTTCCGAACCGTGTAAAAACAAGCTTACTCACGTATAATTGACGTAATTGTTCACATATGTACAACTATCACCCATAACCACATATATGTGAATTCGTGTTAGCAATGCAGCCCTCACTCAAATTAAATTATGTT
The DNA here is from genome assembly GCF_055883805.1 of Amblyomma maculatum. NCBI lineage: Eukaryota > Metazoa > Arthropoda > Arachnida > Ixodida > Ixodidae > Amblyomma > Amblyomma maculatum. Next base: position 6,268,795 of record NC_139352.1, on the reverse strand, counting down.
GGTGATGCGTACGTATTCCTGCTGAGCACGTGCGAAACAATGCTTTTAACACGGTAAAATGTACGGCACGGGTTTTCAATTTGCCTGGTAGTATATTCCTCAACTGAGCCCCGCCGCGGTGTCTCAGCAGTTATAAGGCGCTCAACTGCTTAATCCAAGGACACGCGGGATCGAATCCTAGCTGCGGCGGCCGCTTTTCGATGGAGGCGGAATACAAGGCGCCCGTGTACGGTTTGTTGTGCGATGTCAGCGAAAGTTAAAGATCCCCAGGTGGTCAAAATTTCCGGAGTCCTCCACTACGGCGTCCCTCATAGCCTAAGTCGCTTAAGTACGACCTCGTTAACCAACCAGACCTCGATTGAAAGTGTCACATCATTGTTACTGTCACGTGACGCTTAACTTTCAAGCTTTCTTCGGATGCTATGTATTCATTCAGCGTGCTTCTGTTGCGTGTACGAGGCTATTATAGTGGCCTATCTGTGGTATTCGTGAAGGCATGAGACGCTAACAACTATTAAGTAAATGCTCATTTTACTTTTGCGTGGCACATGCTACTTAAGAAAGCTTTTAGCACACTGTTTACGGGGCTGACTGTATAGCTATGGCTTAATTATCCTCAGAACGGCCAGTGTTTTTGCAGTTAACGCATAAAACTAAATACGTACTACCAAAATGTGCATTGCTGTAGCGCCAGGCGGGCTAAACGTGTTGGGGCGAACTTTACTGCCAGCTGCTTCACTTCAAAATAGATACTGATTCGGTCAGTCTCGCAACGCGCAACAAATGGTAAAAACAAAGGACAGCAAAAGAAGGGAAAAAAGAAAGCGCCCATAAATGCTCTTCGAAACGCGAACGATATCGAGCAGACTACTTGTGGCTCGCAACCAGACGACACACACCTGCCGCAGCCGGAGCAAGAGGCGTAGCGGGCAGCCCAGAAAGAGGCACCCGACCGAGGCTGGTGTCGCGCGGTGCTGTATCAACTTTCCGGATGGGTGCGACTTACTATGGGGGGGGGGGGGGGGGGTTATCGATCACTGGCGGCTGTGTTACATTAGAAACGTCGGAGTTCACGCTATCCGCCGCCCAACGAGAAACAAGCAAAAAGAAAAAAAAAAGAATAAGTGTAGCCAGCAGACGACCCTGAAGGGCTTTCGCAGACAATTCCGCAATCAGACGGCGAGCAGCCGGCACGGTATCTCGGGAGAAGCGCGAGCAGACGACACCACCGCCGTCGCCGCGGGCAACGCAGACGGCCACTTCGTGATCCGCACTTCGCAGCAGGCTACAGAAGTCCTGCACAGATATCGCCTCGATCCGGATTCCAGCGTCAAAGCACGAGAGGGTCGGGTTGCTTGCCTTAGCGAAGGGGAAAGGAAGAAACACCTTCTTTTTATTCAGCACACTTTTGAGGTCGTTGGAGAAAAGAAAACTGCTTGCAAGGCCGCGCAGGCGCTATTGGCATGCCCCGAGGTGCTTACGGACCGTAAATCTTTCAACAGGCGATTCCTCCCAAGCGACGAGAGGTTTTCGAGAACGCGTGGAGGATGAAAAAATTAAAAGAAGATGGAAGCGAGTTTGCGAAACAATAAAAAGAAACGATGATCAGGCCGATCCTAATGGCCAGCGGCCAGCTGCTTTTGCTCATTCATTGCTAGCCAGCGCTAGAGTGTGCCGGAACCTGGGTGGCGCTAAGTGTCGCACAACCTAATACGACGATGGGAGAGAGGGCGTAGAAGAGAAGACGAGGGAATTCTTTCTTTTCTCCTCTGGGCATGGCAGGGCGACGAAACATTGGTGATCTTGAAATTCCTGCGCTGGAGATCCACCCACCATGTTGGGCAAACAAGGCCACAGGGGACATTCATTCCTGTGAAGACGACTTGTTATCCGGGACCCGCTTGTTTTTGTCTGGGAAATCACCGGTGGCCGCCTGTCCTCGCTTTCATAGTGTTTTGTTGCAGACGCGTGTGTGTGTGTGGAAAAAGAAATGTTACATTCCTGGTAGCGAGCGCCTTATCGATGAATATGCGTTGCGCGCAGCGCCACCGCAGCTGCGCTGCTGTGAGAAAGGACTGGTAAAAGTAAAGCCGGCAACGAAGTGAGAACGATCTGTTAAGCGCGGTTTGAAAACAGATCTGTCGATGCCTTCGTTGATAGGGTTTCTTTTTTTTTTTTTGGTAAATGCTGGCTTTTAGCATTTCGGGGAAAAAGAGAAGAATGTTGGGTATTTTCGTACTGGCTGACGTCTACATCGATTCAAGGAACACGCATATGCATCAGCTAGGCAAAGGGCAAACGGCCATAAAACCCAGCGGTCTTATATCATCTCAATGAAGTAACAGCGTATATCGCTTTCGCTTTGGCCACGCATATCTTATAAACGCAGTTACAAAACAAGGGAAAACAGCATGCGAACTGTTCTTGGAAGGTGTCAAATAAAGCACATTTTATTTTCTTGTATGTACACAGCTTGACAAACTAACGGAAGAAATATTTTTATGCTTTTATTTTAACTCCACTCGCAGCTACTCGAAGAAGAAAATGCTCTAGTAGACGTTGCTTGAGTCCAAGTTAGCGCTTTTAAAAAACCAGACATTTTTAAGCAGCTATGGCATTTTGAAAATATTATGCGAAAGCATTCCCTGCCTCATAGGTGGCGTGATTACGATCTATGGACGGAATGTAACACCACGAGCTATAAATCATTATTTAAAAAATGTGGGGGCTTAGGCATCGCTTGAACCTAGTGATAGAGCGAAAGCTTCAAGTGTTGCAGTGATAACCACTGTAATACCGCCTTTTCAATCAGCGTTTTTTTTTTTTCATAATTTTTCTTAAGTTGTAGTTTTTGGGATAGGAAGGCACCTTATACTTTGAGGGGAGACACCATGGAACCGTGGGCACTTACACCTAATCAGGTCAAGGTCACATTTTTGTATTGTTTATTGGAGGGGGGGGGGGGGGTGCCAGCCTACGTGCCAATCGATAATGGTTGATTAGTTCCCCATAATTTAGCAACCGCTCTTCGTTACCCAGTAGTCGGGGAGTCCCATGACTGCCCGGAAGTAGAGTGCTCGAGCTATAGCTCATAGGCCGCCTAGTTGCCAGGGGCGGCAGCGTGCGCGGGTGTCCAGATTATCTGAATTGTTCAGTGGTTGTTGGCAAAGGATCTTCGCCGCCTCCGGCGAGATGATGCATTTTCCAAAATTTTGAATGGCAGTCCTACTGTCGCTTATGATAAATTTCGCTATTGTTCCTGCGCAGGCTGAAGTGATCGCCACTTCCTCCGCAGCCTCTATATTGCGTCCGCGGATATAGCCGCAGCGGAAACTGGCACTCCTCGGCCGTTTACGACCGAAGCCACCGCCGCCCTGATTTGGCTTCCGGCTGCATCAACGTAGGCTGCCTTACTGTCATCCATGTTTCCGAACCTCAGCTTTAAGGCCTCAGCTCGCTTCTACCTTCTTTCTGTATTGAATTCCGGATACATGTTTTTTAGGGAGGGGGGGACTACCAAAGCGTTCCTTATTATCTCCCTCTGTATGTGTAATTTCTCAACCTTTCTCCGGGTTTATTCCTACTTTCGCAAGAATTACCCTGCCCGTATTCGTGGAACTAAGTCTAAGTAAGTGAGATACTTTGACCTCTGCTAACTCCCTGCACGTATTGTGTAGTCGCTACATTGAGGTCGCTCTGTTGAGTCGCCTAGTGCTCTCTTTATGCATTTGCGTATGAGGGAATCAGCACAAGTTGAATATTGTCTTTGGAGGTGTCGTGACGCTGGGGTTAAGTCGACCCGGCCTTCACTTGGTAGCGTGCAGAGACTCGGGGTTGAAGAAGGACTGAATCTTCGAAGTTGGTAAAATATGTACAAGCAGGTTTAATGGCACTTTGAGAAACTTATTTACAAGATTATTTACACGAAAAAGAAGGGTACATCAGCAAAATGGCAAGCGTTAAGAGTTCATAGCGAGAAGCGACTGGATGAGCCGTTTACCCAGGGCTCAGAGCGACATTTCGTGCTCTGCAGCGTCCTTAAAAACCCCCTATGTCCAGCCCCTCTCTGAAGATGCTGACCAACCAAATCCAGGGCACACCCCTCAGGTATCGGCATCCAATCGAACACATCACTGCACTCATGGTCTGAAGCACTGACTGGTCCGGCATTCATTCGTTGGGCGTGATCACTTGTTGGCGGGAAAAGCTTGGGAACGGCGAGGAGAGGAGGTACATTTCTATTCTTCAGCAAAGAAACCACAGGCTGGTTCTGAAAAGGGGTTTTACTTCTCAGAAACCCGAGTGCACGTGGCGCCGCATAGGGCTCCCAACATGGTCCCTTTTCGACAATGGCAAATCTTTCCTGCATTCCCGGGAAATCACTTAATGGCCGTATGAGTCATGCTCCTTTCTTGTCCTGCACGTCAGCGGACATGTCACTCTGTCGTCTCCTTTGGATAGGAGGCATTCATCACGGGAGGATAGCACTTCTCGACTGGAAGGTTGAACAAAAGAAAGAAAGCACTTCCTGCTATTTCCCGCAGGGGGACGTTTCTTTGTGTTTTTCCAGACGTTCTCTTGACAGGGTCAATTTGGCATTTGCAGGTTGTCCACAAAGCAAAACATGCTTACAAAACAGGATTCCTGGAAACAGGCTCACTTAGAACCATTGGACCATCACCACATATTCACAAAACTTATCCATGCCCACAGGCGAACAATAGAGCGCGCAATTGCGGATGCTTGGTCGTAACAGGAGGCGACCTGAATATAAATCTCTTTTCAAATAGTACTGCGACGCGGGAATTAGATACTGTTAAATGTTCACTTCTGTATGAATACTATAAATGCCCCGACCAGAGTGACAGAAGAAACAGAAACATTATTAGATGTTTTCATTACAAATAACCAAAATCACTTAACATCTGCTGTAATCAGTCTGCCGATTAGCGATCACCTCCTTATATTTCTGTCTGTCAACCATGTACCTAATCTTAAAAGGAGCTTGAAACAATACGCTTATAGGGACGTCGATTGATTTCCACTTTATAACTTTCGTGAGCAGATAATCGGTGCGGACGGGAGCGACGTTTTTAACGAAGCTAATCTGAAGCAACGTACGATAAATTTATCACATCATTCAAACACATATATTCTACTTGTTTTCCCCGCAAAATACATACTCGTCCACGGCGAGCTCGTAAGCCTTGGATCAGCAGTACGCTACTTCACCGAATAAAAAAAACGTGACAAATTGTACAGCCAATTTCTAAAAACGAAATGTCCTGATGCTTTGAAAGCTTTCAAATCTTTCAGAAACATAGTGACAAAGGAGCTTCGAGCTGTAAAAAAACTGTATTTCGAGAGTCTGTTCTTCTTTTTTTTTTTTTTTCCGAGGAATAACCCGGAGGTGACTTGGAAGAAACTGAACTCTATCATAGGGCATATACCAGAACCAATAACCAAACTTATTCTTGATGGTATAGAGGCTGAGCAACATGAATTCGCTAACGCTTTCAATTATTTTTTCACTTCTGTTGCCCAAACTTCATCTTGCGAAGAGGTACCGCCCAACTATTCTCGCAATAACTCTACAATATTTTTGAATTCAGTTTCAGAGGGAGAGGTGGTGGCGGCTTTCAACAGTCTTAACAATAGCAAATTTGAGGATAGCGTGGCTGTTCAGATAATGCCAGTAAAATTTGTTATTCTTGATACATAAAACTGCCTGACACATATTTTCAACTTATGTTTATCAAAAGGCGTGTTCCCACGTAACATGCAATCGGCGAGGATCAGAGTATTATACAAAAAAGGCGATAAAAACGACCTTTCCAACTATCGTCTAATATCTATCCTGCCTACCTTCTCAGAAGGATTTGAAAAGTTAATTCTTGCTCGTCTTACGTCCTTTATTGATCATCATAATATTTTAAACCCCGCTCAGCTCGGGTTTCGGAAAACCAGATCTACTGAGCTTGCCCTTCTCGCTCAAAAAGTGTTTACATTAAATAATTTTGAAGGAAAGAAACTCGTCTTAAGCATATTTTTAGATTTCTCGAAAGCTTTCGACAGCATCAACCACAAAACTTTACTCAATAAACTAGACAGGTATGGCATACGTGGCACAGCCTACTCTTTAATATCTTCCTACATAGCCAATAGGACACAATATGTTGAAATAAACGGTTTCTCCTCTACAGTCAAGCCAGTCATCTCGGGAGTTCCACAAGGCAGTCTTTTAGGCCCCCTTCTTTTTATTCTCTACATTAATGATCTTGTTTCCATAGATTCATCTGCAAATCACATTATTTACGCTGATGATACAAGTCTGTTTTTCTCTGGTCACTCAGGCATAGAGCTATCCGGTCGGGCTAACTTAACCTTGGAAAAAAGTGAACACTGGGCGTGTCAGTAAAACAAAAGCCGTTCTCTTCCATACCAGAAATAAAGCATTCGAGCTGCCTTCTCTTGAACTCAGTGGCACGAAAATAGAAATTGCTCACTCTGTGAAAACGTTAGGCGTGCACTTCTCAGCGCACATGACATGGGACGTTCACATAGAATATTTAGTCAACAAACTGTCACGCACAATAGGTTCTCTACGCCGACATTTCCCAGTATTTCCACTTACCATTAACATTATGCTTTACAATTCACTCTTTTCGTCTATTCTGAACTACTCCTTGCTAGTATGAGCAACAACAGCAGAAAACATTACAAACTACTCATTCAAAAACGTGCAATAAGAAATATTACTAAAGCTTCTTACCTCGAACATACAGGACCAATATTTAAGCAGATAAAAATGGTTAAAGTAACATCTTTGCATAACTACAGGCTTTTGCGATTATATAAACAAGGCATCAGCAAAAAGACAACACACCAACACTCAAGACAAGATAAACACATACGACACCCGTAACCCGGAGCATTGGCACGTTACAGCGTGCCGGACGAACTATGGCAGGCAGATGCTTCGCTTCAGGCTTCCTACCATATTAAATAAATACTTTCCTAATAGTGGTCAAGATTTATCTCTTCCTCCCATTAAATTAATCCGTGAAATGTTTCTATAAATACATGTTTTTAAATTAGGTGTTCTGTCTTGCGGCGTGTCTGTTATTTTCATGTATTTTTCCTGATTTACCTAGTGCTTTTTTGTAGTCTAATTATTTCTCCATTCATTGTTTATTCACTGTGTGGGCGTAAGTTTCTCTGCTGTGAAATGCCGTCATATACAGGGGCAGCCGCCCCGTCAAGCTGTTCTTCGAAGCAGCTTTTCAGCGGCTGCTCCTTTGCTTTCCTTGTAAAAAAAGGAAAAATAAAGTATTATTATTATAACCGCATACTCGGCCAAAGAAGCGTGTGGTCTCATTCGGTTTCCTGGCTCTAATAGAGAAATTAGTATCTTAAACCATTTTAACCTGCAGAAAACGAAAATTGAATTCAAAGCACTAAACTCTCGACCTCCATATTATCTGCTACAAACCTCTGAGCTTTGGGCTACATAATGAGGCGATTGCCCTATCTAATACGTATGCCCGAGATGTTTGTGTGTAGTGTCAGTACCTATGTAGTATATGTTACACAGTTGGACTGAAATTTCTGCACAAGTTTTAAGTTTTGTATGTACCACCGTTGCCATGCAGAGGTGTGTTTGAGTTCACAATTTGATAGCTTTTTTTTTTTTTTTTTCCGGACCGTGATCTGCGTGTTTCCGTGTTTACAGGAACTGTGTTGATGAAATTTGCAATTCGGTACGCACCCTCCCTAACAGGATATTTCGAGGGATTTGGGAACACATACAGCGGTGATAAACGTCATCGAGTCCATCGCCTGCCATCTTAATTGTCATTTAATCAGCTGAAACTCCTGACCTACGTTCGAGATCCCAATGATATAGTCGGCTCTGCCGTGTAATACCGGCAACTGTCATCCAGTCCAACTGATGGCAAACTGCACTGCCGTCGAAAATATTTAATGAATCGGAGCTATGAAAGTAAAGCACACCTGAATGCTACAGCGACTCATCATACAGTTCCCACCACTCAATGACTTCCAAGGGGCAACTTTGAAAGGAGAACTTTCTACCACACTGCTTCCTGTCGCGCTTGTTTTCCCACGGCCCGCGCTAGAGCCAGTTATCTTATTCGGTCAACGCTGAAAGAACAGTCGCAAACATCGATTGCTTGTCGCGGTCTCCATCTATCGATGCTAGCGAACACTCAATGGCTCTCACGCGTCGGAAGAAGTCCGCCTGCACAATTTTTTCCGAACGATCAAGAACTGATCCCGGAGCATGTTTCAGCTCGCCGTACTGAAAAGTGCGGTACACGCGTACCACCTTTCGGGAAAGCTGCTCCCCAAGGACTGCGCTTGTTAGGGAGGAGCTTGTTATGGTGGGAGCGCGTCGAGAGGACACGATGCAAGACAGCGGAACAGTCTAGATATGATGTTGGGGTGTTTGCTGTCCTTCAGTATGACAACGAAAAGTGCTCAAGAGCACGTTGTTGCCTAACGCCTCGAGTAGCGCTCGTTGGTGGGCCTTCGTGGCCTGTGGGTAGTATGCCCGTGTCTCACAAACAGAAGATCAGCAGAAGATCAGTTTTAGCTCAATAACTTTCATTTGGTAACAGCAAGCTTCTTGGGAAATGTGGCGTCTCCGAATATTGTTTGCCTGTTTTTGATCTGTGACGTCAGGTGGGCTAAGAGGCAGCCCTTTGGAATTTGACGCCTGTTGTTGATTGGGTCTCCGGGCTGATGACGTCGCAGTCCAGCCTGATCAATCTGAGGTTTTGGCGCCATATTCTGCCCTCAACAACACCGAGTCTGTTGTTCATGAGCCATATATATGCTTGGGCCTTTTAAAATCATACATTGTGCACATGTGGAGCCACCTCGTCTATATGCTGAGCGCAAATCCTCCCTTGACTGCAGAACGCCGTGGACCGTGCGAGCGCCTCCGGTTAGTCGGTCGCGCCCAAGCTGTGGAGCGTCTGCTGCGGCTCATTTGCATGCTGCACGCGGCGTCGTCCTTGTCGAGGACGTTTCAGTGAACAGCGCGCCGTGGAGTGCGTCCGGCTATCAGGCGTCGAGTTGGCTTGTCTGGCCGGATCGCCTCCCGGAGACGGCGCAAGTAGGCAGACGACGTGGATTCGCTGCTTGCACGTGCAGACTTCTCACTCGTGGAGGACAGCGATGCGATCGTGCCGTCTCCATCAGGAGCAGAATTTACCCCGTCTGCTTTAGAGTGGTCGGGAGATTGGATATTCAAAATAAAAAAAATAAAAATGAGAAGACTTCGAAGGCCGAACGAGAAGTTATCAAAGAAAAGGTTAAGTAGTTCAGCTAAGCTTCCAATTAGCCGAAATTTATGCTTAAAGCGTAATCCGGTATGTAGCAACATGCATGTCTGTGACTGAAAGCATTTGACTAAAACATCGAGCCTCACCTGGATGCCTGCCTCCTCTTATTTTTTTGTCTATAGTGCCTGAATTTTTCACCCGAAACTATCGTCATCCGCTCGGTCGTCCTTGCCTAACTGTCCTGGCATTATTTTACATGGAATATGAAGATCAGCTTCTAAGTCGAAGATTATATATATATATATATATATATATATATATATATATATATATATATATATATATATATATATATATATATATATATATATATATATATATATATTGCCACCTAGCGTTGCCAGGTGGCGCATGACTGAGGTGTGAAAGGAGGACGAAGTTGAAGAGGACGACAAAGTGTCGCTTGCACGTTTGCGTCTGTGCTGCTGTGTTCTTGTGTCTGGGCTACCCCCTGCTATCATTGGTATCCTTAGTCACCGTGTACGTGACAATATATATATATATATATATATATTCACCCAATTGAGTCCTATATATATATATAGGACTCAATTCTACCTTGAAGAAGGACTGTCCACCGTCCGAAACTGTTGGAATAAAATAGATAATCGGGAAAGTTGTGTGACCCCCTGTTTGTTTTTATATATATATATATATATATATATATATATATATATATATATATATATATATATATATATATATATATATATATATATATATATATATTGTCACGTAGCCGTTTAGGCCCGTAACCAGAAGGTTGGGTTTTAATGGGGGGTTGAGCTAGCAGGCGCAGAAGAACAGGGTCGGAGCACCGAGAGACGGCAGCTAACTTCAGCTTCTTCTCGAACGCCACGGGGCACTTCTTCGAGTCCGTGCACGAGACTCTCAATGAGCAGCCGCCTAGCGGCTGCTGTTGCACACGCTACATTATATATATATATATATATATATATATATATATAAGCAGTCTCATGCTCATCCTCTTCGGCGACGTTGATCTGCCAATACCCGGAGCGCAGGTCTAGAGATGAAAAGTATTTCGCGTGTCGGACGGCGTCAATTGTGTCGTCGATACGAGGAAGCGGATAAGAGTCTGGTATCGTGTGCTTATTGAGCTCTCTGTAGTCGACGCAAAACCTCAGAGTGCCGTTTTTCTTGCGTGCGAGAACAACAGGGGCTGCCCAAGGACTCGAGGAGGGTCTTACGACGCCAGCAGCCAGCATGTCGCGTACCTGCTCAGCAATAATTGTTCGCTCACGCTCTGCGTAGCGCCGCAGCGGAATGGTTATGGGCGGGTGATTGTCGGTTGGTATACGGTGGACAATCAAATCAGTGCCAGGAAGCTGTGCACTAGTCTCCGCGAAAATGGCCCTGTGCCGGTGCAGCAGGGCACTCAAGGTTTGAGGACCAGAAGGCTCACCTTTAGCATGCTCGTCCATGGGTGGGCTAGGGACGGGACGGCATGAGCGGAGCTGCACTTTGCCGTTTTCGATTGACAGAGCCACGTCCCCGGACATGAGGTAGTCTGCGCCCAAGATGAGGTCAGCAGGCAAGTCCGCAAAAACCGGGACGCCCACCAGGACCTTGCTGCCAGCCTCAGTCCGGATGCAGATATCGACTGCACCGACAGGAACAGCGCTTCCCCCCAAGCCTTGCAGAGGAGGCGAGGTCCATTGACTCATCGGGTCCGGTGCATAACGTCGAAGCAATGCCGTTCGCTGAGCACCGGTGTCAACCAGTGCGGTCAACTCGCCGACGCCGTCAACATGAACCGGCAGGAAGGGAAGAGGGTGATTCTGGAATTGTATGCGTGGGCGGGCAGCATAAGGCTGCGGCTCTCATTTCAAAGTATTCGTACCCGACAAAAGTAATAATAATCAGAAAGAAAGGGGCCGGCAAGGTGCGCACAATGTAGAGTAACTCCAGGTTAAGGGGATGGTCATTAAAGTACAGGATAAAATTGTTCAGAGCATAAAAAGTGAACGACGATTACACTGCTTTAAACTACCTCCCATGCTTTGATGAAAACGCACAGGAACATATATAGTTCCTGCGGTAATCTCAAGCAGAGTCCGCCCCTCGGCGCTTCTCTCCTTTATTACCTATTATACAACCGTACGACGACGATCGACGAACACGCTTTGTACGTGAAAAACTGCTAACGCTGTGTAACCGGATCCGTGGACATTAGTTTTCTTCCGCTCCTGTTGTTCGCGCTGTATCTCCTGCAGATGGCGATACAGTACATCAGTGTTGCTGCAGTTTTTGTCCTTACAACATATCGATGTTATTTCTGTCCAGTTACATTTTTATTTTTCCCACGGGAACGTCACTGTGTTTCAGAGCGGCTATACCGGGCATAGTGGAGAACTTCTCAGGTTTTGCCAGAAGTGACTTCGCTTTGTAAACAGACTGTATTTCATTTCTTGAATGCAGCCAGTGCGTTACTTGAGGAACCAATCCACTTGTCAAACGCGCAGTCTTGCCGTCCGAGCTGCAGCCAGCATGTCAAACTTCAAGCAGGAAGCCCCGTCGTACCGCTAGTAATTTTCCCCCAGAAGCAGTTTGTGTAACGACTTTACAGTTGCATGTGTCATAGTGCGCTTGGGAAAACAAAAAGGGAAACTTGAAAACTGAGGGAATCGAAGAGTATATACCTAGCTGTCTTGGGCGTATCTGTAGCGTGTAGCAGCTATCTCGGTTAACGCGTGCCCTTGTGCTTTCCCTGTGAGAAATATGCTTTGCTCGAGAAGGTACACAAAGGTGCATTCCACGCCCGGAGATAACACTATCCTCCTTGGAAGGCACGCGTACGCACTGGCCTGCCTGTCGAGCGTCCTTTCTTCGCGACGATAAGATTAGACAGGAACTGAAGAGAACAATGCATTCCTCTCCCCCCCCTCCGTGTGCCACGCGAACAGACACTAGGAGCACCACGGCACCTATAGCTCTCTCTTCAACCTCCTAACTGTCGTCCTCCTACACCTCCATTTACCTACTCTCCAGCGAGAGTGATCACGTGTCCAAGGCGTGACGTACAACGTCTTCGCTGAGGGCACCTGTGTCAAGAGAAGCCCAAAGGAGCATTCCTGAGGGAACTGGCCGCGGTAAGCCATGGGTGTGGCTTTCGGCTGCTTAACGCAAGGTCGCGGTGTCCAATCTAGGCCGCGTGATATGGATATCAGAGCTCGTTAATAAAAATAAAAATAAAGAGCTGATTGAAATGATTTCGGCGTCCAGAATATAGTAGGGTGGTCTGGATTTATTTCGACCGCCTTAGGTTATTTAACGAGAATCGACATACATATGGCTTCTCTCAAAGGCCAGATGCACCTTCTAATATTTCAAATCTACATATGTCATACCATACCATACCATACCATACCATACCATACCATACCGTACCATACCATACCATACCATACCATTTCTGGCGCTAATTGCATATGCGCGTCGAACTTCTTTGCCCATGAATAAAAAGTTGCCGCCGCTTTTTAACATTTTCTTCACGTGAAGCCACGTCCAACATACCAGATCTATTATTTCCCAGTTTCATTCTGCCTGCGATATGACTAAATCACTGTGACAACGATTTTCTCAGTATTTTTTTAAAGGCAACCGCGTATTCAACTGACGCATCGTGACCGCCACTACGATTGCCATGCTTGCATTCTCCCTCTCTCTCTTCTCCTTTTACCGGTAACCTAATCAAATGTGTAGCAAGAATTTTAGTCAAGGCCCGCGAGATAAGATGTGCCCGTCGGAGATATATAGTTCAAGTGAGATATGAATCTTGTCAGAGATAAATGCAATCTTCTAGTTCGTCACGTATATAGCTATTTAAACTGCGTGAGAAAGGGATCTCCCACATACCACATATTCTGGCTTGTTCATATTTTTGAAAAACGAGCACTCCCTGACGTTGACAGCATCGAGTCGGCAGTTCTGTGGCGTAGCGACTAAGTATGACACCATGGGCGTTTGCACCCGGAATCCCGATGCATTCGAGCACTTTTGCACCCTTATGACACGCTATCTTCCAATGACGGGCTGTCTGCAAGGGTCGCTCCTGGCCTTGTCGAAATCTCCAAGCGAGTGCAAGCATTGCATCCTCTCTGTGTTGTCAGGGGAATTAGCGGTGATCATATCTCAGCTCGTCAGAAGAGCATTTGGTGCCCTCGCACTCTTGGCGCGTCGTTCAGCTTCGCCTGCGAGGTGAATTCAGCGTTCTTGAGCTTGATTTCAGCATGTCCGTTCCCATTCGAATCCACCCTGTTCTGAAAACAAGATGACACCGTGGCAGCACTGCGCTGTGGAAACCTAGGGAGGAAACTGACAAAGCAACGCTTTGATCGAAATGAAATGCAGGTACGGCCAACGTTACTGGCCCTTTGGAGGAAACAAACCACCGTGAAATCATGGCAGTCTTCAGCCCGGACCTCTGTAGCCAGACTATTTCTCTGAACAATGATCCCAGAGTCGTTTTATTTTCTAATTTTTCGGGGAAGGCAAAGGGATGACGTAACGAGTTGGAATGTAGTGGATGGAACATTTTCAAATATGCTCTAAGGAACAAATGCACCTTTTTCTGTCGAACACTTCGACATGTACAGAAAGAGTCATGGAATCAAATTTGACAAGAACAAAACTAGTTTGTCCTGTGTCCCCACCAACCATGTAAAACCACTAGCTCTTGCCTTCTCCTTACCCGGCGTTCTGAATCAGTGCGCTGTTTTAGTTATGTTAGGGCTTCAATGAAGACATTCTCTCCCTATCTTTCTAGAAAATCGGGGTGCCTGCGGCGAAGAAGTTGCTGTGAGAAACTTAAACGTCCCTGCTTTTCAAGGAAACCCGAGGAATAAATTTTATTGGAGAGAACTTTTCATTGTCTTTCAGGGGATTTCAAGGAGGAAAATTAACTGCCTCACTTTTTTTAGACTGCCAGAGTTTTCAGACTACTGTAAGAAAAAAAAAAAGGTCCTGCATTAGGGTTACAACAAAAGCTTAGGATGAGGGCTATCGGGTCTAGTTGAAGTAATATTCGGTTAGGATGGAAGGTCACTTTTGCGGACCGCTCTGGTCCCCTGTCCTCATCGATCCGCAGCTCTCAGATGCGTGTGGCAACACCGGGGCAGGACCGCGCTGTCAAGTGTACAGTAACCTCTGGACTTTGCCTCCATCGATGGCCCCTGATAACGGACTCGGGGAATCCCCACCGCTCTTTGCCACCGTTTGTTTTGTTTGCTATGTTGTCCACAAAAGCTTCGCAAGGCGGTCATGGTTCCGTGGACTCACTGTGGAACTGCGGCTTATCGATAATACGTAACCTAAGACTATCCGGAGCCTAAGAAGAGGCATGTAGTGGAGGAGGTTGGCAAGAGGTCTTTGTTAAGGATAATGACTAATAGTACCACTTCACCGCTTTAACTGGCTCGTATCTGGGCCACTTCGCACACAGGACAAGTTATCACCTTCGAGTGCCATCTTAGTGTCGCACAACCTTGTGACGTCAACGCTTCTCGGCAACGCGGATTGAGGCCCCTCGAAAGTATATATCTGCTGCTTGCCGGAGTGGCCGAGATCGAGAGCCCATGCAATTCGAGTCTTTAGGCTCTCTTCGCTTCGTTTTCTGCAGGTCGTGGAAAGCGCTGGGTTTCACTGGAGATAAGAATCTTTTTTATCTCTCGGTCACAAATATGTTGTTTTTGCCTTCTTGGAGTTTCAGTTAAGGGCCACAAAATAGTGTAGAAGTTTATTTCTCTCTCTCTCTCTCTCTCTCTCTCTCTATATATATATATATATATATATATATATATATATATATATATATATGCGAGAACATTTAACATACTAGGCCGCTTTAGAAAACTATAGAGCGAAGTGTACGCTTCATTTAAAGAAACATTTATTGGACTCGACGTTTCGACCAGAAGCTGGGTTTCATCCTGATGAAGGCCAGCTTCTGGTCGAAACGTCGAGTCCAATAAATATTTCTTTAAATGAAGCGTACACTTCGCTCTCTCTCTCTCTCTCTCTCTCTATATATATATATATATATATATATATATATATATATATATATATATATATATATATATATATATTTATATATTGTTCAGCCGTCACCTTTCCTCCCTAGTGATCTGGAACGCGGGCCCGTTGCACTAGGACGTCGCGCATGGGCATATTATTCATACGGTTATCGCACCGCATACAAACAAAAGAGTACTGTTACTGGGCCAAAATTTCACTTCGTTTCCTGCACACCGCTACTGCGCTCTAGACAAGCGCACGTACTGACGACTGCGCACAACAGTTTTCAAGCTCACAGAGAATCATAACCCTTGTACTTTTTTCTCTTTTTCCTCATGCTTGTAAATTGTCGCTGCTTATTTCCAAAGTTATTATAATGTCTTGAGTTGTACTTTGGGGCATACGCAGTACGCATAGACGCGTGATCAAACTGAGCCGGGGCCGTAGTATCTTGCACACACTGAACCATATCATGGGATATGCTCTTTGTTCCAGTGATCTATATATTTCATTGGTATTTCACTTATCTATTTCGGATGTTTTTGTCTGGTTGCTTTGTTGACTTCTGCATACCTGTATTCCTTTTGTATTGAGTTTCATGTCAAGCGCTATTCAACGGCATTGTTTTGTATCACGCTGCCCTCTTGTACTTACCCTTGTTTTGTTTTATTGTCCCCTCTATAATGCGAAAGCACTGCGGGTAACATAAATGAAATTAAGTGAAATTTATTGGATGGGACGCACACAACGGCAGATTCATTTACTGCATCAATCGAGCTATTCTTCCTTTTAGCACCTGTAGTAGACTACGAAAACGCAATATTGTACGTTTTAATGGCTTTCGTTTGGTTTGGTTTGTGGGGTTTAACGTCCCAAAGCGACTTAGGCTATGAGACGCCGTAGTGTAGGATTCCGGAAATTTCAACCACCTGGGGTTCTCTTTAACGTGCACTGACATCGCGCAGCACACGGACGCCACTCCGTTTCGCCTCCATCGAAACGCAGCCGCCGAGACCGGGATTCGATCCCGCATCCTAGGGCACAGTGCTCGAGCGCCTTAAGCGCTGCGCCAACCCGGCGGGGCGTTTTAATGGCTTTCGTCGTGTACGAGTCATAAAGGTCTACTATGACGTCCGCATTCAGTCGCTTAAATTTGTGTCATTTCATGATAAACAAATCATGTCATCAACAGCGGAAGATGCGAAAAACGGCCCTGAAGTTTGTCTAGCAACAACTTTATTGTAGTGGCACCGACACACTCTCGATATATGCATCAATGCATGCACATATCAATAATTTAGTACTTTTGTCTTGGTATGTTTTTCATGTAGTCTCTTTGTGTCATTGTTTTAAGTGGAATAGGCTTCAATGACGCAGATCTGGAGGCGTAATTTTGCAAAGTATCGACACGTTTCTCGCTATTTTGGTAATAGCTGTGTTGTGCGTCACGGTCTGCGTCACCGGAATGCACGTTGATAAGCCATTTTCTCCGATACTAATGTTACCAGGTATCCAACACAAATTGTAATATTTGGATTGCGGTTGAGAGATTCTCTTAAAATGTCAAGTAGGTTGGTGTCCAGTAGTATATTGAGAATACCTGTACTGTAGTCAAAATAGATATTAATTCTGGACCTTTGGTGCTTATTAAAGAGATAGATGCCCTGTATGACATTTATTGTTGCATGAATTTATACAGTAAAATGGCCCTGCTGTACAGAGCATATTCTGTGTAGCGTCGCCATTTCCTATCCTTGTTTTCTTACCGTTTCATTCCTTTCTGGGGTGCTTGGCTTCACTCGGGCAAAGGGCCAGAGTTTCTTAGCAGAGCAAGATATCTTTTTTTTGGTCTTAGTGTAGGTCCCGAATATTGTTTTAATCCTCACCCAGGAGGTAGTTATAGAGGGCCGAAAGATACGAAAGCGAAGCTAAGCGTGGCAATAAACGACCACGCATCTAGAAACTGAGCTGGCAAGGAGCTCTCTGGTCGCTCCCTTTAGCATAGTCCACTCCATTAGTAGCAGTTGCTCAGGAGTGCGAATCGCCAGAAGAGCGCCCTTCCAGTAGGAGAGCGTCGGCGTTGGGATGAGAGAGGGTCTGAGTATTCCCATATATGGTGGTAGAGGGTGTGTGATGCGGAGTCTAATTATAGGAAAGGGAGGGACACGGGTCTTTGTCCCGGCCCCAGCCACACCGCACTTAATTTCTCTCTCTTCACCAGTGCGCACGCCCAACACGAACAAAGTCGTGTATTTTAATTTCTGGGTACTATATAGTACTGCATAACTATTGCATCGCAATATATTCCGTAAATCTCTATCTTCGTGACAATATCATTATGACATTGAATCTCCTTGACTCCATTTCATGGCGAAGGCCTCTCCCCTTTCCCTACAAATAGCTATTGCTGTCCTGCGATAATATACTATCTGAACTTGAAACCTTCGTGATATGTGACCTACCCGTCATTTTTGGTGGCTACCCTTACCAGGCGTGCCTTCCCCTGAGTCCACTCCTTCTTCCCCAGAGTGTGGCAGAAACTTGCTCTCCTCCTCTCCATACCGCACGCCCTGTCAGTGCCCATCTGCACTTTGGTTTCAAACAGGGTACCATAAACTCATGTTTTTTTCCTAACCCTCTCTTTTCTCTCCGTGTTATCTTAACGTCACCGGCATCGCCTTACCTCGAGGACTAAACACTTCCGCCGCCGTGATCACGCGATCGCCCATCCCCACCCCTCGCATAAGCCCCAATTCATCAGCAGGTAACACGCGCGGACGTAAGATGCGGCTGAACACTTCGGCACACCTCTCTGGTTCGACTCGCACATGGTATGTGTGGGCGCACTGGAGAAGGGGACAAATATCACTCAATTTAAAAAAGAAAGAACGAAAAGGTTGAAAGCGTTAACTATATTCCTATCTGAATTTGCTGATTTCTGCAAAAAAAACGTAAACGCTGTCCCGCAGGCGGAAGCGATACCTTCAATTCAATTTGAAGCCTTTTAGTTATCCTGAGTTACTATATAACTATTTTATAACGGTGCATATTACGGCACTATTACGGCACTTAGACGCAATCACAGTAGAGAATAAAAAGAAACGTCCTGTTGTACAAGGACGCCCGTAGGACTTGTCGCTACCTGTTGGAGTCAGGCGTGACAGCGGTTGTACATCCTGTTCGAGTGCTGCCCCGCATCATTCTTTTTAAGTTTGCTTCTCCAAACCGAGTTTCGCCCCCTTTTTCTTTTCCTTTTCTTTTTTTTTTTTTTTTTTTTTTTTTTTCGCACGCGTCTCCGTCTCCGTTCGACAGTGCGGCTCCATAGCGCGCGCCCCATATTAGGTATTCGCGTCGCGTGCACTACGGAGTCCTTGCCAAGGACGTTTCGTCCTCAATGGGGCGAAGCGAAATGCTGCAGCGGACACGATTTCACACCCCTTTAGCGCACCTTGAGACAGACCGCAGCGGTTTGATGCACCTCGTAATGCCATATAGGTTGTTTGTCGACTCGTTATCAATTGCATGTCTACTATTCTTTCTCAGTTTGTGTATGCACTTATTTGTTTAGAGGTATTGGTCTACTTTGGTCATCTGATGAGAAGAGAGGAGTCGCTGGAGAAAGATTTGATGTTGGGAAAGGTTGAGGGTCGCCGGAGAAGGTATAGGCAGCGAACGCGTTGGTTAGATGGCATCCTCGAGGCACTGCAGATGAAGTTATGTGATTTTAGGAAGATAGTGAGCGACCGGAAAGCGTGGCGTGACATGGTCCATAGGGTCACGAAGAGTCGGACACGACTGAACGACTAAACTGAACTGATTGGCGGGTGCCTTGTGATGAATAGCAGTTTACAAGCATCCTTAAAAAAGGAACTATTGACAGTTGTACCTGACAGTGCTCATGTATGGGGCATAAACACATGGAACCTAAGACGAGGCTTAAAAATTAATTTCAGTGTTCGCAATAAACTGCACGAAAGGAAAAAGAGGCCTGACAAACCTAGGAGAGAGAAAAAGCACAGTGGGTCGGGGATCAAAAGCGATTTGATAATATCGTACTCGAGCCAATACAAAGGAACTGATCTGGTTCGGGAAAGTAAGATATTGGTGAAGATAACTCAAGGTCGCTGGCGCAAAAGGGCGACCGATGGTCAGGCGGGCGTATGCGATTAGCATGGTTGTCGCGATACGGCACCCGCAAATGACACGGGCGGAGATAGTTGGCCTTATAATGATAATGACGATTCAGTTTGTTCCCTTCTTTGTTTTACGGAAATGCAGTGTGCAAGGAACTATATACCTATAAGTCAGATAACTTGCTACCTTTTAACGAGTTCGTCCATCGGCCCGCCGGCAAGTGTGTGTGTGTGTGTGTGTGTGTGTGTGTGTGTGTGTGTGTGTGTGTGTGTGTGTGTGTGTGTGTGTGTGTGTGTGTGTGTGAGTGTGTGTGTGCGTGCGTGCGTGCGTGCGTGTGTGTGTGTGTGTGTGTGTGTGTGTGTGTGTGTGTGTGTGTGTGTGTGTGTGTGTGTGTGTGTGTGTGTGTGTGTGTGTGTGTGTGTGTGTGTGTGTGTGTGTGTGTGTGTGTGTGTGTGTGTGTGTGTGTGTGTGTGTGTGTGTGTGTGTGTGTGTGTGTGTGTGTGTGTGTGTGTGTGTGTGTGTGTGTGTGTGTGTGTGTGTGTGTGTGTGTGTCTGTAGCTAAAGTAAACTGAGTTCTAATTTTTCAGACTTTTGTGTAGAACCCTGCAGAAGGATATTTTCCACCATTCCGGTTATTTAATTATGCTGCTCCAATGGTGTACATGTCCTCTATGCACGCACAATGACTCATCACATCTCCGGAGGTCTCACTTATTCGGACTCATATTTGTCCTTAGAGTTGTTTCGTCGAGCGAACCGTCTATTTCTAAACAAGCGAATGAACGCCCACAGGCATTCTTAAGTTCCGGCGAAATGGGGAAGCGTCTATCCTGATTACGACTTTCTGCGCTGAAAAACTCGAAATTGTGATGATTTCTCGTCTGATTCGGGGTAGTCATAATAATTCATGCAAGTCTAGACAGCGAACAAAGAATAAGTCGCACGTGCTGCCACCAAAAATAAGCTAGTATTAGACGCGTACATCTGTAATCATTCATCGCATATACAGACGACCATTAATACCCAAAATTGCAAATGTTGAATTCTGGACACTCTACGCACGTGCCTTGCAAACACCCTGCGTTTTAATATAATTGAAATATCTCACTGACTGCAAAATTCTACAGTGAACAAGGCTTAGCTTCATATCTCACAAGAGCGCAACACGAACTAACACCGACTAAGAGATACAACGAGCGTTATGTGTTTGTCCGTGTCGCTGCGTTCTTGTAAGATATCAGTCCTTATCATCTTGCCCATTTTCTTCTTTGAACAAGGCTCCCGCAGCTGAAATGTAGCTTTTCTAGTCTTTTTGTTTCTTAGTCGGCGTCAGCATTTTAAAGCTTTGATTCCATTTTTAGCTTTCATTTTGTCCGCATGTGGCCATTGTGAATCGTGGCTTGACAGAGAAAGGTTCCAAAAGTGAACAGAAGTATGACAGGGAAACGACAGGGTATGACCCACTATGGGCTTTCCAGTTTCGCCCCGTGCGATTAAGCGAGAGTGGGCTCACCCACCTTTTATTTAAACAATCGAACTATATCTTACTGCACCTACTTTGTCTGCCGGCGGTGTTTTCTGAAGATTGCGGCATCTTCTGGAAAGGACTGTGGTAACGATCATGATGATGATGCTGTCCAACTGCAACGCTATCGCCGAAAGAAGTTGAGTATGCCACATCACGCTTTAATAACAATAATTAAATGTAATTAACTACTTAATGAATATCGTGTATATGATAGTGATTAGTTTTATCTTTTTTTTAATCAAACAGTCCTCATTAAATGCGTCTTTATTGTTTGCTGTACAAACATGAACATAGTTAAGGAATTCATATTATGGAATAGCGCAGAAGAGACGCGTGTTATTTTCTCTTTTTCGCAATTCCACAATATAAATTACTTCCAGCTTACCCAATACAGCGCTCTATTGAAGTGGCGAAATGTTTAACGATCGAATTTTCCTAACGAGTAACAGTTTAACGCCGTCATCACAAATATTTCTTTCAAGGGCACTATGCCTTCTGCACGATTTGAATAAGATCCAGACTGATGGGGCGCTGGAATAGATGCGAAATAATAAATATTTGCTCTGCCTCTCAGCGAAAGGAATCGCTTTGTTGGAGTTGAAATCGTTGCTTCCGTCCGCGCATTCACAGAAGGGCTGCCAGAACCAGTACGCTGTACAATATATAGACCGAAGTCTATACCTGCATCGTACAGTGTCGTCGGCGCTGCAAATCTGACAACATTTGCAAATGGCGGTAAAAGATATTGTTCATCTTTATTTGCAGTGAGTATAGTTTTCTTGTGAAAAGCACGGTCACTTATTGATTTACTTTTGTTGTGCGCGAAGTTGCAAGTGAGAAGGAAGAGTATGATGATGTATTCACCCGCTGACTTGTCCTGTATTGCGCATGGTTTTCGTTCTAGGATGGAAGTAAAGTAGAGATATATATTAGTCGAGTCACAAAGGGCTACTGCAACTTCTGTTCTCTAAGTTGGGTTTACGCCAAAAACTTCATTCACAGGAAACTGTTGCCACAAGTGGAACGTTGTCTCGCTGAAGAGCTACGTCATTACTTTTTATTCTTTTATTTTATTTATTCATACTGTCAGCATGAGTGAAGACAGGAGCTGCCGGATATGTACAATAATAATATTAAATACATGAAGAAAAAAAACGATAAAGCTATGCACTTCATTAGTACTTGCATGCACAAAACACACCACTTTACAAGAAACCCGTACAGCCCTAATTATTATAAAAAAAAAAAAGAAGCAAATCATAATTCAATACGTACATGGGATAACTACTATTAGTTACAAGAATAAATTACACAGCACACCAGGAAATCATCATACCGTTAACAAGTACTTTGTCAAACCATTCTCAAACGCTGTAAGTTCGGTAAGAATGACAATATCGTATGGCAGCTTGTTCCATTCGTCTATTGACTGACTTAAAAAATAATATTTGAAGCAATCGGTTCTGTAAATTAAAGGTGTAATGCATTTCGCGTGCTTTGTTCGTCAGCGAAACTTAACATCTGGTGTGATGTGTTTGTTAATATGCACGTGATAGTACCCAGTTAATATTTCAAAAAAGAAAACCAGCCTATTGTATCTCATTCTTTGATATAAAATAACAAGTCCAGCTTTTTTTCTGAGTTCTGAAACACACTGTGTTCTAATGTAGGCGTTATAAATAAATCTAAGCTCACGGTTCTGAACCCGCTCACATTTCTGTATATTTTTTGTTATGTATCGTGGCTGGTACCTCTCATCTCACTGGCCTTAATTCACTGTTTTAATTCCCACTACACTACTTCGTCATCGACATCATAATCAGCCTGAGTGTACTGCAAGAATAAAGGTCCACCCACATCCCTCCAATTACACTTTCCTTCTATCCCGAGCATGTCCACATTGGCAGGGACACAGTGCACATCCTGGCTGACGCAAGTCTTCCTTTGTTTTCTTAATATCTACAAGAAGCTTGTGAACCGGAGTAGTATATGTCCCTGAAAACTCTCTCACCTCACCCAGGCCTAAATGTCTGCCGCACCCTGTTACCCTCGCCTTACCTCGTAATTAACTATGTTAACCTGTTCTCTCGCCTCCGCATTACAAGTCCTGCCCAAGCCTATTTCTTCGTAATATCCCCCACAATATAATTAACTCTCGTTAGTTCCCTTGCCCACTCTGCGCTTTTCCTGTCTCATAACGATACGCTTGTCATTTTCCCGTTAACCGAAGTTAGCTATGCTGCAATGTCCTACAAGCTTCGCCTTCTGAACCAGCAATTTTAGGAGTTCGCACCCCGGCAATTGGCGCCGCTTTAGCTATCCCAGCTCATTAGAGGGCTGCGCCCCTATTTGTGGCTGCGTACTAATCCATTAATGGTTTTACCGGTGTTCGGTATAGCCGCCGCTCCTGTATCGGCAGCAGGTATACGGCACGCACGAACGCGCTCTCCGGGTGCATTTCGTATGCGCAGCTTGCCGAGTCCTTGTCGAGGACGTTTCGGCAAGGAGGTTGGCGAGCGGAATGCGTCCAGCGATCACACGCCCAGTTAAGCTTGTCTGGCCGGATTGCGCGCAGACGGCCATTGGCGCGATTGCGGCATGCAGACTATAAAATTCCGACGGCGTCTGTCGCTGCGCATGCCCCGGTGCCAGTTGGTGACCACGTGATTGAGTCGTCTGCATGCATCGAGGGCAGACGACACTCATACATAGCGGCAAGCTTATCTGCGCATAAGCGAGCAAGGGTGGCGGCGAACGAAAGGAAAATGAAAGAAGCGGCTGCGAGGTAACGAATGGTCCTGCAATAATGAATTGAAAGACGAAGAAGAGAGGGAGAAAAAAAAAAGACAGCTACACAGGGGAAGGTGAGCTTCAGAAGGAAGCAGGCAAAATGGCAAACAAGACACACTGCAGAGAAAGAGAACTGAAGAAGACGTGTCAACAGGAAAGAGCGCCCGACAACAAATAAGCTGGCGAAACAGAAAACAAAACTGTCGAAATGGCGTCGCTGCTCGCTGGGCTTTTCTGCAGGCTGTCGCAAGTGATAAAAATGGCCGATTGGCCCCTTAGATGACAAGGAAAAATTCCCAGAGTGCGAATTCCCAGTCGACACAGCGGGTCGTAAAGGCGATGAGTTGCAGCGTCGTGTAAGGTGCTCGCCTGCGGAGCGTCCTCGGGCACACATATGCTATTCACCGGGGAAGGAAAAACAATGACCTTTAGCGGGAAAGGTTTGACACTCTCGCTACCGGGGCTGAATGGTTGTTTGGAAACCACGCGAGAAGGTTTCGTCCTTCTAGATTATGATTGTGGTTATGTCTTATCTCTAGACTAACAAAAAAATTTCAATGGCACGAATGTCTACGCACTCTATACTGTGCCCTTGTTAGACCGCGTCTTGAGTTCGCGTCAGTGGCCTGGAATAACTTATCTGCCACCTATTGCGCAAAAATTGAAAATGTCCAGCGTAAGTTCATACGCATCTTTTATGACAGATATATTGGACGCCGCCGTTTCTACGACTACGATTCTCTCTTGGCAGACCACAAAATGTGTACTCTTGGCGACAGGCGACTCATACGTGACATGCAGTTTTTGCAAAAAATTGTGCGTGGTTTCATTAACTGTCAGACCTTACTGATGTCACTGAATTTTTGTGTGCCGCATGCAAAGGCTGCAAAATGTTCTGACACATTTTATCCAGATTTGCATGCCAACTGTCCAATGACTCGTATACAAAGCTTGTATAACAAAACGTTTATTGACACGGACATATTTGCCTAATTGTTGTTTTCATGCCTGGTTTTAAATGTTAATAAGTGTTCTGATGTATCTGACCTAGTGTGCGCTCCTTTAGGCCACTTGGCTGTTGAGGCACACTCAAATAAACATTATCTATCTATCTATCTATCTATGATGCCTCATTGCACAGCAAATGTTTACCTAGTAGCGGGAAATGCGAAGCAAGAGCCGCAACTGTACAGTGCACTTGAGGATGCATCTCTCCGAGGTCTGAGCGCGTCTTCGGATATCAGCTTGCCTGACTGCCTGCAATGTCTTTTGTTGACCTTTCAGGGAAAAAAAACGAATTAATTAGCTTGGACATCGGCGCATAAATTACATGCAAAAGCGTAATATCATAGCATTTGGTTTCAAGTAAAGCAAATAATTGGTGGCACTAATTAATTTAATCTAGCTGTTATGTATTGTTGTCTATACTATGCGGTGTGAGGTCGCTGCATATGGCCTCTAAACCGGCGCTCTGAAATGCGTTCTTCAGTTGTGTAAAGATAGAGCACACTGCTCGCGACCGAAAGCACGCCGGTTGGATTCACCGCTGAACCACCTTTTCCTTTCCAGAGAAAGTGCCTGTGGGGACGTCACGGACATCTCGAGTCCTCGACCAATGTGAATTTTGTGACACCATCGTCTTTTCTGGATAACTGGACCTCCAATAGCATCGCATTAAAATAGTAAAAGTATTATTAGTAACATTAGCATTCTTTCATGGTATACGTAACGTTATAACGTTATGTTGTGTTGCGTTGTGCTATGGAAGCTTCATCGGCTATGAGAGGCGCTATAGCAGAAGATTCGGGCAACCTCCTCGAGGTTGTTCAACGAGCACTCACATTGCGCCGTACACGGATGTCTCGCGTTTCGCCTCCACAGTTAAACGACCGCCATGGCTGCATATGGGCTCGTACCCGTGTCCTCGAGCTCAAAATTCGAGCGCCCTAACGAATGACCCCAGCAGCACGATTGGTTCGTTTGTGGGGCTTAACGTCTTAAAGCGACTCAGGCAGTGAGAGACGCCGTAGTGGATGGTTTCGCAAATTTTTACCCCGTGAGGCTCTTTAGCGTGCACTGACATCGCACAGTACACGGCGTATTTGCTTTTCGCCTCCATTGAACAGCGGCCGCCGAGGCAGGGAGGCCTGGAATCTATCCCGCATCCTTAGGCACAGCAGTCGAGCACTCCAACCACTGCTCCACCGCGGCGGGACCCACAGCACGATTGGTGTCATAGTATAATAGCATTAGTTGCTGCTGCATTGCGCTTTTAATATTAATTATCAGCATCGCATTATCATTGTAACCAATAAGAACGCGGCATTTGTGGTCACGTGATTCAAATCTTTACTTTGTGGAGCTCTGATTAAAATGTCAGGAGGAAACTGGGACATGCTCGCTCGGCGACAAGGAAGTATTGTTCGGTTTGTTGTTACTATTTGCCTCAAACCTCTAGAAGGCGGATTAAACGGCATAATCGACTGCGGTCACGCATTATATCTTCCGAACGCAAGAAGCGGCTTACAAAGGAACTGCTACCGATTCCACGCGTTCACATCCCCATTGTCATCGCCGCCATCCCCCACCCAATTCCAATCCAATCGAACATTGGAACCTGTCCAGATTTCCATCGTCGCGGCCTCCGCTGCTTTGCTCTGAATAGTGGAAATTCCCCCTCACTGTACGGTGAGACCGACAGGGTGCCACCGCGTGTCCAGTGGTGGCGAGCAACCCGATGCCAATGGCAGTGCAAAGCAATCAACCCTTTTGGGCACATAAACAAAGGCGTCGGGCCTGGCGAAACAAAAAGGCGGGGCCGTGCACGATCGAACTGTTGATAGGGCACTGCGGCTGCGAAATATAACGCCGATATGAAATATTGAAAAGGGGGAGAGAGAAAGAAAGAAAGCTGCGGATAAGCTCGGCCTTTTGTGTCGCCAGGCCGCGTGGTGGAAGGGCTCCGGCGACGCGACCAGCACGTGTATCCCACGTGTGATGCTTTATCTGTCTGTCTTTCTCTCGCGTTTTCTCTTTCCCTTTTGGTCGTCGTTGAACGAGCACTCCCTACACGCGACGACCTCGGCTGCGGCGCGGCTTTGCCGGAGGACTGGCTCGTCGTAGCCGCCGCCGTAGGGCACTCACTTCTCTCCTGCCGTGGAACACGGCGCTGTACGCTGCACGCATTCCGATGAGGTCGAGAGCAAAGAAATATCGCGGACCAGAATTATGGTTACCGCGAGCGAGAGGTAAGAAAAATCTACGAGGCAGCGGCGAGAGAGTCACACGGGAGTCGCGCGACTAGATCGTCCCCGTCGCGCGCGGTTTATCTTTACAGCAGCCGGTTGCCACTGAGGACGTAGAAGCAGGTTGTCTGGGATGCGACCCCTGGCAACCGACCGCCCCGCTGCCCAAGAATGTGGCTTTTGCTCTTGAACGCGCATTTTTGTGTGCGCGTTTTCCACATGCTTACCGTGCCCCTTTTTCCTGCGTTGGCTCAGGGGTTAGGGCTCTCAACTACAGAACCAGAGTACCTGCGGGCCGAACCCTGCCGCGGCGGCGGCGTTTCAATGGCTGCAAAATGCAAATGACGTCCGTGTGTTGTACAATGTCGTTGCACGTTAATGATCCCCACTTGGTCACGACTTACGCAGGCCTTCACTACGGCACTCATTTCCTTCCTTCCTTCCTTCCTTCCTTCCTTCCTTCCTTCCTTCCTTCCTTCCTTCCTTCCTTCCTTCCTTCCTTCCTTCCTTCCTTCCTTCCTTCCTTCCTTCCTTCCTTCCTTCCTTCCTTCCTTCCTTCCTTCCTTCCTTCCTTCCTTCCTTCTTTGCTTCATTCAATTATTCATTCATTCACTCATTTATTAATTTAAGGCGCGGTTACGGTGTCCATCGACATATGACGCTTTACTGTTCCTCCGAAACTAAGTAGCCATGTGCGAAGCGCTACACTGACACACTCGCGTAGGTGAGGTTATCGAGAGTGGCTTTTTCCCACATTGAAAGGGCGGCATTTCATGAACACTGCCAAGCATAAAAATATACCAATAAAATACACCAGCAGCACACGGATGTAGCGGACGAAACAGCTATATACATATAAGGATTATTACAATTCTATCCTATCATAGCTCTAGTTGCATACAGTAATCGGAAGCACTAAATGCTCTAGAGGACTGGTTGCAAGCATCAGAATAAATCCCTTCTATTGTTTTTAATCGTGATTCGCCCTCTTGAGACAGACGGGGAAATAGAAGCGACTTTAAATTTATCTAATTTCCAACATTTTCGTAAAGCAACTGAGCGGTCAATAAATCACCCCGGCAGCATCAGAGAAGAAAACAGCGAACTACATTAAAACTGGCCTGTATACTTGCTGCGGTCTACACGGGCAAGGTAGTTAGGTTTCCGACTACGCAGTCCAGCCATCTCAGTTTTCTTTGGAAAGGGAAGTAGACCACACCTTTTAGCCTGATCGGCATGAGTGATTACTGCTTTCACGGCAATCTCGTCGTGCTTATGAATACGCCAACATGCTCACCCGCCCGAACAAGAGCGGCCCCTTCTCCCCTACGCCCCAGATCTCCCCTTCGCACTTAGATTTTCTACATCGACACGCTGTCTTGACAGCGCTCATTATGGACCTTGGCTCAAACTTCCCGCTAGTGCGGTGCAGCATCGGTGGACTATTAACGCATGCCGAGTTCAGTCTAACAGAAAGGCGCTGTCAGCGAGGTAGCCACTGGTAATTACCCACGACAAATCGTACGCTTGTGTACGCAAGCACAACAGAACCGCGGATCGAGCACTGTCTACACGCAAGTGGCAAAAATGCTGGACACGCGGAATTAACCGTGTCTCACTAAGAGCTACGGAGCAGCGTAATAAGCAGTAATTTCGCAAGCAGCTTTTCTATACATCTTCCTGGGATAGGACGGAGTGGGCGCCCCAGACTCTCCCCACTTTTACCGCGTCCGTCGAGGTTGGCGTTGGTCGGCACGGCGCTGACGGTGACCGCGCACCCTCACCGCTACCGCGATAGCGGTACGCGTGTCGCTGGCTGTTGCATGCGTAAAACAGCGGCGCCGGTGTCCACTGCACGCCCATGCGGCGTGACGGAGGCGTGACGGCACCGACGCCTTTCCTCCCGGATTGCAGTGGAAAAAGACCGCGATACCGAGACGTAAAGTGTTATACGAGCACTTTCGGGGAAGCTCAATCTGTCCCCTTTTCGCACAGCCGGCTGTGTGTCCGCCGCTATGAATTATGAAACAGTAACAGTGCGTCGACACTGCAGCATGTCTTTCATTTTTCAGACATTCGAACCCACGCACCTTGCCCTCGGTAAGAGGACAATGAAAGAAATAAATTGAATCAAATCAAGATTAATTTGAACGTCGCGTGCGGTATACTTATCTCATTCCTGACGAAAGGCGGAAATGCGATGCAGAAATTTCCACAGTGTCCCATGAGCGCAACCGCTATGACTTTCCAAAGGAGAATCATGGCTCTGCTCAATAATTTTTCAATACTTATACAGGTTATTAGCGTCTGTTAATAATCCATATGACCGGTTCGGGTTTGTTCCTACTAGCGATTTGATTCTTATCGAGCAGTACTACCATTTTCACTAACTTGTGATAATTGCGCTGTGTAGAGCATTTTATTGCACAACATGTCATCTACTGGGGCCGAGAGCGATGCCCTTTTTGGGCATGTTCAGTAGATGTGGCCCTTATGCGCTTAAATTAATGAAATGACTCGCTATCAAATATTTACCTCTTCTCGTAATATCGCTTAAGAGAAACACATTAAAGGAATAATTTAAAAAACATTCGGCTAGGCAGAGAAGCAGCCCTGAGGGATTATTATCCGCTACTACGCATTGCAGGGCAGGCTATAAGCGAAGGAACTGAGTCGTAATGTGCGATAGTACGGACAGAGGATAGCGATTAGTAACTGCACATCTATGATAGCTGATATCTATCGTTCTATTATCTGCTGCGGTCCAAAGACAAGTCAAGAAGCACGACGTAGCGTATGTCGTGCTTCTTGTCTTGTGTCCACCCTCTTTTCACTCGGTTGCACTAACTGTAAAATAATTAACTATCGTTATAGGCTTCGAAAGTGCTAGATTGCTACACATGTCGGACAGCTTCTTCGCGTCTGTTTGTCCTTCTTTGATGCAATCCAGCGTTTTCAAAACCCGACGATGATGTACCACCTAGCGGCAACAGTGTCAACTTGCCCAGGTAGTCAATTTTACTGAAGGTATATATGATGTTTCCTTCTCTCAGCAGTAACGCCTCTCGTAAACAAGTGAATGTAGATATTATAAACGATTCTGTTTATTTAATCGCTTTCGCCCCTTTTAAGATGAAAATTGCACAAATGCACTGCTTATATACTGCCTCCTTCAATCGGTCCCTTCGAGGGGCGCCCATCAATCCACCCCTGGGCTCCTGCCCGGCCGACCGGCGGGCTCTCATACCCCGTGGCTCGCGCCTACTTTGTTTACAGGCGCCGCTCGGACGGCCGTGACGGCAGCAGCGGTGCGGTGCAACCTCGGAGCCCGGTTTTTCATTGCAGCATTGCACGAAGAGGCGGTAA
The DNA here is from genome assembly GCF_055883805.1 of Amblyomma maculatum. Lineage (NCBI taxonomy): Eukaryota > Metazoa > Arthropoda > Arachnida > Ixodida > Ixodidae > Amblyomma > Amblyomma maculatum. The sequence goes on along the minus strand of NC_139352.1, from coordinate 6,238,325 downwards.
CCGGAATGTTTTTCACGGGCAGAGCAAGCATCGCGCGTCACTTCGACAAGAAGCACTCCGCCCTTCCCAGATGAAGGTATGCGGTGGACGATCGCTAGCGCACTGTGAAGCGCATTACAGCCTCCGGATGAAAGGCGTGGGACAGCCATCGGGTGCGACCCTTTACTTGAGTTGAGGAGCGATGGTCCGGCCGTTCTATCCGGGAATGTAAGCGCTGTTTTAAATCCTTTAGGCACGTGAGGCGATAGAGACAACTTCGACGAAGCGAAATCCAGTGAAACATCGCCCGTCGTAATGGCTGTTCGACTAAGAGAGAGAGGACGCTAAGCTTCAAGAGGGAGAAAAAAAACGCTAATGAGAGGAAAGGGAAGGGTCGGCCATAGTAGAGTATCCCTGGCATGATATATACTGCACACTAGAGAAGGGGAATGGCGGAAATGGGAAAGAGTAAATCGACAGGGGGGTTCTCACGTCGGGGCCCGAGCTTTGTCAAGCCGCACCTAAGCGGCTTTTACCCGTCATCCCCTTCTCTCCTTGAGAGAACAAATAAAAGTTTGAGTGATAAAACACGGAAATACGTTACGTGTCCGAGGAATAACACAAGTCGTACAATGAGAACTCCGTCCCCCAGCCCAATTACCGCCCAGTGCCACTAAGTGGCGCAGCGCTATACGTCTTGTTCAGTAACGTTTATTTTGGGTCAAGTTGGCTCATGTTCTGAAAGTAAAATCATTTTTATTTTTTAATTTTGTTCCTCCTATGTGTTACGTAGGCTAAAAAAGATTCTACTATCAAAATACGTCACATTTTATGTCCATTTCCATGCGTCTTGGCTCACTCTATGCACTCAGCGTGTCTCAGTCACACAGTACCAACTACCACCAATGCTCCCATTGCAGACACAAAAACTAGGATAACTCGAGATAGTTGCTTCCAGTTTACCGCGCACAGGTGCCGGTCTCAAAGCAAGAGAGAGCTCTCAGTGATCAACCAAGGTCTGGCTTGGGTTAGTGCGCTGGAAGGAAGTCAGTGCTAAAGAAAAAGTACGTAAGAAAAGACTGAACCATCTGTTTTTGTCGTATCTTTCCTTGCGTCTTATTCTCTCCCACCGCAACGATGAGAAAAATGACCCCGGTCTCGTGGACACGAGAATGATCATCCGGACATCGAAAAACGTGTCCGTGAGACCCGGGTGCGCAGGTGTTTCAAATCACTGCATTGTTGGTTTATTTTTCATTTTATTGACGGCGGCCCGCTCTCAAGTGCAGCAAGCGCGAAAATTCTACTCTGGAAAAAAAGAAGAAAAAAAAGAAGTCGTAAGCGTTGTCAGCATGTGTGTCCCTGTTGGACATCACGCTGAACGCGAGACAATCAAGCACAGAAAATAATGGCGCATGCAGATGGCAGTCAAGCTGGAGCCACTCTGTTTATTTGGTCGTCATCCCTACTACAACCGGCCTTTCGCCGATGTTTGCTAATGTGACATCGCGTTCTTTTGGGTTGGGCAGTCCAGCTCCGAGCCTGGTGCAACGTGATTGCGCTCGCCGTCACCAATGGGATGACCCTGCGTTCCGTCATGCATGCTACAGTGGTCACACAAACGCTGCCTGACAAAGCAACGGAGCTGTGTACAATATAATTGACAAACGAGGACGCTATCGTGTGTGGTCGGTGGAGCACGCGCATGATGAGTGTTACAGTGTGCAGTGCTCTTTCTCAGTGCAGTTCGGTTGTTGTCTGACGCGATATTGAAGTGCTTCCCTTATAAACTTCAACTATGCCCGAATTAAATGACTTCTACAATCCGTCCAGTTATTAATTTGGGTGAGTTATTTTAATCTAAATAATCTAGAGCCCTCCAGACGCTTCACCTTCCCAGCTTCTCTTCTGACGCGAGGGAGCTTGGATTAACCTTCTTCAAACGTATATCCTTCCCCCAGCACCTCACTTGGTGTTTTGTTTAGCGCAATTTTGTCTCCTGTCCCTTTTGCCAGCTGTAATGTTCTGCCAAGTTGCTTATGGCCAAGTCGCCAATGTCGGTTTGGTACAAGTCGAGCAATTTATTCTAGTGTTGCAATATACATTCTGGGAAGGAATACCGCGAATACATATTATTTCACTGGGTGCTCGGGTCAAGATGATTGTCTTCGTGGCGTGGCAGTTAGTGCCTTTTTTACACGCCTTATGTGGCCTTGATGCACCACGTGATGATTAGGATAAGGTTCCCCCTCCTCTCCTCCCCGCGCTTTCGGTTGCTGCACGGAGCGCCGCGCTCCAATTGCAGGAGGTGGCCGGGACGTCCCGAGGACGTCAGCTAGAGCGTGCTGGTGCAATTTTTGTGCTGCTCACCTTAAACTAACTATTATTGCGACTCCGTCATTTTTGAGGATGATCTGTTTACTTCCTGTTGCGGCGCACCAGAGGAATAGCTCGAAAAAATCTCTGAACGGCAAAAGGAAGCTTCTGAGCTTCTAATTAATTTCATCCGAACAGCAAATCCCACTCGTAAAACATTTTGTTTTCTTCGTTGTAACCCCGGAATTTCTGTATGGTTTTTGACACTGAACCTGTTGCCAGAAGAGAAATTTCGGTAGTAAAGTCAGAATTTTGTGTAGGTACAACAGAAATGTACTACGCAACCACAGACTACAGAAGAAAACTACAGAGCTACGAAAAAGCACGAGAGAAATAATGAAAAGACTGACGTTACAACAGAGCTGCCAAATTTTCTGTCCTAGTTTTGAATTGGCTCTGTATTATTCTTTTTTCCCAACGGGTCCATGGATCATCCAGCAACTGTATGCAGCTTTCATCTTCGTTGGGGGTATAATCTGCTAGAGTAATTTTTTCGAAGAGGAGGCTAGATCCTGCTCGCGCAACCCCGAGTATTTAATAATACATAAATATATAAATAATAAAAAATCCCCTAGTCACCAGACTGCTCGCTGTCTACGCGGCTTCTAGCGGAGACTTGAGCCCCCTGTAAAACGTTTTACTGCGTTTGCTTTTCCCGCCTTCAGCCACAACCCAGAAAACTGCGCTCAGATTTCTTTTGTGCGCTTTGTTCGTTGCTCCGTCTCTTCTTTACAAAAGGAGATAAGGCGTGTTTGTCTGACTCCACTTATCTCGCGTTTTGTTGTTTCTATCCGGGTCCACAAAAGAAACGATGCGTCTGTTTCATTTGTTCGTCTCGTTTTCCCCGTCTGCTCTTTTATAGGGCCCCCCGTTTCTCCAGTCTTGCGCATTTCTGGGGACATCCCCATCGCGTTATATCTCCTTATCTCTCTCTCGTGTACGGTTTTCCCGCTTCGCTGGTTCCGTCTCAGCTGCTAGCTGGACGCCTCTGCCCAGGTGTTCGGAGCACCTATCGCCTGATTATATGAATGTCGTATACAAGAACCTGGCGCCATTTGCTTGCATAGCCTAGTTGTAATCCTGAGAACGACGGAGCTTTACAAACGTGTCAAAATGACGGCAGGGCTACAAGATACCATGTGATGTTGAGATGATCCCTGGATAAATGTTTAGACCTGCGCGAAGCAAATAGCTGCCGTACAGAAGCTCTGATGTTACCCGCATAGCCTAAAATTTCTCATCTTTTACAGCGGAGACGAAGTTACGCGCACGAGGCGGTAGCTAGATTTATAAACGCCGCTGTCCTCCTGAGCAGGCGCATTGTACTTGGGGAAGCCATCGCGTCGCATTCTGTGCTTCCGCTCCACTCTAACAAGTGCGGGACATGGATGGGGCATATGGCTACTAATCTCGGACTTTGCTAGATGATAATATAGTTTCACTACGTTTGGTTACAGCATGCGTGGAGCAGTTTCAAAGAACTGAAGCGCAAAAGGAGTCGCAGAGTTCTTTGAAGGGAAAATTACTTAAAAAATGCCGCAAATTGTACACCGCCGCGGATGAACCAAGGTTTGTGGGAGAGAAGATACGCAAGTATGAGAGAATAAACAGGCGTTCCTTGACCTCATACATCACCTATTTGCCAATGTTCTCCTGATCTTGTAGCAACTTCACTTTTTGTGCGCTAGTGACTTTGTGGCAAGTGACGGTATAATTGTGATGCTGATATACTCGTGCCAGAAGCCAGGCGCTGAGCATGTGGGTAGCAGTGATTCGTGTCAACCTCACCACTATCCAGGTTGCAAACATCTGCCAATTAATTCGTTAAATGAATAAGAAATTCATGGACATTGCTGTATGTCACCGAGGAAACTCGGATACTGGCAGTTATATAGTATTCATTAGAGAAACAGATTTGTGGAACCCTTTCGGAGCGCGTGCAGAGAGGAAGTTCGGTGTTCTATCGGCGTCATACATCGCTTGGAGTTGTTTCGTCAAAAACTGGTGTTAAGTCTGCTTTTTCTACGATAACTTTCTTCCCTGATGTACACATACAGGTGCGCGCGCGCGCGCGCGCGCGCGCGTGTGTGTGTGTGTGTGTGTGTGTGTGTGTGTGTGTGTGTGTGTGTGTGTGTGTGTGTGTGTGTGTGTGTGTGTGTGTGTGTGTGTGTGTGTGTGTGTGTGTGTGTGTGTGTGTGTGTGTGTGTGTGTGTGTGTGTGTGTGTGTGTGTGTGTGTAGGAGGAGGATGAGGAGGAGAGGAATGAGGCCCCTCACATTAACATTGATTCGTTCCACTTAGGAGACAAAATCCAGCGCGTGGCAAGGTAAGACAAAGTGACATGTCTAGTCTTCTGCACGCCGACGTCCCAGCTTGAAAGGACGCACGTCCACCTTTCCACGTGCGCTCCCTCCGCGCCGGTAACGTCGGCATGGCTCTCACTTCCTAGAGCTCCGCGCCTAGGCCATCCCGCGCCAGCCGATCGCGCCGTCTCATCTATGCATATATCCGCGGCAAACCACAAAGCGCCGGCGCAGCCACCCGCGCCAGGAAGGAAGGAAGACGCGGCAGCAGCGCCGCTCGCGTCGCGTTACCTCTGTTCGTAGTCTGCCCACAAAGCAGACGGCGCGCGTCTGGTGTCGTCTGCTGCTGCCGCTCCCCTGGCAGGGCAGAGCCGACACCTCGAAATAGGGGCGTCTAGCTGTCCGCTTTCTGTTCTTGAGTGGCGCGCCATGTCTATCTGCGGACACGGTGCTGCTGTGTGAGTTTGAACTCGGCTGTGTCGGCTTCTCCCCCACGTCCCCTCTAAAACTGATGTGTCTCTTACCATTCCTCCGCCCTCCTTTCTTTCCTCTGTTTCGGAACTCGGTTCATTGTCGCATATTTCGAGCCTCCCAGCGGACCCATTTTCAGCGGCTTGAGACGCATGCCGCCTTGCAAGCGGACTTGTTAACTGAAGTGGTTTATTTGCAAAATCGACAAGAAAATTTGCATTTAACGTTTGTCCTGTTGACTCTCTAGCATAACTTAGTTAACCAGCTAATTTTATTCAAACACATAAAACTAGCCTTGGGGCTCCACCAGGCGTTGTAACTAAGACACGTACCGCACATTCGATATCTTTAAAAAGTCACGGCTTCTGATAAAGCATTCTTTCTTTCTGCGATGAGATAGGTTATCGCGGGAAAGAGGCAGCCGCATCTTTATTCGAAGAGACGAGATCCGAATTGGCGTACACTACACGATGATATGCCTCTCCTCACCGATATCCAATCAGCCTTGACCTTCGTTATCTGCGGCCACAGCACCCTGGTAGATGTCCTAATCTTACCATCTTCGCACCGAACAGTATACGATTCTGTTGCTGCACACGAAATTAGGACATAAAGCGCAGCGAAAACAATTAAGCGACCGGCGCTTCGAGCCTATCAAAGTTAAAGCTTCCAGTCACATTAACTTTCATTTGGCGCCGTCAACTTAAAGGGGCGCTAATTAGTCGCCTCAAGATCTAGTATTTCTTTAGCGTTCCTAGTCCTGCTTTCAGAGTGTCTATTTTCAGAAGCCAGCCCTTCCCTCTCTCGGCCTCGCGCACACTTTTACAACTTGTTTTGACGGAGCACTGGGCTACAACGATAGGGTTTCTTTATCGTGTCTTACTATTTAGAGGCATGCTAGCTGGTATCTATGGCTGGAGACAGGCACCAGTATCGCAGCTGAACTCAAGAGCGGGATATTGAGTTTGGCGCCATAAAAATAGATGACTGGCGATGTATTAGCGGCGCAGAATGGATATACCAATGAATGGAGACTGGACTCATGGCTGGCAGAAAACCAGCTCTTGGGATGAAATCAGGAAATTATCTAGGCTTTAGTTTGGGTGAGATGGCACAAACATCGTATGGGGATTGCCGACAAAATCCTGTAGTTGAGTTAGCTAATGATGACGATCTCCTCAGATCTCTTTGTTATCTCTTAATCGTTGAACCGTCCGCAGACAGATTAAGACATGTTCAACATTCAATGGTTGTGGTCATCCTGAATCAAAGTTACAGCAGTGTATGAACATCGCGTGCGTGTTTGCTTACGACAACCAGCGTCTACTCAACCGACTCGGTCTGAGACGATTTACCGTTCACTTACAACCGGAAAAAAGTGGTGATACCGGATAAGGGACGTTCCTGTCAGCGATGAAAAGAAAGGAGAAGGACTAAAGTAAGGATGTTAAAGCAGTGAGAACTATATAGAAAGAAGTAAAATAAATAAAAGAAAAACAAAATAATCAGTGTCATTTTCTGTGCGCTTCTTCATGGGAATCATGCAATAAATATTACCCTCTTTATGAAGCTCCCTCAGATGACAGCCTCGACAATCGTGGATGTGAAATCTAGAGGTGTGTTTGAGGGGGCTGCTTGATGGATACAATCGCTCATGCAGCGCCTCAGACTTCTGCGCTGCTGTGTTCGGCACATTCTCGTTTGCCCTGCGTGTGAAATAGCGTGCCGCATGGTTTCTTCTGTTTGTCTCTCTCTCCTCCCAATGTCTCTGTGACGCCTCATACAAGCTCCCAGCGCATTTGAAAATAAACGAACCAAATAAAAAAAAATTGTTCATCGCCTTGGCACAGGCTGCGCCTCAGTGGTGATAGTAATAGCAAAGATGCGCACGGTGCATTGTCCGCACAATTCGATTCAACCCCTTGAAGGAAGTACGAATCCAGGGGATCAGTGTCGATTCCATCGCCATTGGCTTGTAGCGCAATCATTTGCGAGGAGGGCAATAAGAGCAGACATTTTGAAAATGCAAATAAAGACACCATAAAAAACTGGCCTGATTGACAACGACAGCTGGAAATAGGAAAACACAGTGTGCGTGCGTGCGTGCGTGCGTGCGTGCGTGCGTGTGTGTGTGTGTGTGTGTGTGTGTGTGTGTGTGTGTGTGTGTGTGTGTGTGTGTGTGTGTGTGTGTGTGTGTGTGTGTGTGTGTGTGCGTGCGCGTGCGTGCGTGCGTGCGTGCGTACGTGTGTGTGTGTGTGTGTGTGTGTGTGTGTGTGTGTGTGTGTGTGTGTGTGTGTGTGTGTGTGTGTGTGTGTGTGTGTGTGTGTGTGTGTGTGTGTGTGTGTGTGTGTGTGTGTGTGTGTGTGTGTGTGTGTGTGTGTGTGTGTGTGTGTGTGTGTGTGTGTGTGTGTGTGTGTGTGTGTGTGTGTGTGTGTGTGTGTGTGTGTGTGTGTGTGTGTGATGAAACAATGGACAGTGCGCACAGCAGCATTAGTACGAGCAGTCTCTCTACTATATGCAGGCGGAATTGCCGTTTATTAGAGAACTAAGATTTGATCGCCGAGTCACCCTACACCAGCTAACAGCAGCGGCAGGCTGACATGAGAAGCGCCTTTCTCGTCAGCGATAGCAGGACTGGTGTGCATCTCTAAACGCGTACGTGTTTTACTCGATCAATATGGCGCACATTCCGGTCCATGGAAACCGGCAGACGTTCAAAGGACGCCGCAGGCAATGCCTGTCTAGCATCTGGACAGTCCCCAAGACAGTTTGCATCAGTGGTTGTCAGGAGTTTATTTCCGGATTTCGACCACATTCCACCTCCATTCATCAGCCCGAATAATCTCCCGTCAAAAGCGGGCTCACCACCAAGCAAACAGGACCTTGAAGGTATTGAAAAACATTTCACAATGGCCGAGTTTATTGCGGCTATTGACCGAACTAACCCGCGCAAAGCTCCGGGGCCGCATGACCTGACATACGAAGTGTTTAAAAATATTGAACCAGCTCTAGAGTGGCTTCTTGAGGCCCTGAATACAATTTGGACCTCTGGGGATGTCCCGACCCCTTGGAAGCATGCTGAGGTGGTGCCAATCCCTAAGCCCTGGAAGCCTTAATTCCACTAAGTTAAGCAACCTTCGCCCAATAGCGCTTACGTCCACACTTTGCAAGCTAATAGAACGCATGTTAGCTATGCGCCTGTCATGGTGGCTTGAAAGATACAACTGGTACCATCCAGCTCAGATTGGCTTTCGCCCTCATTTGGGCACTGAAGATGAATTGGAACACCTTTCAAGTATGGTACTATTAGGAGGACGATCCCGCAAAATCTGGACCATTTTAACAATAGACGTCCACAAGGCCTACGACAATGTCAGCCACTAGTGATTTTAACCATTCTACGCTGGCTACGTTTCCCACCCAGAGTATGTAACTTTGTAAGATCATTCTTAGAACACCTATTTCCATAATGATTGGTAGAGAACGTGTTGGACACTTCAGTGTAAAAGGGGTGTGCCTCAACTTCTCAGGGATCCGTGCTGGCGCCAACACTATTTAACTTGGCGCTCATACTTTTGGCCTGGCAACTAGCAACCATTCCGGACATATTTTATCTGATGTATGCAGACGACGCCACAGTATGGTCACTGCACACGGATCTAAGCCGCCAAGAATTAGGCCTTCAGACTGCTCTTGACAGGACATCTGAGTGGTCCACGAAAGTTGGCCTAGCCCTCTCAGTAGAACAGCCAAACTTTATCACAAACCGGTGGGTAGACGCAGGCTTTTACAAGCACCATTACAGTTGTCATTGAACGGGCATCTGCTCACTACCACTTCGTCGATGCGAGTCCTTGGTGCCGAGCTGGACAGTTCTGGTTCAGCAGCGCGCCATGGGTTCGATCTGCACGACAGAAGACCGCTAGTACACTGCACCTATTTCAGCGCATAGCCCAGAAAGCAGGCGGCGCTTGCAGCAACATGGCTTGAACGTTAGTGCGTTCTGTATTACAGCCTCGACTTGTCTATCAAGCCCAATTTCAACGTGTCACATTAAGAGATTGGGACCGCTTGGAAGCAGTCAATAAAAAAGCAATGCGAGCCATCACTGGCCTCCCTCGCCTGACATCAATTCCCACTCTCCAAGCGAAGGCCCAGCTGAACACCATTGATGAGCAGCGTCGTGCAACGCGCTACCTGAAGCGTGAAGCTATTCCTGCAGCGTCTGCATTAGCGCATTATTTTGATTCGTCTTCTACGCTGCTTGAAGCAACGCCTTTGGAACCTCCATGAAATCGGTCACAGATGACAAACAACGGTCCGCTACGAGAAAAGCGCCGAATTCGACATTCGGTGCAAGAAGCTGAGCCAGGTCATTACACAGACACTACAGGGACACTTCAAGCTTATGTAAACGCAAACACTGACTATGAGATTTTACATACTACCCTCATTGGTCCATTGCTTCCCGAAATACGCCACATATGTTCATATAGAACAGAAGCAACGTATCTTCCTTCTCTAATAGCAGAGCTCGTTGCCATTCGCGACGGTTTGTCTACATTAGCAGACAGCCTATATGCTGCTCCCCCGACCATTGTGATCTTGCATACAGAATTCAGCCAAGTAGTCCGAGCATTACGGAGTATAGCTAATACCTTCGACATCATCAACGATATCTGCAATATTATGCAAACATATCCTTGCCCTGTGCGTGTGGTGTGGGCTCCCCGCCCTACGCTCCGTCTGACAGAAACTGATGATGCGTCCTGTTGTTCCCAGAAAGTGACATATCCTCTGCCTATGTTAAAGTTGTCCGCAGGAGATGCCGTAGTGTCTGCAAAAGAATTTCTTCGCCGCTCCACGCGTGCTTTAATTCCACCTTGTGGATCACACCTTCCCGGCGACAACTCGCCGTGAGGAGGTGGCGCTGAGAAGAATCCGCGTGGGTGCTGCGTTAACGCCTGCTGTAAAATCTTCCTGGACCACCCAGACTGCTCCCATGAACTGCCCTTTCTGCCCAGCCCCTGCTATGGAGGCAACACTAGACCACTTCCTAATAACTTGTCCTGGTCTTCGGGTGGCCCACAAGGCACACCTTAGAAGCCACTCTTATCACGCCACCAGACCGCCCGACACAGGGGTATGGACACATGGCCCACACCACCGAGAGCTGTTGGCATTCATTGCTGCCACAGGCTTGTATCAACATATTTAAACCCTTATGCCGACGGGCGAACCTGCGCAATAAAAAGAAACAAATTTCTGGCGGGTCTTATTGTTCTCTCGCACCGGGACGGCTGGCTGGTTCCGCGGTGCAGCACTGCAGCAGAGCAGGCAATTAGAGGCGACCCCGACACGAGCGGCCGCGAGGACAGATGCGCCGAGCGGAAGACGAACGATGTGTTCTTCATCTGAGAGACAGCAGCGTCCAGGAATAAACAGCCCCTTCGCACCCAGCCGCGTTCCTCGGAGTCTCGCTGCTGGCCGTGCAGTGCTTCGGGCTCCTTTTCAGCAAAGCGACAACCGCAGGGACAAAATAGTAAGCACGAGCTTGCAGTTTCACTCACTTAGAAATCGGACAACCTGCGAATTCGTAGCTCACTGAGACAAAAATCACAGAAGGCTGCCCGTTGATCACTTACTCGGAAATCTTCCAAGTGGCACATTCATCGCTCACCCGGTAACTGGGCAACCGGCATATTTTTAACTCGCACTTCGTTACATGGAGATCAGGCAAGCAGTGCCTTCATTCACAAATCTGGCAGTCGGTGCATTCGTCACTCACTCGCTGGCTCACTGACTATAAGAGATCGGGAAACCTGCACCTCAATCACTCGCTGGCTTTATCACTAGAAGACCGGAGAATATTGCTCATTCATTGATCTCACGCACAGAATTCGACCAACCTGATCACTCGTACTGAAATCGATCAACTTACAAGATGATAAATTCCTCGCCCACTTATCACTGAGATTTACAGAGACGCTGAGCTTCCAGCTCTCCCACCAAAACAAAACTGGCCAATTCTTAATCGTGTGATTAAGAATTGCTCGTGGGAAAAATAAAAACAAATGTTCTGCGGCATGTAGTCTGAGGAAAATAGGACTGCGTACGTAACCTCATGCCTTCGTAGGAGACGGATTTCTATTTTTTTTAACCACCACTTTCAGCCCCAGATTAATTATTTGAGCCGGTTATGTACGCTACGTATACGCGAGCGGCGTGCGAATCATGGGGCCCGCCGACAGATGTTTTGACGTCGACCGACAGCGCGACGGCCGTCTGTCTTCGGTGTTTTCGCAACCATTCTGCTCTTTCTCTCCAAGCCCTGTATTTTGAAGCCTCTTTTCTTTATTTCCTTTTTTTTTTTTTTTTTTTTTTTTTTTTTTTGCAGGCGGCTCACCTTTTATGTGTTTTCCTCTTAGTCTGGGCGACAAGAACGAGTTGAACGCACTCGGCTTCCACTAGCGTTGCTATCGGGGTGGCCGAGGCCCACGCGAACGCTGTGGGCATACCGCCGAGTCGGCGCACAGAATATATAGCTTTCGCTTTCTAACGGCGCACTCGCACAAACACGGTCGCTTTGCCACGCGTCGGGCGCGTGATCCATGCAGCGGACACGTGCGGAGGGACCCGGCGCACCGTTTCACTGACTGTTGCCGTCTCCTGCAACGTGTACCAAGAACATCGTTCGTTATTTTAAACAGTTGGAGTGCGATGGTTTTTCTTTTATCGTTCTCGAGGAACATCAGCGGTACTTGAGTGAGAACAACATAGAATTGGTTTGGAACCTCTTGGACTATCAACTACGCTTCACCTAATTACACATAGAGCACATGAACAAAGGAGGTATAGGTAGTCTCTCTCGGTGCAACGAAGCAGATTCCTTCGGCGAGCCGAGCGTAGCGTATAGAGCGACATAGTCGGGCGGGGAGTAGAAGATTGGGTAATATGCTTCGCGATTGTGGTTGCATGCCCTGAAGTGCACCGGTAGCAGAGCGAGAACTGTTAATCTTGTTCCGGGTGTAATTAAGTGGGATGATCCCGATCATCATCGACATTGAAATTCATCGATTTTTGTTATTCCTCGACGAAACACAAAGAAGGGCACGTAAGATAAAAGCAGCGCTCCTTCCTGATAAACCCCTCACTTTACACCTCAGATTCTTACTATCAGATCAATTTGATATCTGTGTTCACGTACATACACGTCGCAGTACGCCTAAAAGAAAATGAGTAGCAATATATACACATCACACAGCAAGATTGCATGTCCAGGGTTATGCGAATGTTATCTGGCCAGACATGGTAATGAACAGGTTGAAGGGCACTGACCATGTCAAGGTAACATGTTTTCATGTTTATGAATTAACCCCTTCAGAAACGGCGAAGCGTGTTACCTTGACATTGTCAGCTGCCTTCAACTTGTTCAAGTAACATGATCACCAACGAAGTTATAAAGTTTAACTTTCGGTGGTGGCCATGAACATCATAATTTTTCATTTAATGATTCCTCAATCGCTTCAGATAGAGTATTACTTAATGAGGGATGTAAAAAAAAAAGTGACAAAGCTAAATATAACGAAGCTAAATAATTTCACACACACAAAAAAAAGACGGACGAATGCGAAATTATTTTTTATATATAACACCCTCAAAGCTGAACGGTGTAAATACAGAAGACAAAAACGAAACTAAATACGAGAACGCAATGGATCAACGGTTGCTCGATTACTTCATGTTGTTTTTAAGGCATTCTTGACGAAATGGTGACCTGGGATGACAGGAAGGCGACTACTCAATGTGGCTGATAATTCGAAAATATAGATTATTGGATGGTGTACGCAGCACACGCAAATTATTTAAACAGACTGTAGAAAGCACATAGATGTTTCTGAACAGTGCCTATAAACTGTAAACAATCTACAGATTGATTGTCATATACTTTTAGCAGACTTTCGCCTATGGGCTATTGACACATTCTGTTCATTCATTTATAGTTTTATTCATATAGTTTTATGCTCATTCTTTTAGAAAGGAAAACTGGGAAAGTGAAGTCGGTGAAGACACATATGCGTGCCCCTTGTGTCTGTGATTAGCCGCTGCAAATAAAGGTGACAGACTTGGACGGGTAATGTTGGTCAGCGATGCGAGTCTTTCTATAAAGAACGCAGAGTTGAACGGCTGGAAAGGTGTTCGCGCTATCGATGGTAAGCCCTTCACGTTCTCTTCTCACGAGGCCGCGACAGCGCACTCTAGGAGTCAGCAGGGCTTGAGACTGCGAAAACGAGAGTGGACGGGCAAGGAGAAGGAGCAAGAAAAAAGGAATGGGCTGAGGAAAAACACCGCGAACTGCTTCGGATAGAACAGCGCTGAGTACGCAGCGCTTGGCTCAGCTTGCTGACGCCGGAAGTTGTGTCGGCTGCGAGGTCAGTGACGCGCTGAACGGTGAAATAAACACTATGCAACAACAATAGTAACCAAAAAGAAAATCTCGTTTTCTGCCGCGTTACCAGTTGCACCACCCACGCGATTTTGTGGTCACTCTACAAGTTTCTGCGGCAACACTCATCCGCTCGTCGAGGCAGTGGGCCTGACCGAAGAAGAAGCCAACTCACTTGCGTAGTGCTCGAGGATCATACTCGGCCAGTCTGATGATTTTCTTGATATTTTCACTGGTTCTCTGTCGAGTATCCATCTCGTAGCGTTTGACGGGAATGGAGAAAGGAAAGAAGTTCAGGCGAGGGAGGTGTGGAGGGAATGACATTTAAGAATAACTTGGAGATGTATTTGTTAAATTGCTGATTTTCAATATTTTGATGCGTCTAATACCGATGTTATTACTTTTGTTTTTGTGTAAAAATACTGATTTGCCATGTTTTGCCTTTTATAACCGTTCGCTAACTGCGTTGTTATTATTTATTTTGTTATAGTCACCTATCGAGGGTCACGGTGCAGTCTTATGACTATGACACCTTCGTCTGTATTTTTATGCATTGTGTAAGTATGTTCAAGCTAATAAACTTTCATTAAAAAAATGAAGCCTATATATAGTCATAACATATAAAAAGGTAAGATAAGTTGGTAACACCGTGACGACCTGAGGTGTATTTTGTGGTCACGGCCGCACCTTGGCCGTTACGTGAGACCGACTTTGGCGGGCCTGGGCAGAAAAAAAGGAAATTGCTTCAATAGATATCGGCTAGCCACTCATAACGCTCTTCCCTGAGTTGGATATTCTCTTTATGTCGGTGGGATATATCCTCAACCAGAAGTCGCCAATTCACCATGGCTGGGACAATCCTGCGATCGGCGATTGTGTACTCGATCGGTACTGGTATCTGACATGCAGTCGATGCTTGAATGCCCTGATTACTCGTGCAGGGGCTGTTTTATTGTCAACTCGTAGAAGTGCACTGCAATTTGCGCAATTAACTTGTTAAATTTCTATCGTCGGTAAAAATATGCGCCATATAGTCCAGTATCCTATACAAAATTCATCGTTTGGGTGAGGAGGCCAGCGGCCACTGAGATCGGCGTTTGCTCTCTCTAGCTTCACTATTGATTTCGTGAGTTGCTAGTTATTCGTTATGTTCTGCTTGGAATTGCTGACTGGGGGACTAGTTAACTGACTTGTGCACTCATTCATGAACTAACGTCGCTCTGGTCATGAGCACGTGCTCCCCTGCAGTAATTCAGATATTGGCGCACCTGTTTCGTATAATCGCTCTTAATAATCCCGTCACTCTCTATCTCAGCCCTTCAATGCCTCCATAAATGGCTGCACAATACACTCAGTCATGTCGTACAGGCTACCACACCACACTCTAGAGTGCGTGTATCCGGACTTAATTATCGCTGCATCGAGTTCAGTCTTTCCACCCTATCGAATAATCGCTTTTTTTACCCACGGCATATATCTGCGGGCCATTGACATCCCTCTATCGAATTGGTTTCAAGGTAATTTATACGGGGGTTGTTATATCGGTGCGCAAAAGCTGGAGAAGTGGCCTATATAGATATCCGGTAGAGCTCCGTATGCAACCCATCCGATTACCTCTTCCTGACGAGATGCCGGTGCATGAGTGACCCTTTAAGTGCGTTACTCGATAACATCGACGAACAAGGGACATCCGCGGGTCGTTATACGGTGCATCGTATAATGCTGTGCCTTGTTGCGGATGGTTTACCTCGTTAATGCGCACAAAGCAGTAAAACGAGATGCGTTGAGCCTATTTTGACCGTTTATATGGAGGACATAATCTCCATGCACCGCCTTTTACAATATTGTCTGCGCGCCAGGTATTAATAGAGCGAGGCGGTTTATGCGTATGGTGACTGCGCAGGATATATATATTGTTACTGAGCGGTATTCGCTGGCCGTGCTGACGAAAGAGAAGTGTGACTGACTCCCAGAAGAAGAAGACGCAGACGAGGGCTGTGCTGTGCTAGTGCTGTGCTGGGATCATCCTCAGTGGTGTAGACAACTGTAGTACTGTGAATATCTCCCGTAACATCTCTTGGTGGAGGTGAATCTTTCGATCCCCATCACAAGCTGGATCTCCGCAGCGGCCGACGCATCGTTACCACCACTATGACTACTGACGCCGCAACATCTGCTGCCGCCGCACCTGCTGTCGTCATGGCCCATCCCCGTGACCCCGGAACCTTCTGTGGGACCGACGACGTTGACGTCGACGACTGGCTGGCCCTGTACGAACGAGTCAGCAAGCACAACAGGTGGGATCCCACACTTATGCTCGCTAATATCATCTTTTACCTGACTGGGACAGCGCGGGTGTGGTTTGAGACCCATGAAGAGGACCTCACATCGTGGGACATCTGTAAGCAGAAACTCCATGACCTCTTCGGAAAGCCCATTGGCCGCCACCTTGCCGCCAAAAAGGCGCTCGCTTCTCGCGCGCAAACGTCTACTGAGTCTTACATCACTTATATACAGGACGTCCTCTCCCTGTGCCGCAAAGTCGACCACGCCATGCCTGAGGAGGATAAAGTCGGCCACATAGTAAAAGGCATTGCCGATGATGCTTTCAACCTCCTTTTATGTAGGGATTGTTCCACCGTGGACTCTGTACTACAAGTGTGCCGACGTTTCGAACAAGCTAAACAGAGGCGAATATCTCATCGTTTCGACCGGCTACCGAACACGGCTGCCAGCTCTTCCTGTGTCGATCTTCCGCCTCCTCGACCGCCAACTAATGACACTACTTTGACCCGCATCGTCCGCCAAGAGCTCGAGGCAATGACTCCTGCAGCTTCACTCTCGCATACCCCCGACAACACCTTGGCTACAATATCCCTCATTCAGGCTGTTGTTCGCCAAGAGGTGGCCAATATGGGTCTCCCTTCTACCTGCCGCACCGACACCGTGGATTCAGGACCTGCCCCTCCAGTGATTGCAGCTGCCTCACCCACCACCGGTTTCTCGCCCCGATATCGGTACCGCAATCCGAATGAATGGCGTACCCATGACAATCGTCCCATCTGCTTTACTTGCTCCCGCGTTGGCCACATTTCCCGTCACTGCCGTAGCCGTTGGTATACGCCATCTCGTCAATTCACCTACGTCGACCGCCGCGGAAACAATGCCCCTCGCTACAACCCACCTCGCCCCGACCAGACCACTGTTGACCCCGGTGTCCCTGCTCGTGCTGCCAACCGTTCACCATCCCCGCAGACCCGACGCTCGCGTTCTCCTCTTCCTCGCCGCCGTTTGTCCCCGTCCTATTCCAGCCACATACCGGAAAACTAGCCAATGCAGCTCCCGGAGGTGACGCTGCATTTGTGACCCGGACTGAAAAACCTCTGCTGACCCCTGCCCTACAAAATAATCGCATCGACGTCCTTGTGGATGGTGTTCCCGTTTCTGCTCTCATTGATACCGGCGCCCAACTGTCCGTTCTCAGCTCCTCATTTCGCCGTCGCCTCAAAAAAGTTCTTACTCCAGCCGTCTCGCCCACAGTTCGCGTCGCCAATGGAAGCCCTGCCGCCGTGGTTGGCATGTGCACAGCACGAGTTACCATTGGTGGTCGTCATGCTCCAGTGTTGTTCACCGTCCTCCAAGAATGCCCGCACGACGTTATCCTTGGCATTGACTTTTTAACAGCCCACTCTGCCCTCATTGACTGCTCTACCGGCCTACTTCGCTTGGACCTTCCGCTCTGCTCTGAAGACCCCTTCTGCTCACCCCGCCTTCGATCAGCACAGTTTTGCCGCCTTCCTCCTGAAGCTGCCGTCTACATCCCTATGTCACCATTCCCACCCGTCCCAGACGGCGACTATCTCGCGTGTCCCATTACTGATGTCATCTTGCAGCGGCACGTCACCCTTCCTCATCTGATTGTGCATATCTCCCAGAACCGTGCCACTCTCCCGGTCCTTAACTTCAGCTTATCAACTCAAGTTCTGCCCGAGGGAATTTCACTAGCAGAGCTGTCGCCGATGACCGATAGTGCCATTTCAGCTCTTACTACAGACAATCCAAATGCCGTCCCTACAACCCCTCCCTCGTCCTCGTCCTCTACATCGCGCCCTGATCCTGTTAAAAGCATGATTGCAGCTGATCTCCAGCCTGAATTCGCCGCAGAGTTAAAACAGCTTTTGCTCACCTACAGTGACCTTTTTGACTTCGGTACCCGCCCATTGGGTCAAACCACAGTTGTCAGTCACCGCATTGACACCGGTGACGCCAGTCCTATTCACAGGCGGCCCTATCGTGTTTCGCTTGCCGAGCGACGCGTCATCCAAACAGAGGTCGACAAAATGTTGGCGAACGACATAATTGAGCCTTCCAGTAGCCCCTGGGCATCCCCTGTTGTGTTGGTCAAAAAGAAAGATAACAGTTGGAGATTCTGCGTTGACTATCGTCATTTAAATAAGATAACCAGAAAAGATGTGTATCCGCTTCCGCGTATTGACGACGCTCTTGATACTTTGCACGGAGCCAGCTACTTTTCGTCCATCGACCTTCGTTCCGGCTACTGGCAGATCTCTGTCGACGAGAGAGACCGTGAAAAAACAGCGTTCATCACCCCTGACGGCCTTTATCAATTCAAAGTCATGCCTTTTGGCCTTTGCAATGCCCCAGCAACCTTCGAACGCATGATGGACTCTTTGCTCCGAGGCTTCAAGTGGACCACTTGTTTGTGTTATCTTGACGATGTAATAGTTTTCTCGTCTACATTTGAAAGCCATCTCCGTCGCCTTTCTACAATCCTAACGCTTTTTCGCCGCGCGGGACTGCAACTAAACTCCAAAAAGTGCAGCTTTGGTCACCGACAAATCAAAGTCCTTGGTCACTTGGTTAATGCTGCCGGCGTTCAGCCTGACCCCGACAAGATTCGTGCCGTCAAAAATTTTCCCACTCCACGTTCATCCAGCGATGTTCGAAGCTTTATTGGCCTATGTTCGTATTTCCGGCGATTCGTCCCGAATTTCGCCGCGCTAGCTCGTCCTCTCACCAATCTCCTAAAGAAAGACGTTTCATTCTCCTGGGGACCTGAACAAGTTGCAGCTTTCTCGGAACTTATTGCTGCTCTAACAACTCCACCCGTCTTGGCCCATTTCAACCCATCTGCCAATACTGAACTCCGCACCGACGCAAGTGGCCATGGCATTGGAGCTATACTTGCCCAGCGACAACACGGCCGCACAAGGGTGATTGCGTATGCCAGCCGCCTCTTATCTACGTCCGAACAAAATTACTCTATCACAGAGCGAGAGTGCCTGGCACTTGTTTGGGCTATTACGAAATTCCGCCCTTATTTGTTTGGCCGGCATTTTACTGTTATAACAGACCATCATGCCTTGTGTTGGCTTTCCTCCCTCAAAGATCCTACAGGCCGTTTGGGGCGCTGGGCGCTTCGATTACAAGAGTATACATTTTCCGTTGTGTACAAGTCCGGCCGGCTTCACCAAGATGCAGACTGCTTGTCTCGTCATCCCGTCGACTCCCCAAGTCCTACCGACTCTGACGATGACGCATGTGTCTTGTCTGTGTCGGCCTTTTCTAACATTGCCGACGAACAACACTTGGATCCTTTGCTCCATTCCATTATCCTCCGTCTGACCTGCGGCCGACCTGACCCATCTCTTGCCTTATATGTACTTCACGAGAACACCCTATACCGACGCAATATGCGACCAGACGGCGCAGACCTTTTGCTCGTCGTTCCTCAACATCTGCGTTCCACCATCCTTGACCAGTTTCATGATGCTCCAACGGCTGGCCACCTGGGTGTCTCTCGCACATACGACAGCCTGCGCCGACGCTTCTACTGGCCAGGGCTCTACCGCTCCGTCCAGCAATACATTGCCGCATGTGAATTGTGTCAGCGTCGAAAGAAGCCCACAATTTTGCCTTCGGGCCATTTGCAGCCAATCCCCATACCGACTGACCCGTTTTCCCGTGTAGGTGTTGATCTTCTTGGGCCCTTTCCAGTTTCCACCTCAGGGAACAAATGGATCGCCGTCGCCACCGATTATGCCACGCGGTATGCTATTACCAGAGCCATCCCGACCAGCTGCGCCACAGACGTCGCTGACTTCCTCCTAGAAAACGTGATTCTACATCATGGTGCACCTCGTGAACTACTAACTGACCGTGGCCGTTGCTTTCTGTCGCGAGTGGTTGACGAAATTCTCCGTTCGTGCTCCGTCCGCCACAAATTCACCACAGCCTATCACCCCCAGACCAACGGCCTCGCGGAACGCCTAAACCGTACCCTCACAGACATGCTGTCCATGTATGTGTCTGACGACCACCGGGATTGGGACGTTCATCTACCCTTTGTGACATTCGCCTACAATTCATCTGTCCATTCTACCGCTGGATACTCCCCATTTTATCTGTTATTTGGCCGACATCCGTTACTGCCCTTCGACACCTCACTACCCGCGGCAGACACCACCAGTGCTTACGCCAGTGATGCCGTAGCCCGCGCTCATGATGCCCGCCGGATAGCTCACGCCAGGCTCTCTGCATCCCAAGACTCTCAAAAGTTTCGGTACGACAGTCGCCACCGTGATGTCCACTACACTCCTGGATCACTCGTCTTGCTGTGGCTCCCGTGCCGCCGAGTGGGCTTATGTGAAAAACTTTTGCCCCGTTACACAGGCCCTTACCGAGTTGTGCGCCCCGTGACAGACGTCACATACGAAGTTGAATCTGTGCCTCCGAAATCCTCGTCCAGAGCGCCATCCTCTGAAATAGTGCATGTGTCCCGCCTGAAGCCCTATCATGCACGTTCTGTTTCACAAACGTAGAACGCACCGGGACTGTGCTTCTCCCGAGGGGGGTAGTGTTACTGAGCGGTATTCGCTGGCCGTGCTGACGAAAAAGAAGTGTGACTGACTCCCAGAAGAAGAAGACGCAGACGAGGGCTGTGCTGTGCTAGTGCTGTGCTGGGATCATCCTCAGTGGTGTAGACAACTGTAGTACTGTGAATATCTCCCGTAACAATATATTCAGGTAGCACTTTTCATCAAGGTCAGCTCCAAAGGCAAGAGTTCAAAAGCGGAATGATCATAAGGCAAACACGTATTTTATAAAAAAAAAATCGATTGACAATGTGTACGTAAAAATGTGGACTATTTGTCTTGTAAAACAGTAGGAACCAGGCTATTATATTACCCAAAAATTGTGGACAAATTGTGGGATGTTGTCACTCAACGCTTTTATTCTTTTTTTTTTTTTTTTCACATATCATAGCAATGTTCCACGGTAATCAATATTGCAAGGGGGCGCTAGGAGCGAAAGACGCTGAAGTGGCGCTCGGAGCAAAAGACGAAGTGAATCGGCTCCGGACTCGCAGGACGTACCTAAACCTTGGACCGTGTAATTCCACCTGTACCGGCTCTGTTAACCTAGCCCCAGTCGCCAATACCGTGACAAATCTGGTGGAGGTCAGGTCTGATGTCCCGTACCCCTCCGCTAAGCACTCTCATATATTCGAGGAAACGCCTGTTCACCGCACCAGCCGCAGGCAACGAGGCCTGTCACGGTATTGGCGACTGGGGCTAGGTTAACAGAGCCGGTGCAGGTGGAATTACAAGGTCCAAGCTTTTGGTACGTCCTGCGAGTCCGGAGCCGATTCACTTCGTCTTTTTCTCCGAGCGCCCCCTGGCATTATATACGCAGATTTTTCCTCGAGACGCGTCTAGCTTTCTTTTTCTATTTATTGTTTAAATGCAGTCAATTGATTTTCTGCGGCAGATTTAACTGCTTGGGAGTTAAGGAAAACAAATGCAATAGCTAAGCGCCGGAAGCTTAGACTGTTCTCGTCAGCAGGTGCATAACGGTACTCTATAATATCCCACGGTTACCTCACAGTAAAAGTGGTGACCCTGAATGCTGGACAATGGTTTTATTATCCTGTTTAGTTTGATAGGACTCGAATGGACACACCCACAGCAGCAAACCTTACCAGAGGTGAGCAACCTCTTGAGGTTTGGTTGAAACCTCATGAGGTTGCCCACCTCTGTTCCTAACAGCAGAACTCTGCTATGTACCCATATAGAACAGAATACTATAGAATAGGATGAATGTTGATGTACATTATTATTAAGCACCGAATGCAAGAATGGGCGCGCCAAAGCCTCGAGAGGGCGTGTGTGGCGATAACTTGAAGCCACATCCACTTCACGAAACGTCAGTTGCGCTTTGACAAAGATAAGAAACACCACAGCGTGCAAGATATCAAAAGATAATGTACAATAATCAACAAACCAACTTTGCACCATTGTTATACATTATCGAACAGCAGCTCCCGACCTTTCCGTGGAAGTTAAAAAACGGCAACTTGCTGAAAAAAAAAAAAAAAAGAGAAAGAAATATAACAGAACTTACTGCTTTATCATTTACAAGAGGGTATCGTAGTACATAATATACTGTACAATTAGCTGTTCGATATATAATCACATGGATGGTTTGACAATCCAGAATGTGAAATATGACTAAAACGGGAAACACTTAAACTAACAGACAGATAGACAGAGCATATGCAGTGGTTCCTGTCAAACCCGCATGCCCAAACTCCTGCCAGAAGAAGCGGGCAGATGCAAAGCAACGCACAAATAAAACAACGGCTCTTCATCAGGCTTAGAGATCCCGCAGCAGACGTCACTCGCGAAGAGGCCTGGAGAAGGTATGATCGACCTGCAAATTAAGCCTGCCAAAGCCCTAAACGCAGCTCTCAAGTGCCGAAAAGACAGTCGAGTTAAATGGCGAATGCTGCTGCGGTGATATCAACTTACGGAGTTGCAGTATAAATCTCGTCGCCAGAAGTTCACTAGATTTATACCGCCTACTTCGTTAATGGGTCGCTTCACAAACGTCACCTGATTTCAGGCTCCGCGGAGATTAAAAGCACCGCCAAGAGGCTGCCTGCGGGGCTCTGGTTTTGATAGACGTTTATGCTTCCGTAGAAAAGCTTAGCAGCCGGGCGGGGGCTGCTGCTTCCATAAGCTAGTTAGTGTTTGTCGACCCCGACTTGGTCTGTCGCGCCGGAGAGGTTGTAAAGTGCATATGCAAAGTGGCTAATATACCCCGCTACCCACACAGTAGTACAAAATATATTCAGTTAAATAGTGTGACGTCAACGCTCTCTGAACTTTGTAGCGTCCGCTTCCCGCGATTTTTTCTCGAGCTAAAGTCTTGAGAGTTGTTCTAATCTTCCGCGAAGGCACTTGACGTTGACGCGATGCTTCATTAGAAGAAGTTAACGCGTAATGAGTTTACAAGACGCCCTAGTTTTCGTCAGCATACTTTTCCGGGGCTCCTGTATATGCTATAAAGCGGTAATTTCATCGTCAATTGTTCATGCGTTCACTTAATGTAACCGTCTGGAAATAGGTATACAACACGGCGCTAAACAACGCTCTGGAACACACGTATGGCGCCCCAATGGCTGAGCTCGAATCGCAGTGGTGGAGACGAACTGCAAGGATTCCATGCTTGTTGTGCACCTCACAGAATTCTAACCGGATCCCTCCACTAGGGCTAGCTTACTTTGCGGCGCAGATTGTAGCCTCGGCAGGAGAAAACTGATTTCACAACGAACAAGTGTTGCTAGTACAGCAGGCCGTATTTCTTTGCAAGGCGCGCGAAGTCTACTTAAAGATACTAAGCGAGTATTTTGAATTGTCTCGAACCGTCTCAGTATCATGGCAGGGACAATTCAGAGGTAACTATTCAAATGTGCCTCTGTCCTAGCTTTTACTTTTTTTCTCATAAAACGATTGCATTTGCATTTCAAGCAGCAGCGCAGTTTATTGTCCTTGGCGCCATCACTGGTCATTGATTACGTGCACGCTTTGACGTCAGCGGATGCTGAGAGACTGGCTCATTTACGCTTACCTTCAGTCTCTATATAGCCCTCATAGTGTGACATCTACACAGGCTAATCGCATTTCTTCTATGCACAACAGCTAGTCACACTCATCCGTCAAAAAATTAAGCACTCGTCGTCCCCATAGAGTTTTTCCAGATGAACTGGTGTTCTCTTTCCACTTGAAGAATACAAGGGGGTTGGTATTCGGCTTAACCCAAATCGCGAACGCGGCTCTAACCCATTTGTGCAAACCGAAAATGTTCCGTTAATTTCCATATACGGCTGAAATCAAACGTTCGCTTGCGATAGATTCACTAAAACTACAAACATCGTCCAAGCATTTAACGTCAAAGTGCGCACCACTGCGGCGATGCTGCTCTTTCATAAGCTATGTGCAACTTTTCGACTGAGAACAAAGTCCACGTGCTTAAGCTCGCTTAGACGGCGCCGCATTTCCCATCTCTATAGGTAATTTCGTGAAACTGATGTTTTGCCTATAAGCTTCATTTTCAAGCGTTTCAACGCCCCTATCCGGTCCTTACAATGGTTTTTACCCGTCGTGTACAGCGCTACGCAGGCAGAGGAGGCGACGGCCGGTATCGTGCACTTATCAGCGTAACTCGTGATGAGATTGCTGATATCGCAAGGGAGGCGTTCCATGCGGTCAGGAGGGCGGCCTAGAGACGGCGCACCGGCGTCGGCTGCGGCGACGTAGCAGCGTACGCAGAGCTTATCATGCACGATGACGTCAGAGCCCGTGACCCCGATAGCAGGCCGCTAACTTTCGCGCACATAGGCCAGTATGAAGCCAGTCTCACGTGCCACGATGAGTGACAATGGCTATTCTGATACCGTCAACGCGCAAGACTGATGGGGAAAGAGCATGGCGTTATTGGACGCAATCTGAAGCAATAGAGATGTATGGAATAGTTTCGTCTCTATCACAACGTTATAGAGCTTTTCATCGAGTGCGGGAAGGTGTGAGTACACCAGCCGACTGTTGCAAACGTGCGGAGAGCTCGAGTGTTTGTTTGATATGGACACAGCAGCTCCACTACGGTTATGGCGACGACAGGAACGCGTCCTTGTTTTTTTTTTTTTTTTTTTTTTTTTTTGTAAAAGTGTTTTTGTGAGGCATATGACATTTTACAAACTGTGGGATATAGAACGGCAGAGATAACGATAGATATTGGATCAATGGCGAGAATAAGGAGCAGACAAAATGCCATGCTTTCTTTTATTATCTCTCTCTCACACACACGCACGCATTATCAAATATCACGCTTGCTGGTAAGCAGGAGGAAGCTACGAGCGTGTTTCAAACGAACTCTAGAAGATCAACGAAAAGGGAAATCTCAGGCATGAAGTGAACATACTGCTTATGCAATGAAAATATCGGTGCGAAAATCAACAACTGATTCTTCAGGTCATCGCTCGGGCCATGTCGGATACGACCTTGTTACTGACCGCGCGCAATTTTCCATGCAGTCTTGCGTATATTCCACACCGCGTTAGGCTTCATTTGGCTATCAGAAGTTTTATTTTCATAAACAATAAATCAATTCATGACGTAACCAAACTCACGTGCCAGTTCCTATATTACTAGTACATTGTTATATCAGCGGTGCCGTAACGAGTCGCCACGGTGGCATTTGGGCGTTAATCAAGTCGACGGTTTGAGCCCTGGCCAAAGCAACTTTCCTTTAAATTGCAGGGCCACGCACTGCGCGATGCCAGTCAAGTTGAAAGGCCGCAGACGGTTGAAATTAATCATAAGCAGCTTCAGTGTGTTAAACACTAAGAGCAATCGGACGTTAAACGTTACCTACCAAGAACAATCGCATGTTAAATATGTCACCCACCAAGAGCATGCACAAAGGAGTAAGCAGCCCCGGAGAAAGCTGCAGGGAAGTACGGAACTCGATAGGCAGCAGTGATGCCGTGTTCGGTTGCACCACCCTTTCGCAAGGAAGCTGAAATGTTGTTGCTGTCAGCGGAGCTATCGAAAGGAAGTGCAACCTCGAGCGATGTCCCCATTGAAGTGCATCTCTTCTCGCATGATCGTCGCGGTGCACTTCGGGCGTTTTCAGTTCTCGTGCCGTTATATATGAGGTGTATTATATAGGAGACTCCGAAACAAACTCACTTTCGCCTCTACTTGTGAATATATATGAACGAAGAGTCCCAGTTGAACCCAGCGAAGTTGACATCCGGAAAAGGTGCCAAGAAAAAAAAAGTATATCTTGATCCCCTCCCATCGCACGCATACATTTCATTGCAATTGGACCAAGTTTGTTATACTTCATATCCAGCGGAAATAAAGCTTTATTTTCGGCAATTTCAGCCAGGATGTAGATTGAGCAGGATGAATACCTGCGTCTATTAACACAATTCAGGGTAACCAACAAGAACGTTTTAGCTAACACTGTGCAACTAGTAAGCATTTTTATGTATTAGCGTATCACATATTATTTTGCTTAATCACAATTATTTTTGTAATCACACTCCTCCCAACTAATCAAGCTTCGTACACCCTAGCGAACTTAAAAAAATAAAGAAAGAAAGAAGAAAATAGCACAATCAGTGTCCAAGAGACGAAGGCTAGTACGAATGACTGGTTTCAGCTCACATACCGTCATCACTTTTCCTAAATATGAAAAACGAATATAAGCAACGTTTTTTTTTTCTTTCAAAGTCTACCACAGCAATAAGTTCTTAACCATGTGGCCCAAAAAGTTATCGGTCTTAGTGCTGGCAGCTTACAACAACGAAGGAGCCCAGTGCGTAAGGAAATCAACCTTAGTCGTAATTGAACAACCCTCATATTTTCAACACCAACAGTTATATTATAATATTTTAGTCTGCCAGTACAAAGAAATGAACTAAGACTTGTCAAAGCCACGTGGTTTTGAAATAGCTATGTTTGCATCCAACCAACGCGAGGCCTTTAACTCCCGGCTCAATCCCTCATTTCACAAACAATGTCCAAGAGTCATCCCTTCAGTCGCGATAAAGGATTCATTCATGTACTATATTTTCTTTTTATCCTGCGCAGAACCACAACACATTGTGTGGCGACCAATACGCAGCACATTGGCCTCGAAGCGGAACTGCTCGCCCTCGACCCGGCGACATTGCTGGCCACGGGCCGACGCCGGCGGCGGGGACGCCCTAATAATAAAATGTCGCGCCTCCTTATCGCTGTTTCCTCCGGAGAAGCGGCAGCAGAACACGAGGAGCGTGACCCGTGTGGGATGGTTGCTGCAGATGGGTGCAATCCCCCGTTGTCACTTCTCTCTCCGTGCATAGTGGTTTCTTCCCGTTCCCTCCGCTACACTGTCATAGAGAATAGTCCGCTAATCGTGCCATTTCTTGCTGCTACATGGCAGAACCTACTGCACGCGAAAAAAAGGCATGCGCGAGCGTCGAGCAAAAGCGACAGTTTAGCGATTGCGAGAAGGGCGGCTTCCGAGCAGTTCTTAAAGCGCTGTTTCGTTCCTTGACGACATCGTGCTTGGGCGGCGACAGATTACAGAGTTTAAATGAGGAAGCATTGCGAGGATCATGGGCAACAAAACCCGGCGCCATCAAAGAAAACAGTGACGTCACACCCACAACACCCCGCGCGGGAATTTCAAACATTCCACGACGGTAAGGTTAAGCGCGACGTCAGGCGTGGAATGACAGTGATTAAACATGACATTCATTATTACAAATCTTAATTTTCTACTGCAGTTCTATTACGCTGGACATACTGTCCGCTAACACTCCTCCACTATATTTAAAGAATTCAGCGCTGCTTGTCGCCGTGCACATCATTGGGACGTGCGTCAAGTGCACGGTAGAATGTGGTGCAGTTAGCGTCGGGCAATGCGGTATGCCTGCACGTTTACGCTGGCACGTCTCTGATATGCTGAAACTCTTTACTCCGACTCCATCGGACTCACCTCCTGCTCTTTCCTTTTACATCTCTCCCATTTCCCCCAGTGCAGTGTATCCCAATGGGAACACCGTTCCAGTTAACCTCCTTGCATTCTCTTTTTCTAGAAGTTTATCTAATCTTATCATCTATACTTAAGTCACACCTGGACCTTGGTTTATTAATCACATTCCTGTATAGCTAACTACGTGAAAAAATCAATTATAATTGCGACGCTAAATATCGACCCTGGTATGCATAAAATGATGGGCATTTTTCTTTCCGTTGCCTGGGTTTCCTGCGTGCCGCGGGGCCGAGGGCGTTGACAGTCGGGCGGCGTCCGCGGAAACGGGCGTTGTTTGTCGCCTCGTGTCGGCGGCGGAACCATCACGATCAGAGGAGTGGAAACGAGGGGGTCTTCACCTCTTGCGCCGCTTCCGCTCGCGCTTTTGCCGCCGGGACAACACTGTAGCGAAAGGGGTACAACCGCCCTGGACGCGTGGGCGGCGGTCGGCTACGCGTAAACATCGCTCAATCGACCGCTCTTCTGAGACGACCCCATCGATCAACTCGCAACGCCTATAAGCGTCAGTTTGTACGTGTGTAGTCTCGAGTGCGCGCGAGCTAGCAGGATGTCGCTGTCGGGCTCGGCGTCGTTTTTGCGGCGGTTCTGCTTGATTTGTAACCGTACGCTGAGAGTGATCATTGCGGACGCACCGGACATCATCACTGTAATAATCATCATTGGCCGTGTGCATACACTCCACAGCGGTGTCAACGGCTTCTAGTGAACTCTTTTTGTCTGACTGCAGGCGTTGTTACCCGCACAGTTGCTGTATATTTTTCACTACGAACTCTGCGCTGATGGCTGACTTGCTCGAAAAGGGCATGAACAAAATAGAAAAGAAAACTATTTTTGATAGTAGCAAGACAGCACTATCTCATTCTGAGTGGACGCGTCAAACTCATCTCGAGGGACAGTATTTGAACCATGGTCTGACAGAACGGAGGAAGAGGCTTCGTGGGGATGGGCTCCGAATAGGTCTGTTTTGCGTTTCGGGCAGCCGTCGCTGAGATAAAATCTCGCGACCACGTTTTCAACAACCGAAAGCTGCAACCAGTGAGCAACCACGGTTGGTTCAACGGTGATAAGGGATATCGAATAACTAGAGCACAGCTGGCAAAGTTTGTTGCTGTTTGAAAGCGACATTTTGTTTTTCTTAAGTAAATTTTCGATACACAGGGGACAGTGCAAAGCTCTCCACCTTCTGTCTAGAGAACATAATGATAGATACGTGGATTTGAGATTCGCCTTCAAGTGGCTATGTGATAAAATACTTTTTGATGATGAAATCGGGGTTTTTTTATGTAATGATGGTTCGGACTCGCAAACATTCACGTTACTCGAGGACAGGAAAGGAAATTTGCTATTTATTTACAACTTAAACAAAATAAGGAGAAAGAAGCAAGGAGAAAATTATTTTAAACATTGTTTTGCTCATTCATTTTATGGATGTCGATGAGCTTTAGCTGGGAGGGAAAAGAGCTCCTGACAGAAACTCCGTAGAGAGGTCCTCATCTAGCGCAAAGACACGCCCAAGCGGAAGGCAGCGGTGACTGCATAGCACCGTGCGCAGGGCACGAGTGGGGGAGCGAGCGTGTGTTTACGCTTTCATTGAGACGGTGCAACGCGGCCGCACTTGTGTGTATATGAACGGGTGTATGCGGAGGAAGGGGCTTGGAGTGTGTCACTAGCTAGATTTCTGGCGCCAGCTGGCTGCGCGCGCTTGCAGTGCCGATTGCACTTTGCCATCCCCACGGCGAGATGAAAAGTGTGTAGTGCCGAAAGCATTCCCGAAAAGAACAGGACGCGGAGTTGGAGGCTCAGCTGGAGTCCTAAAATGGGGCTTTGCGAAATGCAGCGGCTGACATGCTTAGGCCCGCTGGGGTTACGTTAAGGAGAACCAGGAAAGGTAGCGGCTTCGCAGAGAGCACAATCTGCACTGCATTCGCGGTAATGAACATAAATCACTCACTTAATCATCATTCTGAAAATTAGGCTTATCCACTTGGAAACCTGCAATGGCATCCTGTGGTGTATATACAGTTTCTCAATACTACATATAGAGGAGCCGTGGCACCGTGGAACCGTGCCATAGCTCCACGGAGCCATGGCAGCTATAGCTGGAGGTTGTTGTTACGACCAAGCATCCGCATTTGCGCGCTCTATTGTTCGCCTGTGGGCATGGATAAGTGCTGTGAATATGTGGTGATGGTCCAATGGCTCTAAGTGAGCCTGTTTCCAGGAATCCTGTTTTGTAAGCCTGTTTTGCTTTGTGGACAACCTGCAAATGCCAAATTGACCCTGTCAAGAACACGTCTGGAAAAACACAAAGAAACGCCCCCTGCGGGAAAATGCAGGAAGTGCTTTCTTTCTTTTGTTCACCCTTCCAGTCGAGAAGCCCTATCGTCCAGTGAGGAATGCCTACTTTCCAAAGGAGACGACAGAGTGACATGTCCGCTGACGTGCAGGACAAGAAAGGAGCATGACGCATACAGCCATTAAGTGATTTCCCAGGAATGCAGGAAAGATTTGCAATTGTCGAAAACGGACAATGCTGGGAGCGTATGCGGCGCCCACGTGCACTTGGGTTTCTGAGAAGTAAACCCACTTGTCAGAACCAGCCTGTGGTTTCTTTGCTGAAGAATAGAAATGTACCTCCTCTCCTCGCCGTTCCCAAGCTTTTCCCGCCAACAAGTGATCACGCCCAACGAATTAATGCCGGACCAGTCAGTGCTTCAGACCATCAGTGCAGTGATGTGTTCGATTGGATGCCGATACCTGAGGGGCGTGCCCTGGATTTGGTTGGTCAGCATCTTCAGAGAGGGGCTGGACATAGGGGGGTTTTAAGGACGCTGCAGAGCACGAAATGTCGCTCTGGGCCCTGGGTAAACGGCTCATCCAGTCGCTTCTCGCTATGAACTCTTAACGCTTGCCATTTTACTGATGTACCCTTCTTTTTCGTGTAAATAATCTTGTAAATAAGTTTCTCAAAGTGCCATTAAACCTGCTTGTACATATTTCACCAACTTCGAAGATTCAATCCTACTTCAACCCCGAGTCTCTGCACGCTACCAAGTGAAGGCCGGGTCGACGTAGCACCTGCGTCACGACAGTTGTCGTCGCCAGCTTCGAATATGCCCGAGAAAACACTCTCGCAGCAAGGCAACCGAGGAGAGCGAGTGTCAACGTGAACTCGCTGTAACAACCATTGCATAACACCAGCAAGCGAACGCTAGCGCGCTGCCAAGACCCACATCTATTGAAAATATCCGCAACAATAAAACTAAACCTCGAAGTGAGAAGAGGTTCGTGCTCTGGGTTTGCGTGCGCTTCGCTCAACTGCAGCGTCCTTGTTTCAAGGGTCAAAGTTGTTGCAGCTGGTAACGCTACTGCGAGCCACAGCGAATGATTTAAGCGACGCCGCAGCATGTTCCTTAGGAAACAAGCTTCTTACGCCACCAGGCTAACGCGGGGACTTTCCGTTCTAGCGTTGTGCAATCTGTACGCAAGCGCAGCGAGGATCGCGGAAGTGACTTTCAAGCGTGTCTTAACAGTGACGTTGGGAAGATTAGCCTACGATAAGTTGACTGGGGCTGGCAAAGCACAGGGGATAATCTTAGACCAGCATGGCACACCAACGCTCAACCAGAATGTCGTTGATGGCGATGGTGAACGACACACACGGACACTGTGATGAGACAAGAGGAGAAATTAAAATTAAGACCACTATACCTCTGCCTTAAATCGACTGAAAAACCAATAGGAGTTGTTGACACAAGGATTTTCATACCGCAGAAAAAAAAAAGGTTAAAAATCAATATCTGTTGTCTAGACCACTATCAACGCAGTATCGGTTTTCTAAGTTACGTGTGGTAATCTGGTTGTTTTTGATGCGTAAATATTTACTGAGTCGGTATCATTTTGCTATTCCGAAAGTGCTTATTGGAACATTTAGTTTATTAGAGCTCGGGCATATGGTTCGTTCGGCATATGGTGTTAATATTATTAAGGAGTCGACCCTGATTCAAGCTCCTCGTAGACGGATTAAATGCTTGACATTTATCGGGCTTGAATTGTAAAGGCTCGATTTCCCGCGAAATGAGCGTCCCGCAAAGCTCGTAGCTAGAGGCAGAAACATCCCAGCGGCCGTCAGACTTCGTTGGGACTGCCGCATGCACAACGAGCGCAATGAGCGCGCGCTTCCATGCCTGCCCCTTTCTTTCGCTTGCGCAAAGCGCTGCCAGCCGCGGTCGGCGGACTCATCCGTTTTGCGCTCTTCCCTTTCTGCTTTCGCCTGTTTTTCGGCTGTCTCGCTACTGCCGCCGTCGGCTGGGATTATATGCTGCGTCCGCGCTCCCTTCTAACTGCACTGCGCTGTTGCGTCTGGCGCGCTGACGCCGCGAAGCCCCGCAGCAGCCGGTGTGCCCTGTATTCAATTACCACATGCGGCCAGGTCGGACGCCAGCCAGTCGGCCACCGGACTCCGCTTGTGAAGTCGGGTTCAAGGCCTTTCCCATAGGGCACATTAAAGTGCCAATCTGTCGTTCAATGTTGCTGCGTCTAGTGTCCCATATTAATACAGCTCAAACTGTATACGTTCGGAGCACAAGCGAACGTTCAAAAAATTTTGAGGATGCTTAAGATTAGACGCTTTTCCGTTACGCGACTGTTTTTTTTTTTGTTTGTTTTTTTAGATTTTGAATGTGGGATGTTTGAAAATTCCTGCGCGAGGTCATGTGGTTGTGACGCCATGACACTCTTGGCCAATCGGGAATTTTTCTGGCAAGATCTTTCCCAACCGCAGTCTACGGGGAGACGGCGCATCACGCAATACCACCACCACCCTTCGGTACCTTATCGAGGAACTTTGGTCTGCCATATCATATACTTCAAATCAACGCATTGTTTGGAAATCGCTGTGTGTCAAAGCCCAGTTTAATGAGACAGAAAAAATTGTGTTATGCCTTTTTTTCCTGCACTTTATTCTTTTTTCAATATCAGCCCGACCCATGTGGTTCGCAGATAGGGACGATATAGGTTAGAGGGTACAATTCTTGCCCCTTAGTACCGCATGCAATGCAGGCGAAACGCAAAAGGAACCTCAGTGCTGTGTTAAGGAACTCCACAGAGTGTATATTAATTCGAAGCGTTCCACAGCAGCGTCCATGGGTCGTTTTTCACCCGTATACCTTATCATTATCATTCAATTTTATCATATTACCTAATACCCAGGGAAGCATAAGAGAGGACCCTTTCTATCTACGGACCCTGCATTCTGTGCGACGACGGTCCTCCAAACATTTCCCACTACAAGTAGACTTAATTATCATGTACAGTACAGTTTTTGACATTACTGAAGCACAATATATATATCGTGAGCGCGGTGCCAGAACTTTCACCTCTTTCACCTGTACATACGCAGCATCGTCATCATTCACCGTTGTTCGCAAGATCACGCGCAGCGTTCCACATTGTGGCTGGAATAAAGACGTTTGTTCGAGTGGTGGCTCACAAGTGGTGGAGGCATCCTTAGTATTCCAAGCCTCTCGCTTTCGACCTGTTTACTGTTCCCCCTGGAGCTCTGTTACGGTCTTCGCTTGCCCTCACACCCCTGCGGTATGAACGAGGTCAACGGAACCCGCCCGCTCCCGGCATCTGCCCCTGCAGTTGTGGCTACCCCTAACTGCCTGGACCATCACCAGCCACCAGCGCGATTCCCAGCTATTTGACGGCCTTCGCAGCCACGATGTCGAAGACTGGCTTGATAATTACACTGGAGTGAGTTCCTTCAACCGCTGGGATGACTTCCACAAGCTATTGAACGTTGTCTTCTATACTTGACTGACAAAACGCGGTTTCTCAATCACGAGGACCACATGGTCAACATTCACCCAGCAGCTGCGGAAAAATTTCGGCACGCTATCTGGTCGTGAGCTGCCTAAGAGGACGCTCGAACCCGTCTTCAGCAGCCTGGTGAGTGCTACACATCATATATCCAGGACGTTTTAGCCCTTTGCCGCCGAGTCGGTGCTGCTATGACGGAAGCTGAACGCGTTCGCCATAAGGGCATCGGAATCGTCGCATTCAACGCCTTGCTGGTTCAGAACCCTCCACTGTGTCGGACGTAACCACCACCTGCCAACGCCTGGACGAACTTCAGTCGTGCCGCCTGCAGCAAGACAACATCAATGACGGCGTTCTTGTTGACGGCAACCTGCGCACCCTTATCCGTGCCATTATACGAGAGGAGCTCGCCAATCAAGCAAGCTTAGTTCCTGGAAGCTCGAACCTCTCGCCAACCATTTCAGATTTGCCCAGCGTCGTCAAGACGAACTGGCCGCCTTCATCTGCGCCGTGGTACCAGCCACGTCGACTACCGCCTGCCGCTTCCCCACGTACGCTGAAATGGCTTCGAAGCCACCTGCCCCAGTCCATTCTCCTTGTCCTGCTCCTGTGTGTGGTCATGTGGAGTAGCCCCATGCTGTCAACCGCCCCGTTATCGACAATCCTGGCGTCCTTCCCGTCCAGTCAGCTATTACTGCGGAATCCGCGGTCACATCTCCCGCGTCTGTGGCCGGCGCCAGCATCACGAACAGCGTGGTTATGTTCCCTTCGAGAACGCCCACTGCGCCAGCCTCAAGCTCCTAAGGTCCCATACTCCGATTCCTTCCGTCGTTCTCCATCACCGCAGGATTCCCAGGATAATTCCCGACCCTCTCGTTCTACCTGACGCCACTCCCCATCGCCTTTAAGCCGCTCGACCCTACTTCGACCGCTCTCCCAATCGTTCATTCCTAGCGCGGAAAACGGTTGATATATATATATATCAGAAGTGAAAAAAATATATATATAACGTATACATACATACATACATACATACATACATACATACATACATACATACATACATACATACATACATACATACATACATACATACATACATACATACATACATACATACATACATACATACACACACACATACATACATACATACACACACACATACATACATACATACATACATACATACATACATACATACATACATACATACATACATACATACATACATACATACATACATACATACATACATACATGCATACCGTCTTTGCCAAAAGTAGCCAGGCGGCATGGCTTGCTTCTCGCTTGTATTATAAAGCCGACATGGATTCCCAGAGGACCACAACTTGTTAAGAAGTGAGGACAGGAGCTCGTCTGTACTTAGCACAGATTTACAGCTTCAGAAGTGATACGAATTCCCTGCTATCCGACTGCGAAGCGGAACACGCGGCCTGGTTACTTTTGGCAAAGACGATACATACATACATACATACATACATACATACATACATACATACATACATACATACATACATACATACATACATACATACATACATACATACATACATACATACATACATACATACATACATACATACATACATACATACATACATACATACATACATACATACATACATACATACATACATGCGTGCGTGCGTGCGTGCGTGCGTGCGTGCGTGCGTGCGTACGTACGTACGTACATACATACATACATACGTACGTACATACGTACGTACATGCATGCATGCATATACATACATATATACACCTTCCCAAATTCTGTTTTTTCGACTCTTTTCTATCCGACACATCTGCCTCAACTGACCCACTGCCTTCGCAGATCTGGACCGCTGTCCTTTCACCCTCTACGCTCTCTTGAACCCCTTCCTCTGTACGGTATTCTTACCCTCCTATTGAGTGCTGGCTGAACGCCGCGCAATGCTTCTGCAGCGCCTGATTTACATTGTTCTATGAATCCTCTTCTCCCTCTCTCTCTGAGTGGTGTGGTCATCTGTATTCTTATGTACTGACAAAGACCGGTACCTGCTTCAACCTCACTTTTTATCTAGACGACTTGATCATCAGTGGAAGATCCGAGAAATAAAATGCCGGACAGATGTACATAAAACCTCGTTCTTTCCACTGACGATCAATGAGTGGAACAGACTGCCTGCTGGCATCACTGAGTGCTGCACGGAAAATTTATTTCGGGCTTTTTTATCAGATGTGTGACGTGGCGCGCAGTTCTCTTGCGCGTGTTTTCTTGATCCCTTTATTGTTGAGTGTTTTCATCACTTTATTCGTCGTGCAGTTGCCCCCTTTAGATGCATGTTTTTCATTCTGCAGTATCACTTGTGTTATTTTCTTCATTTTTATGTATTTTTATTGTACTTCTGGCCTGTCTAGCAATGTAATTTGCCCCCCCCCCCCCCCCCCCCCTCTCTGTAATAATGCTTGGGGTGCTGCAGGACTCGGTAAAAAAAATAATAAATGCGATTGTCACAGAACGGCAGTGACGCCAAAGGTTTACGTTTTTTCATTCTCTACACTCACATACTCACCCTCTTCCACAAGGCACCATGCTATAAATTACTGCACTTGGAAAGCGACGTATACGCATACAGTGTACTTAGGAAGCTGAATGTGCGCGCGGAAAACGGCTCAGCAATACTTCGTCGTAACGTAATGAGAAACTATGCGCATGTGTACGGAACGGACAGGTAGCGGGAAAAAAAAAAAAAAAAGCACTTTGCATGTGTGCGTGAAATCGCATGAGCCTCGAGAATTCTCGGAAAACGAACGCAGCGCTTACTGCCGCAGCAGTCAGTTTCAGCCGCGGTTTGTTTACCTTAAAGGTTTCTCGCATAGCAATTTCCTCGATTTCACGCCAGCGGTGTTTCCTAGAAATGAATCGAGACTCTCGGACGACTCTCTGTGTACTGACTAAGAGGCAAGGAGTCGTCTAACGCACGCACCGGCATTGACGTCACCGTTACGTCGAGGGGTAGACGATGCAATGCTTGGTCTCTGAACTGAAGTTGAGAGCACACACCCAGAAATGTGTTTTCTTTTCGGCCATTAGAGGGGATTTCGCGTTTCCAACCCACACCAGCGATAAACATGTTCGCCTTCATTATGAAATTGTGCGTTGCAGGGACGCGTCGCAAATGCTTATGTGGAATGTTTTCTCGTTTTCACCTTGCGCGCTTTGAGTGCCGTAAGATAGTCGGGGAGAGGAAAAAAAAAATTCTGGCTGGCGTTGAAAACAGAAAATAAGCGCAGCTATTAAGAGAATGAGGAAAATGTGACTTGCGTTGCGTTCATAGAACTCTCGCCACGTACGGAGTTTCTCCAGAGATCTGCCGTACGTACGCATACGGGAGATAGAGCTGCGAGGGTACAAACAACCTGGCCACTCGCCCGATGAGGCGTACCAGAGAGCAGTGGTGCGTTGCACGGACTTGCCACATGCACCGACGCTTTTGAGCGATTCGGCTTTAATCCGTCAGTCGTTGTCACTCAGTGCCGTTGATGCCCGCTCATTACTATGCGAGGAAACCCTCATCTCCTCACGGACGGCAAAACACCGGTCCGATCCAAGGGAGTTCACTTGTTTTTGCCGTAAAGTCCACTATTCAAGAAAATTCTTCGTCTGTATAAACCCAAACTCCGTCACTCTGAGTGGTGCCTCAGTGATTGGCTGTTTATGGTGTTCGACTACTGAACCTGGGCTCATGTTCTCCAGTTACATGCAGGGCCGATAGTGGCACCCACGCTTGGACGGATGCCAAATGTGAACAGCTGTCTGTGACCCGAGACTTCTATGCATGTTAAGAGTCCGATTGGGATCGAAATAAATGCAGAGCCCTTATTTTGATACACAGCCCCTTTCTTCAAGACGGAAACGCAGAAAATACAGGGTTGAAGCAAAGAACGCGATTGCACGAACGCTCAAGTCTTCATTTTCATTTCTCCACCCGTGTACATTGTGCGCTCTTCCGTGGCGCCTGTTCTTAATCGTTAATTCGTTCATTTATTTATGTCGCGAGTATCATCATTTGTTCGTTGCCTGACTTTTTACCGTTTTTGTTCTCTCTGTTTTACATAGTCATATAAACAAGACATGTCAAACATGGATTGTTCCCAGTCATGGCAAACGAGCCAGCTCCAAGCAGAGAGACATCAGCGCAAATCAATCCTTTCTATACCACTCTACCTTGCCCTCGTATTACCCAGCAGAAATTGTAGCTAGCACTAACTTGACGTCAGTGTATTAGGAAGCAGAGCCCACAATGTAGGCGACGATAAGCGGATTGGTCCACGGGATTTCCCTGCGCTTTTGGTCCGAAATATGACGGCCCCTATGATGTCGGCAGAAGCGATAAAAAGAGAAGGGACATTGGCGACTTCAATGCGTGACGCAGGCGTACAAGCGAAAGCTGCACGCTTTTCCGTGACGTCACAGGAATTCCGCTGACGGTGAAACAATGGAGTAGACGACTTCACCCCAGCATCTCTTCTGGCAACCGCCAAAAGGAAATATTTCAAAAATAATACCGTACGGGGCACAGAGCGTCGTCCGCTGTGTATAATACCATGGGTGGTTTTTCCCACGACAAAGGTGCGCGTCTGCCTGTATTTTGGAGCAGCTATTATGATGCGAAAAAAAGAAAAAACCCTTATGGACGCGCGTTTCTAAGAATAAAAGCGTATACCGTATAAATAGAGGCCTCGAATCGAAGCCCTTGTTGTGACGGCGGCGGCTTTTACCCGGAAAAGAGTGGCTCGTGAGCCAGGACTGCGCCCGCGCGAACGGTTTTGGTGAAGCGATATGGCTCGAGGAGAACGACGAACAACAACAGAAAAACAGAAAAAAAAACAGCGCCTAAAAGCAGATGTACTCATCGTATAACTAATAGATGGTGTTTCTTGTTTTCTGTATAACGTACTGTATAGGTGGGTGGGTATAACTTCAACGACGTACCGGCAAACGACGGTTTAATGCGTCGTGACGCTGTCCAAGCGTCGACCCGGGGTTATACCATACTCTGCATTACCCCATTTCGGCCGGTTTGTGGTGGGTCTTGAGGCTTGTGCTTTTCGAGCGCACCCCGGGCCTGCTGGACGGCTCATAGTTGACTGTCCTTGTCTGTACTTTGCAAGGCACTTTGAATTTCGGGCGGATATGTCCTGGAAGTAGCTTCGGTCGGGAACCTGGCACAGTCCCACATGATGTGCCATTGGTTCGCCAGACCCATTTCACACACACTGCATACACCACTCGTGTAGATAGATGTCTGGGTGAAGAACGTGTAGCACTGCCGGTGCGAGGAGTGACCCGGTCTGTATTTGCCTTAGTATGACGGCCTCCTCCCGACTGAGTGCCAGGTGCGGAGGCGGCATTGTCCGGCGAGCTAGGCGGTAACACTTAGTAACTTCCTCGTAACTTCTCACTCGATCCTTTGTTTCGAACCACCACTCGGAACGGTCACTCTCTGGGGCGCGGAAGGTAAGCGCCGCTAAATGGGCCGTCTCGTTGTGATTCGGTGAGGATGCACAATGCGCCGGGAACCACTTGATGCGGATGCTGCCACGGTCTTGGAGCTGGAGCTTGCCGATGACGCCAGCTCGCACACTCGCCCCTTGGCAAAGTTGCACACGGCGTTCCTCGAGAACACGGTGCGACACTCGGCCTCAGGGATTGCCAGAGCGATGGCAACCTCCTCGGCGTCTGTGGCACCCGTGCACCGCACGCTCGCTGCTTGATGCCGGTAGTCGCCTCAACGGTCACTGCCACGAATCCTCCTCGCTTCTATTCCACTGCGTCCATATACGGGGCGTACGGGTCTTGGGCGAGTTGCTCGACGAAGACCTTGGCCCGCCGCAGTTCTTCGTTGTACTCGGGGTGCACGGGGTCTACGTGGATGTGGTACTGTATATTTTCCGAGCTGATAATTTTTTTGAAAACTTTCACGTCACTTGTTTCTTTCTTCGGTCTCTAACTAACGAGGGGGCCACAAGTGCGCTCATTTCCCATAGTTGGGAATTTACCGTAACCTGAGCTGCCCTCATAATCTTTGTTGATTCGTGAACGTCTTTATGATAATGAGTATAACACCAATCAGTACTCGGCTTCCTGAAAACGACCTTGGAAAGTTCCCGCACGCATTCGTACCCATTCTCTGCAAGCACCGATAGGGCCGTCTCGGTGTCAGCGATTTGTTGATAGCTGCGATGCAAAAATGTTAGTAACTAACGGGAACAGGGATGCAACCGCGGGTCGTAGATTTTTAGCCTGGTGCATCACACGACCTTGTTAAGAACACACTGAGTGTAAGAAAAAGGAGGTCATCGCCTTTCTGAAAGCCTGGTGTAAATTCGCATCAAAAGTGACGAATTATCACACGACCTTTACTCTTCCAACAAGATGTCGCTGTGTTACAGTGAGAGGCTCACAATATGGTAATATTTTTTCGAACAAGACAGGATCAGTCCAGCTCAGCTGTCCAGGAGGTATATGTGGTTCGGCCGAATGCATCTTGTGAAAGCGCCTGTCGAAGCTATGCAAACGAGCATTGTGTATTTCATTTATAACATATACATCCACAATGACAGTTATTCTTGTTTATTTGTACAGAAAGTACACGAGCTTCATATTTGTCTGGAAGAATATGCATGGCGTGGAAGAGGATATACACGACGTTATGCAAAAATAAAAAAAGGTGTGAGCAAACTTTTGCAAATTTTATAGCATGCACTAAAATGATTTTGCAAAAACAAATGATGCATTATTTCTCGTCTAAACAGTATCATTATGCTATAGTACTCATTATTAACGAAGATAGAACACGAAATACCAAAACTAACATAATAATATGTATTACAATGATCGCTTTCCTTGTCTGAGCCAAGAGATTTAGTAAAGTGGTGATACCAGAACTATTCGAATGCTGTACGGCGAGAGTCACCGCTGTTGAATAACACACAGCGGACACCATCACCACGCGATCATACTCTATCTGGCACATGTGATTTAACAGGACGTTCCTGCAGCCACCGCTATGGTCAAACGTGGCGCTGTTGAGCACTCCCAAAGTTACACGTAACGTAAGAATCCACGAAAGTAGAATATCGGACAGTAGCCGTCATATCACAGTTGCTTGAGCACAGCATGCGACATCCTCAGGTCGTATATTATTTTTTTTGTACTATATATAAGTTTTGCTCTCTCTCTCTCTCTCTCTCTCTCTCTCTCTCTCTCTCTCTCTCTCTCTCTCTCTCAGGTCGTAGGTTCGGATCGAGAATGTGGCCGTTCTACTTTCTAATCAATTGCCATCTAACAAATATTACACTAGTATTTTCCCATCTATCAATCAACAAATTAATAAAATAAAAAAGGAGCATTCCCCTATGCTTTGCTCCGTTTCAGTTGCCGTTAACTTTACATTCATTCATCGCCTTTACAAACGCGCAAACTCCTGCTGCCTGTATATGATGCCCTGCCCTGCAATGTCAAGTATAGAGGAGATATGGGAGCGTTGTAAACCTGCTCTTGAATAGCTTTTACTCCCATATACCTCAAACATATACTTAAGTATCCTTATTTGAAAATAAATGCAATTCAATTATGCACGCTGCGTTGCATGGTATGGAATGGTATGGACATGGGATGTTAGCTATATATAACTAAGATTGTGTAAGCACGTGATTCTATGTGCTTGTCTAATTTTGTACTGCAATTTACTGCGCCCGCACTCTTTCTTTTGTACTGTACAGCGCTGCGCTGGGCTGTAACCACCTCCTCTAACCCCAGTGCCCTTCAATGTGTGCCTAAAAAAATAAATAAAATCCTTGCAGGCTTCGTTGAACTGGCTTTCGGTCGCATGTGCCATATGTGCGATGTATATTAACGGTTATAGCATACCATTATCGTGTTTACATTGCCGCTCAACGGGCTAGCCACCTGCGTATGAGCGGCCAATGGCTGCCAGTCTAGCCTCGGTAAGCGGCAATGTAGGCACTGGAACTGTATGCGACATAACTCTCTACTGTGCCTTATATCTTAAAATACGGAAAAGCGTCAGGCACCGCCAGGAGCGGTGCTTGCTTGAGAGGCGAGGTTATAAAGAAGAAATTGCCTGGGTTTTTGCACTACGCACACAGTACGTGGCGGCGACTTGTGATTGTGAATGCCACCCAGATGGCGCATGCCTCCGTAAGTTAACGCACGTGCCTTCGAGGGCGTGTTAACTTTTATGTGTATCTTACTTATCCTGCGTTTTCGAAATAATGTTCTGAGGAAAAAGCCAATTTAAATTCCGGACTGCGTGCATACATGTATGCTGTACCCTCCAAGACCCGCGCTTTCCCTTCTCGCACCACGGTGCAAAAACATATGTCCCCGACGAACTTCATGCGTCACTTCATGCAAATGAATAAAAGATTTCCTTCGAATTCTCTTACGTTGAAATTAGACTCGTATATGCATGCCACAGCGGGAATTGACGGGTGTTATTCTCGAACAATTTCTGCCCCTTAATGACCGGCAACTTTAGTGAGAAGGGTTATTAAATTTAATATGTTGTCTACGTAATAATTTGGTTCAAACTGTGCGCTATTTTGGAAGTTCGCGTATTTAACTATATGAATCGAAAGTGCGCCTTCCTTGACAAAAGCGTATCATTTTGTCAACTGATTAATTTTGAGCAACTTGTAAGTAGGAAGGGGGAAGGGGGGTAAATCCTAGGGCGTCATTTTAACACGCGCATGACAGGAAGGGAAGCTGGCTTCACGAGAAACGACCGGCTGCA
The DNA here is from genome assembly GCF_055883805.1 of Amblyomma maculatum. NCBI lineage: Eukaryota > Metazoa > Arthropoda > Arachnida > Ixodida > Ixodidae > Amblyomma > Amblyomma maculatum. The sequence goes on along the minus strand of NC_139352.1, from coordinate 6,196,192 downwards.
GCGCACCGTTGACGCCGTCTGACTTCCCGCTAAAATAGATTCCCACGAAAGCGGCTTGGCAGGTACAGTAGTAATAGCCGCCGCGTGAAAGAAACTCTAGCGGGGCAGGAAACGAAGGAGGAAAACGATACAGAGGTGTCAACAAACAGTTCGCAGGAAGGAAGGAAGGACGACCCCGTACCGCCATACGTTCGCGTGTAGCCAGCTTTTCTCTCTTGTTCTTGTTTCTTCCAATGTCCTCATGTTTCTTTCCTGGTGCATACTCTGCTGTTATAGTACACACACTCGCAGTAGCTGCTGCCTGAGGCGTGGGGACCAAGTTCTGCTGAGAATTAAGTACATGCACTATCTTTTGTTGTTCCTTTTTATTTCCTTTCCTAATCGATAAGAGAACTGGAAATGGAAAGGGAAAAAAAAAAGAGTATATGAAACCTCAAGGCCCGCTCACACTTGCGACTCGCGGAGGTCGCGTGACCGTTTTGGCCGAAAAGCGACTGGCGCAAATCGTCGCATCGGTCGAAAAGCGACAGTCGCGGGCCGTTCAGTCACAGCTCGATTTCCAGCCGCGCGACTGCTGGTTGCAAACCGTTAAATCAATCAGCGGCTCACATGACGGGAACGTAAGTTAGCTATACTCTATGTGGTGAACAGTCAAGGTAGACACGATGTGGAAAGCAACCCGCAGGTCGCATTCGCAAGTGTGAACATCGGTCGCGCTGCGCTGCTCTCTGGTCGCGTGCGACAGCCGGTTGCGCGCCTTTCGCGAGTCGCAAGTGTGAATAGACCTTAACTATACCTACAGTACTAACCAAAGAGGTTATAGTACTAATCTTATTTTAAAGAAACCAAGCTGAAAAGGTTACCAAGATACTTTGTTGGGCGAGTTGGTAAACATCCATTGTTAATAAAAACAGCGGGAACAGAAAGACACAAGACAAGCGCTTGTCATGTAGCTTCCTTTTATCTTATCTTGTGTCTTCTTGTTCGCGCTGTTTTTAACAACTGAAAAGGTGAGCGGGGTGGTTAAAGGCTTTTCTGTAGTGCATGCAAGTGTAGTGCCATTACCCTGGAAGCCATGTCACACGTTGCTAGTGGTGGGCATAAATTCAACTTTACTAATGGTAACCTGAAGCGCTGCATTTAGTTTAGTCGCATCTGTGGACGTTTTTGCAAAGTTCACTCCCTCGTGCAGCATCTTTTTTTGTACTTCAATTTTGAAGATAGTACGCGCGCGCGCGTGAGTTTGTGTGAGTGTGTGTGGGGGGGTGAGGGGGGAGAGAGAAAGAAAGAGAGAGACTGTCAATGTAGTCAGTAAAGTCTTGCATATCAACCATCCATTTCCAAAATTGCGGAGTGTAAATGCTTCATTGAAACGACTTGCTCCTCGTCAGTGTGGGGTGAACCTTTCGTATGCGTCGATAGTTCATAATATGGCCAGCTCCTTCTTTAGGACGCACATTACGTGCACCCCAATATACGTGACTCGCTGTGAAGTGCAGACTCTGCACACTATTTAGGGCATCCGTGGTTGGAGAATGGAGAATGCGATAGGACCACTGTAATGATCATCGCACATACAAAACGTCCCACGGATCAAGGGCAAGCAAAGAAAGCGCCAACTGTTCTGCAAACCATAACATTCCGAGTTTCATCGGTCAGCGCTTTAGCTGACCGCAGATGATGTTCCCCCAGCACTGAATGCGCGATTTCAACCCGGGGATAACTTCCCATGGCAAGGTCAGCAAGTATATTATAGAAAAAACGCAAGCACAAGGACGTATTTACAGGAAATAGGACACGTGTGTCCATCTTTCTGTTTGTGCTACGCAAATCGGCGGAAAATTTCAGTCACTTCTCCGTCCTGTGCAAACAGCTAAGAAAGGCGACTGCGACCTTTCTTTGCGCGTGGACAAAGAGCACTATTTTCTTTGGTAACCGCTCGAGATTTTTAACTGCATTGTTTTATTTCACGTACTATGCATACTCGAAAAAACTTCTGCATATCATGGAGACAGAGCCCGCGGTCGTATGCAGGCCGAAGGCCAGTGAGAGGAAAAGAAGGGCAAAAAAAAATAATAATAAATGGCGGGAAAAATCTCGCGAGCGTCGCCACGTGCGTCCGACGAACATACCCACGCACGCATCGACGGTGCTTCGATATGCGCGCGTGCTTGACGCGGATGAATTGCGTAGTTCGCGCGTAATGGGCGCACGAGAGACGTCATGGGTGTCGACAAAGCTTCCAAGGTGTAGGAGAGCAAGTGAGGAGCGTAGTTGAAAATTCATACTCGTGCCTGGTTCCTTTTTTTTTTTTTTTTTTTTTTTTTTTTTGCGCTGCATTGTGTTGCCGTGATGCATTGCGTTTGACAGCTATAGGGCAAAGTTCTGAGAAACTTCGGTGAGTGAGTGATCTGTTTTAATTACCGGCCCGATTAACCAGACAGTCACTCAATAAATATCTTATTGAAATGATTGATGGATTTTAGCTGTAGTGGCGATATAAGCTACTTTGTGAGTCAGAATGGATTGATTGATTGATTGATTGATTGATTGATTGATTGATTGATTGATTGATTGATTGATTGATTGATTGATTGATTGATTGTAGCGATTCCGTCCAGCGTTCTTCATTGTCCCTCTATATCAGGGACGTTCTTTCTTTCGCCTCCATCCAAATACGGCCGCCGTAGCTAGATCGAACCCAGTGAATTTATCATGCTCTTACAATCGAACACCGTGGTCACACAGCCACGATGATGGCAAAGTCTGTCCTGTGACAGGTAAGGGGTATCCAAAATGGCACAGTCGCTTGTCGGTCGACAAAAGACCTCGAATCGCGGCTTCAGTATTCAGATAAATTAAATAGTGATGCAGTCGAAAGTTATTAAAACGACGCAGCAGGCTTTTCGTGCTTTGCTTTATCATGTACTGAAGTTTTCCTCAGGGCAACGAATTCATAGCAGCCTGCGCGAGGCGCCACACTTTCATCGTATGGGTGAAACTTGGATGGATCAGTGTCGGTGCTACACAAAGGAAGTGTATAAAGAAATTTTACACGAGTATGGCTCATGCTTCTCTGTGTCGCCGATGCCATTGGCACATATATGTTGCAGAGTGTGTGAACAAAAAAAAAGAAGAAAACAATCATCTGACAAATGTACGAAGCCGTCGTCATATTCACGAAACTTTCCCTACGGTCGTGAAATGCAAAGAAAAAACAAAGAAAAAATAACTGTGAATGAGAAAACCTGTGCGGCGTGTGCAATGAACCCATATAGATACAATTCTGTGAGGCTAACGGATTAATGAATGACTAGCATGGGTTGCACACAAAAGAAGTTGGGAACAGAATAGACTTTCTACACGGAAATTACAACGGCAGGCTTTGTCCAGTGCATCATTGCGGACTGGCTCTACTAGAGTGTAGTGAGCGCTGCCCTCATTTACGCAGTGCAGAAATGAGGTAGTAGGCCTAGCTTAACGTAAATGGCGTTGCGAATTTTGTTGTGAAAAAGCTATCCCTTTTTTTCTTTCCTTTGTGGTTACCCGCATTCCGTTTTAAGTCGATCGAGCATACACTGCAGTCAGTTTACGGTTCCGTCAGACGGAGTCACCGTTTTTAAAAGCCGAGGCATATTCTTACGTAACAAGAAGATACCCTGTTGTCAGCCAAGCTTCCCCATTCACGGGCAAGAATTTTGTACATGGTTTCACAGGTATGCGCTGGCTGTTTATGGAGCTTAGATAGGCCTGGTTATGTAGAACGATAATCGCAGAACAGCTGCGAGAGGCTCATCGGTGGCGTTCGCAAGGGACTCATCGCCCCAAAAAGGATTTTAGTATGAAAACATTAAGGGCACCGTCCTCCAGAAAATTCGGCAATCACGGGCATGGCTCTGGCAGGCGGTAGTTGGCATGGCCGGCCATTGATTGATCGCCGATATGTTTGACGTCACTTGGCTACACGACATGTTCGAGCTGGAAGAAGCTGACAACTCGAGCTTCTCTTTGCTGATGAATGAATGCGCGCAAGATGAAAGAGGTGCAACTTAAATTATTAGCGAGGAAACAGCTGACAGGGGCCATCAACTCTGTTTGCGCAATACCCTCAAAGACGTAGCTTAAGTGCCCAACAAATTTTTAATAACAGCTGTGCTCAACCTTCCCAGCTTCTTCATGGGCGGACGTCGGTCAGCAGTATACACTGAATGATGCTCATCCGCTGCGCCGTCTGTGCGAGGTGTTCGCAGGCCATAGTTGCGACCTTCACCAAGCCCGAGCTGCTAGCCCATCTGTGCCGCGTCCAACGGGCGTTTAGTAACAGTGTCGGCGAGAAAGCATTTGTGACACAACGCTTAATTATCTGCAAATCGAAAGCCTCGAACATGGCTGGCGGCTGTGGTGCGCTAAATATGCAATAGTTATTACCGCTGGCCTGAATGCACAGCGCTAACCGGCGCGGCGACCGAATCGATCTGGTGCCTGGCCGGACTCAATCTCGACCACTATAACCGCAATTCCATAAAAGGTACATACGGCGCAAAAAAACAGCTGTTATTACCGTTCTCTGCAAAACCCGGACGGTCAGTATTGTACCGCACCTCCCTCCACTATACGGCGTCATTTGTACACCCGTGATAACAACCCTATGGTACACTGCATGGGAAAATTCGGGGGCTGTTGTAAGCCCCGCGTCATGAATGCGCAGCTCTCGAGATGAAACACTCAGCTATTTTTAATCCACTCCACCGCGTGTGGAACAGGCAACACCGCCGAAACAATTTGCTCGTGGCGCTACATTTCGCCAGCCAACACGGTATATCCGGCGGGGTCGGCGGAGGCGCGTTTATTTCGGCCTAAAGTGCGCCACGCGACGCGTCGGAAACGGACGCTTCGTGGTGCCACGGGTTTCCCGAGGTGCGCAGTAACTCCACATGGTAGGCAATGCGCGCGTGCGCCAGCTGCTGGCTGCCGAAACCATTGGCAACGAAAACAAACGTAGAAGAGGAGAGGGAGGGAGCCACGCCAGCGCGTGGTGAGGAGCCGTCCAGCGTCAGACAGCGCACACATACGCACGCACGTGCGCTGCGATGCGCGCGTGTGATGGCGTCGTCGAGCTGCTCTATTGATCAGCATCTAAGCGCGCACCGGCGGAAACTGAGAGGCTGCAGGAGATCCACGTGGAGGCATCTTTACTGTTTATCCTCTTTCGACCCCCAGAGAGAGGAACAACAACGCGTGCGTCCTGTGAAACCACGCGTCCAACGCTCTCTCCTGCGTTCAAAGGCTGCGGGAAACAAGGCAAAAGCGCAAGTTGGCGCGCCGCGGAGCACAACACGGGTAACGGCAGCTTCTTGTCCCGTCCCGCTGGCCTATACCATCTGAATTTCTTCTTAATGTTATCATTTTCAAATGCACGCAGCCTCTTGTCTCTGTTTCGGTAGCCGTTGTAGGGAGCATTTTGCCGCGGTTGATTGTTTGGTGCTTCCTTTTACAACTTATGCCACTGGTCAACTTTGGCCCCAACACACCGGCCGCCATCATCCGCTAATTGCAACCTGTTCTGACGTCTCGGAAAACGACGGCCGCCGGTATCAGGGAAAAAAAAAAAAAAAAAAGTGAATCGTGAACAGCGCACATAGAAAACGCAGCCACTGCTTCCTTGTTGGCGCATTCTCTCTCTTACATTCATCTGCCGTCCTTGACGGTTCCGCACGCGCCACGTTTGTTACGTTGTTTGCCGTCTGATGAATCATTTTCAGGAAGCCGCGGTAGCGTAGAGAGTCACAGAGTAGCAAACTGATGCCGAAGTTACACGAACACAGCGATGTTACCAACTGGTCGTTACTCGTATGCCCGACTGTGTTGACCTCGTCTCGCACACGGAATCAACAAACCTGGACGCCATGAGAACCCTTCCACAACTTAATTCATTTCGAATGGGTGAACTCTAGCCCCATGTGCCTAGCTCGTTATTTATAATTGCTGCTTTTATCCCAGGCTCAAAGATTTTTGTTCAAAGACAGCGCTTGCTTTTGCATCAGTACGGGTAGATGAATTCTGAAAGAGAACACAATCGCCATTCGATGAATGTTTACTAGATAAGCATCAGTGAGAAACACGTCGTTTTCCGTGCTCTAATTAGCTTCTACTCGGGTAGCTAATGAGCACTTGGCATTTTCAACTTCCAGCAGTGTAGTAGAAGTTCGTTCTGGTCAGCAGATCGATCGTTTGCTGCTATACTGGAGCTAGCTGTACAGGGCAGAGTTATTGGCTGTCTCCCCGGGGGCCTCATGCTTTGTGGGAGATCCCTGCTCCATATACGTATATACGCGAATCAGGCTCACTAGATGAAGCTAGGGACGCACGTTACGGTTGACGTTACATCGTTTCGAGCGGCGTGCCACACTACGGAGAGCCAGAACCACTTCCTACACGCGCAGGTCGCGTGGCCGGAACAGGATGTGTGATCGGCTGTCGGTGCGGCGTCGTAGCCCAGAAACGCTATGTTCCTTTGAGGAACAGCGCGGTTGTTTGCACGCTACCTGTGAGCCTCATCCCATGTAAGCTCGAATCGGGAAAATGAGCGAAAACATCGCCTTGAGAGTGAGCTAGCAGCAAATGGATTGAGTGGCGACTTTTGAGTTGTATGTTCTGTTGGGTTTTATGGGGCATGAAAGACTAAGCGAGGCTATCATATGCCTGAGTTAGAAACCTCTGTCATTCGGGCTGCTGATTTAATTTTTTGCTTTGCAGGAGTGTTTCTGCAAATAAGGCTTTCTGCGGCTGACATCACGCGTGCGCCTTCTGTCCTCGTTGTGGTGTCGATCTGTCGTAATGGGGTACTTTAGGCTAGCCTGATATCCGGTTAAAATGTTATTCAATAAGAGACGCGGACAGTATGAGTATCGAGAGCGCTTTCGGGGAAGACGATTCTGCAGCAGAGCATTCAATGGCACATAACTCAGAATAACATATTTATGATACGTTCCGAGAGAGAGAGAAACAACTTTATTTGCCCTAGATGGCGTGGATTAGGGCAGGTGGATACTGAAGTGATACGTTCCGAGAATAAAGTTTGATGTTTCAAGCCGCGAACACGAGCTTCATTTGTATCCAAAGAATGATGATGGGTGATGTGCTACTTACATATTCCTTGTGAAGAAGTCATTCTTATTACTTCGAAGGTCTGCATGGCAAGTGGAAGGGAACATATAAGAATTTCGTCTATAGCTATCTTATACTATTTCGGTCTACAGATATGATAACGAAACTCTCAGCATTTTTCATCATTTGCGAGATCGATAGCGATAGCTCCCTCAAACGCCATTTGAGCGCTTAGTGTGCAAACTTGGGTACCCGCTGTCAATCCCGGTGTTCGTTTTAACACAAATCGCAAACAGCACACAAATTCTTTTTCGTCTGTTCAAATGGGCCTTAGCTTTCCGGCTTCCTTCCTCTGAAACAATGCTTAAAAACATTGGTCTCTAACCGTATTTTGTGCAGACCACGAACATGTTTATCATATCCCTTCTTGTTTCCCTCTCCCTATCGATAGTGACCCTCATTGAGCATGGAAAGCGAGTCATAACCTCAATGCTTTCGTAACACCTCTTTCATGGTACGCATATTTAATAAGTGAACCTCCTTCCCAGGAAAGCGTATAAAGCTTATTTACGTGACGTCATTGTAGCTCTACTGGCAACCATGGCACACAAAACGCAACATCAGAGAGGGGGAAAGAAAGAGAGAGACTACTGCGAATCATGACACGGCGTCGGTGAAATCCGAGCTCTGGTTGAACGGTGGTCCAAACGGCGTCTCAAGTGTCCGACAAATGAGCGCCGCGCAGCAGGGAGGAGACCGGTATACCGGCGTGGATGCGTCGGAAACATATTTTTATGTGCTTTTAGTTTCGAACCGCCCAACATTATGGCGGCTCCGCAATACAGCGTTGCCACAACTGCCGGCTGCTTAACCTGATAGTGAATAAGGTCTATACTTTAACTGCACTCTGGTGACTCCGCTGGAGCCAGCTTCTTAGGCCGGCACCTGAGCGCTGTCAGGTGGAGGCGTCTTGCTGGCAGCGTCGCAAAGCTCCGGGTCGTCGCGTCATTGCCAGCGTCAGTGTCGTAACTGGCCAGGTTCGCTAGCACCTCCCTATGCAGCTCTGTGCCAGGGCGTTGCGCCTACGCAACGCGGCAGCCGAGGTGTTGGGTTGTGCGGACATCGCTCGCACATCCTGTCCGCGTGTGACCCATCGGTCGCAATAGTGTGGCCGCATCGAGTTCGTGGGATGCGTCAGGCTGTTTGTAATCGACCGGAAGCGATTGGTGCTCGGTTTTGAAATGCCTGCAGCAAGCAGCAAAGGGCGATTCGGAAGAAAATCAAATTTATGGTCCGCACTCTGGAACAATCATATGTGACAGGAGGTGCACCAACGTGGATTGTACAAACTTGAGTTTATGTCTCAGAAACACTTAAGAAGAAAAAAGTTACTTAGGAATAATATGTATTATGCGACGGGAAAGTAGCCAATAGTCGTTGAGGGTAAAGAAGTGGATTCCATGGGAAGAGGAAGATGGCAGCAGGGGACGTGTTACGGGGTGTACGGGTGGTGGGGGACAGGGTCGGTTAGAGAGCACTGGGAGAAGCTTTTGTGCTAGAACGTATTTAACTGAGCTGGTATGATGATGATAACGTGAGTGGTCCCGAGGATGATCGCAATGATGCCTGAGAGATAGGGTTCAGCTTATGATAGGACAGAGGAAATTGAAACCAAAATAGGGGCGCGCCATTACGAGCGGCCCGCCGGGGAAAGCAAGCAATGGGCGTGGAGCACAGGCTCTGCAACAAAAATGTGGGATGTTTGCCTCACCATACGATTGATAAACTGCGTCAGATGACTGTGATAAACCCATATGTGGAATGCAATCGCACAAAAGGCACTTCACAATGCGAAAGCGCATTCACTTGAGACATTCTTCGGGTACGCTCAAGCCGCATGTTCTCGGGAAAAGGGAAGTAGGGCCCATGACTGCCATCCATGGTAAGGATGTACGAGCCATGGAGCGACAATAATCGATGTTCAATAATCGACCATTGAACATCCACTCTAAAAAAGAAAAAGGAATAGCAGACGGGGATTGCATCTTTACCATTACGCTAGGCATCTCGTTAGGTTAGGCGTCAAGGCATCTTTATCCGTTAGCCTTTCGAACTAAAGGTCAGGATAGGCTGGCGACCGTGACAGCTAGGTACTAAGTGGCTCGGCCACAAAGTCAACACATGTGTGGCATGAATTTAACTCACTCACTCATTTACCTGCTCTCCCTGTCACACACACACACACACACACACACACACACACACACACACACACACACACACACACACACACACACACACACACACACACACACACACACACACACACACACACACACACACACACACACACACACACACACACGCACGCACACACACACACACACACACACACACACACACACACACACACACACACACACACACACACACACACACACACACGCACGCACGCACGCACGCACGCACGCACGCACGCACGCACACACACACACACACACACACACACACACACACACACACACACACACACACACACACACACACACACACACACACACACACACACACACACACACACACACACACACACACAATCACTCGCGCTCATGCGTCCACGCATAGGCACACAAGCGAGCCCGGCTTACTCGTATGGCTCAGTTAATAATCAAACAAATAAACGCGGCCGGGTTTATGTTAAGCGAAACGCCGTCACTCTCGCTAGGCGGTCGCTTCGGTCGGGAGAACTTTCACCGCGACGTCAGAAAGGGGTCGCTGCCTCCCGGAGTTCTCGTCGATCGCCAGCGAAGCGGCGTATAAGGTGAAAGAAATGTAGCGCTCAAGAACGCAGCCGTCTCATCCATGCGCCGCACGCTTCTGTGGACGAATGAGGTTCGTCACGACCGCACGCAGCGGCCTTCTCAATGTTCCAGCTTGAGGGATTCGGGTGGTTACCGCGAATCGCGGGCTTCGCAGAAAAATGTTGCCGAAAAGAAAACAACCTGTACCTCCTGTCGGCAAGCAGCCGCAGCCCCCGAGAAAAGCGCCTGTCTTTCGGCTGATCTTTGAGCGCATTTACGCCTGTCGACATGTGCTCTTTCTAAACTGTTCAACCCTTTGCAGGGACGAACAAAGCGAGACGGAAAAAAAAAAAGGGGGGAGTAGCTGAGGGAACGGAGCAAGGTGCAGCGAAGACAAATGGACCGGAGGCGTCATGTAGGTGCCAGTTCAACGTGCCAGAAACGTATTTGCGAGGCGCGGAGAAAGGAGGCGCCGGAATGGGAATGGGTTGGGAACAGAAACAGACTAAGCGAGTTAGCGACAACGCTTCTTGGGAAACCTGCGGCTTTACGATTAGAGAGAAGGCGCCGATGGAAAGGTTCGAACTGCGGCGAACACAAAAGCGCCGTTGCGTAGGCGCGTGCTCGTCGTTTGCCAAAAGCAAACAGGTGATCGGTGTGCGAGAGTCCAGATAGATAGCACGTTACCGGGAATGCGCGGCACACGCTATCTTCCGAGAAGAGCTATATCTCTGGCGTCACTGCTCGCGCAGTTGGAGGAAAGTTGCCGTAGGAAGGGCGTTTATTTACTTATTTTCCAAGTCTTCTACTTTGCATTACTTCATATACGCGCCTGTTTTGCCTGCACCGTCAAGTGGGAGTAATCCTTGACTGCTGACCGTCATGTATTCACTGATCTGAGCCGAGATATGAACTGCAACTTCTGAGCGAGCATCTTGGTTCGCGCTCGCGAATGCCACAAATGTCGCTTTTGGCCGGTCCCATCCAGAATGTCCAAATTTCGTGTAAAAGGTGAACACAGCAATCATTAATTTCATTTCACAGGTGGTAACCACCTGATTCGTGTACTGTGACGTCTATATGAGCTTCCTAATATGGCATAGCACCACCATTTACTACTACTGCCACCCAATCTGTTGGTATACGTATACTGCCGTTGCCACTTTAGTAAGGAAGCTGCAACTATCGTTAACTGCTGTTCCAAATTTACGTACGCGTCTGCAAGTGGAACGAGGAGAGAGAGAGAGAGAAAAAACTTTATTGTCGGGAGTAGTCTTAGTGGAAGAGCCAAGTGGCCGTTAGCTGATGGCTTGCGGCGACTTCTTCAGCGCGGTTTACGGCGCCCAATTGTATATCGGTGCTCGCGTTACGCAGCACTTCCTCCCAGGATTCAAGTGAGGGAGCTTCTATGAGAGCCTTGGGAGGCGGGTCCTCTGAGCAATCCCAGAGGATATGATTAAGGTCGGCTTTCTCTCCGCACTTAGTGCATGATGAGCTTTTGCTGTCCGGAAATATGTGTGAGTAAACCGCAGGGTTGGGGAAGGAGTTCGTTTGTAGTTTCCCCCAAACAATTTCTTGTTGTCTTGTTGGGGATATGCGTGGTGGTGTACTCTCCTAGAGTGTGTGAAGTGTTGTGTAAGGTCGCTGTATGTGAGCAGTCCTTTCATTAGAAGTTCCTCAGCATTAGGTCTCACCGCTCGGCCGACAAAACGTCGAGCGTGTTGGTGAGCAGCCTCATTGCCTCGGTTCCCTGAGTGGGCAGATGATGCATACGAGTTCTATCTCTCTGTCGAGTCTTATGTCCGCGAGGATGTTTCTGGCAGTATTTGATATTCTGCCACGCGAGAAGTTACGTATGGCAGTTTTTGAATCAGTGACAATTATGTCCGCATCTGTTGTAGCGATGGCTAAAGCGATTGCGGCTTCTTCCGCCTGGTCCGAGTAGCGGACTTTGACCGCAGCGGCTGATACACATTTACTGACGTTACTATACTACTTAATTACACAGATGGCAAAGGTGCACCTTCAGCCATATTGTCGTCCGAGGCGTCGGTATACACCACCCCATCGTGATTTCGGTACTTATTGTTTAGGGCCCTAGCTCTAGCTTTCCTCCTGCCTTCATGGAAGGAGGGATGCATGTTCTTGGGCAAAGGTTTGGAGATAATTTTGTCGCGCACTCCTCTTGCTAGTGGTCCTGGGTGGTTGGCTAGCAGTTCGGCATTAATTCCCATGCGGTTGAGAATTTTGTCTGCCTGCTTTAGAGTTCGTTAGTCTTTGTAACTGTGCTGTCTTATGTGCTGTGATCAGCTCCTCTACAGTGTTGTGTATCCCAAGTGAGATAAGTTTTTCGGTTGAAGTGTTCTAGGTAGACCTAGCCCAGCCTTGTAAGTGCTTCTAATGAGTCTGTCTAAATTCTCCTTGTCAGATTGAATGAGGCGGAGATAAGGGACTGAGTATGTGAATCGACTTAGTACAAAGGCATGGATAAGACGACAAATGTCAGCCTCAGCCATGTTCGGATATTGACAGCTTGGGGACAGCTGGAGATGAAATACAGTTAAGCGGCAATCCCATGAGGCTGCAATCTTTCGCGAAGCGTCGCGCGACGGCGACGCCAACGCCTGTCGTTGCCGCTGGTGCACACCGCTCGAAGTGACGGGACTCGGCAACAAAGCGGCGGGGTTTCAGCGTTGCTATATCACTGCCGCCTCATCGTTCTGTCTAGGGGAGTGCAGTTACGTTAATATCCTACTTCTAACATTAGGTAGCATGAAGTACTATAGAACAGTGATAAACTTTCTTGTAACGCATCGCGTTTCTAAGGGACACAGCGCAATGTATGGTGTGTGACGCGGTACTACACTGCAAAGCAGACATGTATTGCAAGCAGTAACTTTCTCTGCACTCCTTTCGAAAATGAGCAGTATCTAGCCACACTAACCTTCTTTTTTCTCATTACCCTACCAAGGCTTTACTGAACTGTCTCGATGTGCTCATATGTGCACGGATCAGACGAAGTGACCGTCTGCAGATTCGCAGGTTCTTCCTTCGCTCAAACCGTAAAAACAAACTTCTCTCTCTCTCAAAAAAGAAAAAAAAAAAGAAAGCAGAACGGCAGTTGAATATCCCAATGACGAATTTTCAAAAAACCAACAACTCGAGCGACAGCTACAAGCGGCAATGCTTTGGCGGCCCACAGCCAACCTCGCGACGCCGTCGCGCGGCGTGTCGCCGCGAATTGTCGCCTCATGCGGTTAGCGCTTTAGAGGCGGCCTCGTGTCTGCCCTGCTTCATGTATAACTGCTACTATTGCTGCCACTGCTACTATTAGTGTTACCGCACCATCAATACTGATTCTGCTACTAATACTGTCACCACAATGCTGATATCTGCCACTATATATATATATATATATATATATATATATATATATATATATATATATATATATATATATATATATATATATATATATATATATATATATATATATATACCGGGTGTTCCAGCTAACTTGAACCAAGGGTTATAAAATAATATTTTTGAGGTAGGTCAGTGAAACCAGTTGCATACAACTACCAGCCTGCTTGCGCACTACAGGCAAGTTTTTGTTTTGCAATTAGTTAATTGGCTAATTATGTTAATTTTTCTAATTTAATAAATATTCACCTTAGACCAAAAATGTGAATTGGAAAGTTGTAGAGCACCTTCAGAAACCCCCATTCCATTAATTGCGATAAAGAAAGTCTCACGTGTATCTTTTTTTCCGGGCTCAAAAGAAAGCCCGCGAAATACAAATATTACCACGTGACTAGCGCATTTGAGCGCAGCGATCGTGGTGCTCTCAGTCGTGGTTTGAGCGAACGAAATCAGCTGCGGCCGTGACCCGATGGTCCCGTTGCAGCGGCAGGCAGAAATGTTAGCGATGGTTGGAGCGAGCTCGAGCTCGCCCGTCGTCACCGCGATCTTGGCCAGGCCTGTGCACCGCAGCAGCCTACATCACGACAGGCGGATGACGATTCTTCTGCTTCTTCTAATACAATTGCAACTAAAGCTTCTACTGCTGTTGCCACAACTACTACTGCGTCTATACCTTTACTAATAAATCTGCTCGGATCGGCGACTAAATGATATGACCATCACACCTACTTCTCTATACTATTACTGCTACCCGGCTATGTACTACTAACACACCTTTGTGCAACGGTTGCAACTGCTGGGGCTTCGCCGGAGGCAAACCATAAGTTACGCAAAGGTCAACGTGAATAATCAAACATGGGAGCGCATTCAGCTGGATATCCACTCAGACATCCGGTCGGCTATAGACAACATGCAAACTTGCACTTCGATAAGGGAACCTCGTCTGTGACAATCCAAAGGCAAATATGGGAGGCGCTAAGCAGGCAGGTTTGATCCGAGGAGAAAAAACAATAAGCGCAAATGAATGTTCATGCAGAGCGGTACCTGTTCGGTCTCGTAATTTCATATACCTAACATTGCGTTCCATAACGCAGAAGGGATATGCGTATGATCTGACGCCGATCAAACTCTGATATAATACAAGGTAAACACTGTCGTAAGATTTGCTTCGCTTTTTGAGATCTAACTGCGAACATAGAAATGATTCTTTTACCTTTTTTACTTTTATTCATTACATTGTAACAAGGACGACTTTATGATCTGTGTCGACAGCTGTAGAAAATATTGCGTGCTGCCGACGTATACCATGTGAAAGCAAAGTCAGTGCAAGTGTTTATTGATAGTATTGCAGGAGAGCAGCCCTGTGACGACGAAGTTCGAACGCTTCAAAATAATACGCTGCAAGGGAATGTTGTATTGCATTGGGGTTACATATATGGACGAGAGAGAGAGAAATAACATTTATTGGCATCCGTCAAAAGGTTGGAGAGGATCCGAAGCGCAGCTCTGTCCCAACCGTGTCCTCCCCCTCAGCCGTCGACCTGGATCCCTTAGATCTGAGCAGCGGCCAGAGCAAGACGGATGACTTCACGTTGCCCTTTCTCGTCCTGTTGGAGAAGTAGTGCCTCCCAGGACTCATCTGTTATGTCAGGTTCTCCAAATCTAGGACACTTTCATACCATGTGGATCATGTCGGCTATGCCCTCGCAACGTTTGCACCTAGGGCTAAACATTTCCGGGTGCAACTTGCTGTAAAGCTGTGGGTTCGGAAATACTCCAATTTGTAGCTTACGCCACATAACCGATCCTCGCTTTTGAGGAGTTGCTTACACGCGTTTGGAAATATTGATCTGCCTAATTTGTAATGATTTAGAATATCTTGGTAGGTATTAAGGTCATCATCGAACTGTAGGGGCTCCGCATCGCGCAAGGGGTACGGGTTTGCGCATAAGACGTCGCTGGGATTCCGGAAGGTAGCTAATCCTTGGGCCAGTACGTGCGCTTTCTCGTTCCCCTTCAACCCCTGGTGCGCCGGTGACCAAATGAGCGCGACCTGCTCTGCCGCTGTTGGGCCACTGGCCAACCCTCTTGCTTCTATGGCTGAAATGCGACCCGCGTCAAAGTTTGTAATCGCTGATTTGGAGTCTGTAACTATAAATGTGACCTGTTGTTGGATTAGAGCTAGCACAATGACCACCTCTTCCGCCTCCGTGGCGGTCGAGTGTCGGGTGCTGCAGCAAACTTCCCGGATACCTGAGCCAAACTCAGAAAACCTAAACTGAGTTTTTGTATTTTGTATGCCAGCGGCTGCGTTTCGATGGAGGCGAAACGAAGAGGCGTCCGTGTGCTGTGCGTTGTTGTTGTTGTTGTGACTGTAGGAAGAAGGAAAAGAAAATGCACGGGCCTGCTACTGGCTCTAGCTGAGCCACCTGATTGTTAAAAAACTGATTGTTGTGGGAAGGAAAAGGCGCGGTAACTGTCTCACTTGTTTTCTATGGACACCTCAACCGCGCCATAAGGGAAGGGAGGAAGGTGGGAGTAAAAGTGGAAAGAAAGAAAGAGGAGTCGTAGTGGAGGGCTACGGAGTAATTTCGACCACCTTTAACGTGCGCTGACATCGCACAGCACACGGACGCCTCTTCTCGCCTCCATCGAAGCGCAGCCGCCGAGGTCGGGTTCGAACCCGGGTACTCCGGCACAGTGGTCGGGCGTCTTACCACTGCACCACCCCGGCAGGGCTTCGCCTCCCCCTCCGCTGCATCCTGCGGACAAAGTAGAGAAGGAAGAAAAAGAAGGGGGAGAGAAAGAAACACACTGCAACAGCCGTCGTCCACCACCGAAGCGGTGGCGTGTGCAATGACGAACTACAACAGATAAAAATTCAGTGACAGGTTAGCCCCCACCGCAAGCGGCGGTGACCCTGTCCCAGCCCCATCAGGGCCAGGAGCAGCCTGTGCGATGTCAGCCCACGTTAGATCCCGAGGTGTGGTGCTCTAGGTGGTCGAAATTACTTCGTAGCCCTCCACTCCGGCTCTTCTTTCTCTCCACTTTCACTCCCTCCTTTCTCCCTTCCCTTACGGCGCAGTTCAGGGGTCCACAGAAACACGTGGGACAGATACAGCGCCTTTCCCTTCCTGTGAAATATTATTATTATTATTATTATTATTATTATTATTATTATTATTATTATTATTATTATTATTATTATTATTATTATTATTATTATTATTATTATTATTATTATTATTATTATTATTATTATTATTATTATTATTATTATTATTATTATTATTATTATTATTATTATTATTATTATTATTATTATTATTATTATTATTATTATTAAAATAAGAAACTCGTTTTTAATAAATCGCCCCTTTCTAATAAAGCAGGATAGGTTCGCTGAAAGGAGTGTTTTTATAACCTAGAAATTTTCGAAATACACACACGTGCCGTCCCCAGCGGCTGCTTTCACAAACAGCTTCTTTTCTTCTTTTTTTTTTGTCTTTATTTTTTTTTCTTTTTTTCTTTTTCAGCGAGGGCGCAGATCTCTGAAGCTAGACCGCAGTACCTTTGATCTTCGGTGATCACGGAGTCCTTTGCGGCCTTGACGTCACGAATTTGAATCGAAGAAGCGGAGGAGGATTATCTCATTTTTTCACCAATAAATGCTCCTTTTATACCCAAACAATCATCAACGCACGCACGTACATATCGATTTCTAAAGAGAAGTAGAATTTAGATGCGTATCGTGTCCCGCCAAGCAGTGCGCTTGGGCACCGTCGGCCTACGCCTAAGCAGCCCCTTGAGTGTACAGTTGATAAAATATACGCGGCAATTTTCATCGTTGTTTATTTTTGTTCCTTGCCTTCATTAACGCCACAAGCATGGACCAGACAAATTATTTCCATGGAGTTTCACCTTGATTTGCGAGTTTGCGAAATTCGATTTGCAACGCTTCCACGATTCAACGATTTCACGATTTTTCAACGATTTCCACGATTCAGCATGCTTGCGTAATTCGACCCGCACCGGGTAGTGCGCGAACCAGCCAGGTGGAATTAAGATGCTCAATCCCGGATTATAGGGGGAGCTTAGAAGAAATCGATTTCGCTTCAATGCCGAGGTTACCTAAGAAGCACAGCGGGTTGACCTCTGCTCGAAAAGCTTTCAAATGAGAGCGGGCAGTCCCGTTTGAAATAGGGTTGCGCCGTGTTGGCCAGACATCCGCCATATTCGAAAGTAGACCGGAATGACTGCAAGAGCAACACGGGGGTTGTGTTGGTTCCACGGAGCTTTTAGAATCATTTCGGCCGAAACCTGCTCTCCATAAAACATAGATCTGCGGGGAAACTGCACACATTTCTCATGCTAAGCTGCGCTGTAATAGACCTGAAGTGTAACTTATAGGCGCATATTTTGACCCAGTTTGGTTTAAGTAAGAGTGACCATTTGTGCGAGAAGTCTGTTGAAGCGATCGATCTGCAGAAGTAGTGGCGGGAAACCGGTGAAGACAGGACATAGGATGGGGACTGCACGGCACGATCATGGTTTCGAGCGTTTCGCCCCGCCCCCTTCCCGCTTTGTACTTCTAGTCGGTGACTGTGAGCTCACAAAATGTAGCAGCGGGTCACCTAAATACGTTGTGCCGTCGTATGTCGAAATTATTGCCGAGTTATTAATTTGTTTCCTTACTTTCTTTAATTACTACTGATGAGCCGCCGTCCGCGCAGTGTATATAGTACAGCACATATCAAGAGAGAACACTGTGTGTGTGTGTGTGTGTGTGTGTGTGTGTGTGTGTGTGTGTGTGTGTGTGTGTGTGTGTGTGTGTGTGTGTGTGTGTGTGTGTGTGTGTGTGTGTGTGTGTGTGTGTGTGTGTGTGTGTGTGTGTGTGTGTGTGTGTGTGTGTGTGTGTGTGTGTGTGTGTGTGTGTGTGTGTGTGTGTGTGTGTGTGTGTGTGTGTGTGTGTGTGTGTGTGTGTGTGTGTGTGTGTGTGTGTGTGTGTGTGTGTGTGTGTGTGTGTGTGTGTGTGTGTGTGTGTGTGTGTGTGTGTGTGTGTGTGTGTGTGTGTGTGTGTGTGTGTGTGTGTGTGTGTGTGTGTGTGTGTGTGTGTGTGTGTGTGTGTGTGTGTGTGTGTGTGTGTGTGTGTGTGTGTGTGTGTGTGTGTGTGTGTGTGTGTGTGTGTGTGTGTGTGTGTGTGTGTGTGTGTGTGTGTGTGTGTGTGTGTGTGTGTGTGTGTGTGTGTGTGTGTGTGTGTGTGTGTGTGTGTGTGTGTGTGTGTGTGTGTGTGTGTGTGTGTGTGTGTGTGTGTGTGTGTGTGTGTGTGTGTGTGTGTGTGTGTGTGTGTGTGTGTGTGTGTGTGTGTGTGTGTGTGTGTGTGTGTGTGTGTGTGTGTGTGTGTGTGTGTGTGTGTGTGTGTGTGTGTGTGTGTGTGTGTGTGTGTGTGTGTGTGTGTGTGTGTGTGTGTGTGTGTGTGTGTGTGTGTGTGTGTGTGTGTGTGTGTGTGTGTGTGTGTGTGTGTGTGTGTGTGTGTGTGTGTGTGTGTGTGTGTGTGTGTGTGTGTGTGTGTGTGTGTGTGTGTGTGTGTGTGTGTGTGTGTGTGTGTGTGTGTGTGTGTGTGTGACAGGGAGAGCAGGTAAATGAGTGAGTGAGTTAAATTCATGCCACACATGTGTTGACTTTGTGGCCGAGCCACTTAGTACCTAGCTGTCACGGTCGCCAGCCTATCCTGACCTTTAGTTATTATTTACTATTTATTATTTATCGAAAGTTATTATTTACCTCTAATGAAGTGCGCGCCGCTGACTCGCAGGTTGCGGTTCTCACTGTCGAAGTTCGCACGGTTAATGCGCGCCAGAACGCGCGTCGCTTCGTGCACAGTTCCTTCGTGCGCTCGCACTGATGCTCCACGACTGTAAGTACTGAAAAGAAGTGTTTATTCGTTGGCTGTTTCCGCGCACGGGTATCACTGCGGTTAGGCCAACCAAATACCACACATATATGACCATGGTGACAACACGCCAATTGCAACTACAGCGCGAGAGCGGGCGATGGCGTGCGGTTGCAGCTAGCACAGAACCGGGTTAATTGGAGAAATATGGGAGAGGCCTTCGCCCTGTAATGGGTATATATAGTCAGGCTGATGATGATGATGATGATGATGATGATGATGATGATGATGATGATGATTTGATAATCAAATGCTGGAATATTCGATTTGCGGTCCGAAACCCTCTACAGCGTTCTCCTTTTATTAAGCAGGAAAAAGGTAAAACAGCTGTAACCTCGCTGCCCCTTTATAAGGCCCATTTATGTGGCCTTATATGGGCCACATAAATGGACATGGAAATGGACATGGGCAGGACATGTAGTGCGAAGACAGGATAACCGATGGTCGCTTAGGGTAACAAACTGGATTCCAAGGGAAGGAAAGCGCAGCAGGGGGCGGCAGAAAGTTAGGTGGGCGGATGAGATTAAGAAGTTCGCAGGGGTCAAGTGGATGCAGCTAGCACAGAACCGGGTTAAGTGGAGAAATATGGGAGAGGCCTTCGCCCTGCAGTGGGTATAGTCAGGCTGATGATGATGATGATGATGATGATGTATGAGACGACGACAACTGGAACAACGCTACTGGTCAGGAGCTAGTGGTCACGAGATTCTGGGGTGATAGTGTCATTAGATATTCTTTCGTGATATATTCTATAGAAAGACTACTCCAGCAGCAGCAACGAAGACGACGGCGTTAAGAGCCAGATAAAAAGATTTTTGCAAAGATAGTCGTCCGGGCATCGCCATGCACATGGCGTCTGCTGCACGTCAATGTCATGGCAGAAGAGCGGCTGAGAAGTCGTCACCAGCTTTTTCTGCTGACGTATCATCTGCGCACTGAGGACGCTTGCCTGGCTCGATGTATTTCGAGGGTCTATGCCGTTCATCAGAAAGGTA
The DNA here is from genome assembly GCF_055883805.1 of Amblyomma maculatum. NCBI lineage: Eukaryota > Metazoa > Arthropoda > Arachnida > Ixodida > Ixodidae > Amblyomma > Amblyomma maculatum. The sequence goes on along the minus strand of NC_139352.1, from coordinate 6,175,913 downwards.
ACAAGGCAACGGTGCCAAAGTATGCCATAGTACCCCCTTGACGACTCCCCCCTCCCCCTCAATACCGCTTGCCTACCGGCTGTTATGGAAATGAGAATGTAATGAAGTGCTTCCAGTCTGGCGTGAGCTGGTGCAGGGACATTAAGCAACGCAGCAAACAAGGAGGACATAAAGGTTTAGTTACGGGCCTGAAGCAAGTCAGACTTCGTACACATACCACCAAGGAAGTCCGTATACCCTTTCGGTATCTCTCTCCCAAGCCGCCAAAGTTGCTTTGACGGGTCGTCACCCGAGCTGCTGGTCGAAGATCCTAATAGAGCACTTTAACGAAATACCTTTCGTGAACCACTTTGTCATATTTTAATGTACTATAGCCCTGTAGCCGAGAATTTTTTCGGGAGTAGCCGAATGTAATTGCTTCCATTGAGCGGGAGGCGAGGGGGAGGGATGCTCAGTGGTATACATACCAAGACTAGTACTGCCAAGGGAACAGTGGGGTAGAGGGAATAGACCACGATTTCATAATGGTTCATAAGGGGTTTGGCGCAGGCGTGTGTACGGACCAGGCACGTGCCTGTACATCACCAGTGACAACGTCCCACGCACACTACCAGGCAACCGAAAAAAAAAAGTGGCTGTACGATTGTGATTTTCTTCTTTGTTCATATGGTCAGCGCAGATAGTGTTAGTGCTTTTACGACTTGTGTATCTCTTTTTTTTTTTTTTTTTTTTTTGAAATGCATATAAATACAAATACTGCGACAACATATGTAAAGAGCGCGCTCGGGCGGCTTCTTAATGCCGTTGATATCACATGACTGATGAGAGCGGTTTTGCGTGATGTTCTATGCAGACGAGAATGTAGCCGTAAGCGACTAGAAGCTTCGCAGCAAAATAACGGATAAGCGTTGTTAACTTGTCATACTTACTGCCGGAACAGGCCGTCGCTGAATCCCAGGTTACACAGTGGCAACCATCCTGTGAGTTCTTTTTTCTTTTTTAAGCTTCCGCACCTCCCCGTGTAATCAAACGAAGCAATAAGCGTGAGTCACGTACAAACGCTGCGCAAACGATCAATGCGCGTTCAAAGGGACTTGAGCTGAGTGCTGGCTCGTCAACGAGGCTCGTCAACGTGCCCATCGTCGTCCCTGTCTCTTACGTGACTGTCTGGCGCGAAGAGGCGTGCATGAAGAGAGGCACGTCGCCTCGCACGTCACACGCACGCACACACAGGCGCGCAAAAGCATGAGTGTGAGTAGCGCACACAGGCGGGCTCCCAAACGCATGCAGCTTCACGCTCCAGCGTCTGTCCTTGCATCCCGAACCGTGCGCCGCGCTTTCAAAACCATGCAGCGCCATCCACGCTGCCTGCTGTGGAACTTGTGGGTGTGAGGAGTGAAGAGGAACGAAAGTACCCCAAAAGAAGAGGAACAGAATAGGCCAAGAGCGTCCAATATTTCTGAGGCAAAGAGGGATAGAGATACGCCTGGAAGGAGTGGTGGAGTAAAAAAAAAAAAAAAAAAAAAAAAGGGTTATTTAAGAAGCGTAAAAGCACAGCGCCAGCCACTTCTCGCCTCTGGGGCATCCGAGCGCATCGAGCCATGTCGTAGAAAAGAAGTTCTCCTATATGCGGATCAAAATGGGTTTGAGCAAGAATGCGAAAGTTGCCGTCGCTGCTACTGCTGCTATTTTATTTTTATTGTTGATTACATTAAGAGCATATGTCGGATTTCCTAATCATGACGAGTCCGGCTCCTAAAAAAAAAGAAGAAATTTTTATGTACCGTTATGAAACGATGATAACCATGCACAGATCCCAACAAGGAAGATTTCTATGGTAAACGTTGATTTGCTTGAAATGCTTCTCCAGGTGGAGATTTTCTTAATCGCAATTTTAACAGTAGTAAGCGCAACAATAATTTTAAGTGGTGGTGGTGGTAGTAGCACCGGTAGTATAGTAGTAGTAGTAGTAGTAGTAGTAGTAGTAGTAGTAGTAGTAGTAGTAGTAGTAGTAGTAGTAGTAGTAGTTGAAATAGTTGTAGCAGCAGGCTTTTTTTCGGTGCATTTGACTTTGTTACCAACAGCTTGCACAGAAGGCTAGAACAATGTTAAATCTCCCTGAATGGGAAGGGATACACCAGGCTATAGACGCCATTGGTTGCTAAGCAAACCACACGAGTTCGACTCCCTAATCGAAAAGCCCAACATGGGCCACTAATCAACCTGGCTCGACACGCCAGCGTAATGAGCAGTTCAGCAGTTATGGCGGCGGTTATTGTTGCTCGTCGACAGTCACGAAGGTAGTAGTATGACGTTGCATGTACACATCGCCATGGGTAGAGTGAACTGGTATGCAGCATTTCATGACTGATAATATCCTGTTGGAGGAATGTTTACCCTTATGCCTTTAAACGTTGTGCCTTTAACGTTTGTGTGACGACATTCTCCCGATAATCTGGCGCCTCCGTTGGGAGCGAAAAATCATAGTAGTGCCTCTGGCAGGTGTTAGCTTGAAGTTGGTGGGGCCGGGCCATGCCAACGGGATCGGTCATAGCGCTGCCTGACATCACATGACACGGCCGATTTGACCGGAACTGCCAACTCACGCCTGTCCTGTTCTGTTCTGTATTTTTTTCTTGGTGGGGGGAGGGGGGTGTGAGTTCAAAATCATCTATCCAGAACCCTTTCATTGAATTTCAGACCTGTTACCTATACCTATACCTGTTACCTGTGACCTATAGCTCACTGTAAAAGAAATCGCGCCCTTAAAGTTGCATTTACGTATGATAACCCGCACGCTACAGAAAGCTCCAAAAAGGGTGCATTGAGGTTCTTATACACCTTTTTAATGTTTGCAGTGCTAGGCTGCACCAAGTGAAAAGGATGTATCAGTACCTAGTCACTCCCTTTCTGGAGAATGTGAATTAAAGACATGACAAGGATGCGATTTTATTTACGGTATATGTTACCCTGGCAGGTTCGTATGTGCATATTAGTTCAGCAGGGTTTATGTCAGATGGCGCTTCCCACGACTATAATGAACTAATGTGAAATATTAGAGGAAAAAATTGAGATTAGTAATTAAGCGAGTAGCAAAGAACAATCAACTGACGCTAACATGCATCCGAGTGGAGAGTTGACAAACGGGGGCCACTAATGCCGTCGCGCCATACCTTTAAAGACGGAGCTTAGTTGTTTCCGCCATAATTTTATTTCACATTTTATTTTTTCGTTGCTACGCTTCTGCCATGCTCCGCACAGTGGCAGCTTGTATTATTTAAAGCTTTAATTCTTTTTCTGGCCCATTCGCCTGGCCCTTCTCTGTCGGTCTCTTTACACCTCTTTTGTCATCAGCGCTGATATCCTCTCTAAGGCGCCTATATCACGTACTGCATCACATATGGTGTTGGATGTTAGTAAAACTCGGTAAGACAGGCAAAGTAAACTGAATCTGCTCGGCCGTATGTGCAGCTAGTGTTAGCTAACCTATGTTCAAAACTGCCGATTGCCTCCACATATTCAAACATATTTCTATCACCGTCTAAGGTGCGCTGTGTTTTTTTAGTTCTTACTTCGTTATTTCAGGCCTTCTTTCTTGAGATCTCCGCTATCAACAACTCCCTATTTCGATATCACCAAGCATGGAGCGAAGACACATGCCTCTCTACGGAGCTCTCAAACAATGTGCACGGCAGCAATGGCGCCAAACGCTGCTCCACGTGGAGCAATTTACTGAAGAGTGCATCAACCTTACTGTGCAACTTCGCTTTGACATAGCACAGTTGTCAGCGAGTGACAGGATGTATGCATGCCTCTCGTTGTTTTTTTTTTCTTTGTTTTCTTTCTCATGCGCGGCCTTTTTTTCCCCGTTAGTCTGAACGGCGCCCGTTGTCAATCGGCCTGCAGACTGGCGCCAAATGCCTCGTGTCTCGCACTCACGGCAGTCACTGAACGATCCTGCAGCGTACATCCGCGCTACGTCTACACCGGATACGACGGCACTGCGTCGTTACGTAGTATAGCCGTAGTAAGTAGTAGTAGTGGCGGAGGCCATTCTGGAAATTTCCGACGCTCGCGTGCCAACGCTCCCCGTGCACGGGAACACGTGCTTACTTTTTACGCATACGTGCACGCCTGTTGAAGTACGGCTCAAAGCCACCACATTTGTGATCACGTGGTTTTGCCAGGAGTGTGATTTTCGCTCACAATGCCAACTCCCAAAAACGTCGACGTCTGGTGAACATCGTCTTTGAACACAGTGATGCCTTTCGCTTGGCAGCAAGGTGAAATCGGGCCACAGAATACGAGAAAAGCGTGAAAATACACTCCATATTGAAATTATAGTACCATGATAAGACTGTACAATTTCTGGCTATTCCTCTTTCTGTCGGCGCACGTCTGTTTGTCACCTTTCTTGCCAGGATTCAGAACCGCCTCAGTAAAAGTCTCAGCTGCCACTCCACGACCTCAATCAGACCAGCCACCCCTGCGTCAGGTAATTTCTACTGCACCTGAAATGCGCACGCACAGTTCACCTGTACGGCGACAGCACAACAGAACCTTGAGAGATTTCTCGACGAAAGAGCACGCTCCTACATTCATTTTAATGCATCCTCTGCCAGCGCAGCGCTACCGCCAACTAGCCCGACCCCCCTCCTGGCAGCCATATTGGATTTCCAGTGGCGCCCTCTATAGTTCGTTCAACGTCCGAATACTCCTAGGCCACGCAGGGTTTCGGTGTGTTCCGCCTCCATGAAAGACGGAATTACCTGTCACGATACTTCGACTCAGCCGAGTTTAAATGGAACTACTTCAGCTGAGGTGTGGACCAAATTTTAACAAACCGATAGTTCGAACAAAGCGATAATATTGAACAGCTAGGACGTAATTTAAAACAAGGGATGTTTTATTTCAGCAGTACTGATCGCCTGCGTTGCTTCCAGCGATGGGAGTCTAGCTGTCGGTCTTTGTATGTTTTTTCACCCCTGCGGCGTCGTATATAATTCTTTAAATATAAAAAAAGACGTATTAGTCGTCAACGATTCCCGCCGCAAGAACGACTAACTGCATTGTTAGCACCAACAAGGTGTAAGGCTCATTTCAGTCAATTCAAAACCTTGTATGATAGTAGCAGACGATGTGGATCGACACTGAATATGAGAAAAACCGAATACAAATTTGAGCCCTGAATTTTTCAAATAATAATTCCCTATTCATTGCACCACTGTAAGCCGGCGCAAACTATACTCCGCCTGTCACACAACACGTGCACAACACAACCTGTGCATTTTACGCTTTGTTTGTTTGTTTGTTTGTTTGTTTGTTTGTTTGTTTGTTTGTTTGTTTGTTTGTTTGTTTGTTTGTTTGTTTGTTTGTTTGTTTGTTTGTTTGGCACTTCCTTGATACCTTCCTTTCGTTCGCCTTTTGTAGGCTTTCTTTATTATTTGTCCAGTAATTCCCTTTTTGTGTACAATTCTAGTAGAGCTCCATGAAAAACAAATAATTTCCCGTCGACCAAAATCGGATCGAGCCACACGTGTATGTGATGTCTCTTATTCCCAGTGTGTTCGATTTTATTTGTGAACTTTTCACAAAACCTTCCCCCAAATATCGCGCCGCTTTTGCTTTTATGGCGTTATCGACAATCATATGGAAGGGAAAACAAAATGGGCTTCCGTCGGACGGTATACATGTTTCAAAACTTGCCCATCGCAGATAACAAGCTTTGAAGTTTGTTGACGGTGGGTGTGTATCGTTCCCTTCATTTCATTCAAAAGGACTTCAACATGTGCAGGTACATTTTCCTTTTTTTGTTTATGGGGAGGGGGGGGGGGGGGAGAATAATAAGCGAGATACGTTGAAAAATTGCGAACAATAGGTTTCGCTTTCACCAATGCTGGCCTTGGCTTTCCGTATATCCATAACCCAGTGTTCATTAAAATGGTCGAATCCCACCGGATGCCAGCAAATAGTACACACTAAAAAACAAGCTTTCACTGCCTCTCATTGACGTTCAAGAGTTCGTTTGCTCAGTGCACTTCCTGCATGTGCCACCACAAACAAACGCGAAGCCCTTGTAGTATTCCAAAGTTAAGTAGAGACTTTTATCTTTACTTCCATCTACATTCTGATGAATAAGCAGGAGCACGGACACATTGTTGTCTGTTTCTCGGTGAACAGATTCCTGCGTCGGGCAATGTAAACAAGGGTTTATACTTGTGCTTGCCTCCGATAGATGGCCGGGAAGCTGTGCAGTGTACCCTTTCAAGTTGCCTTATAATCAGCCACTATGGAAGCAAATGCGAATAAGATTTTATTTGTGCATGCGCGAGCAGATTAGAAAGGTCAAGCACGTTTCTATAAATCTTAAAGGGACACTAAAGACACCCAAAGATGCTATGAGAATCTAATAAACTACATTTGATGACACTGTCGCCGCATATCCGGCAGCGAAAAATTGAATAATTGCTGAGATATTGCGATAAGAAGTTGAGGTTTTTTCTTGTTTCCGCCGGTCGAATTCAAACTGTTTCCTCCGACTACGTAGTCGTGTAGAGTGACGCACACAGCGTACTCGCAATCGACCATCGGCTCACAATAAGTGAGGGCCACAGCCGAAATAAATAAAACGATGAAGAGAGTAATGTACCCAGCGATGGGGTCATAAAGGGACAAAAAAAAAAACATAGAGCGCTTTTAATGCACAATACTTTACGTGTTTCTCAAGCTTTTGCGCTCCTTCTTGCACTGCGTAGAAACAAACCGAGCCCTCGGTGATCGCAACGCTTCCCGAAGTGTTTACATACAAATAAGATTTAGTTACCAGCAAAATCGTGTCCTCGCTGCTGCGCTTGCCAGTTTTGAAGCTTCGTCGCCCTTTTTTCCTTCAAGGTTTGTGCTACAGCTTTGTGTTCAGCGAAAATTACGTCCACGGTAGCAGAGCATGACCGAAGAGCCGGCGCCCCTAAATTTGCCGGCGCTGTGAAATTTCACATGTTAAAATGGTTCCAGTGCACAATATAGTACGCGTAGGCATCCAGAACATTAGATGCAAGTCGTGAGAGCAGGCAGCATGCTTCGATGGTCATGAAGTTGTGATTTTTAAACCGGAAGCATTCTTCATCTCATACTCTACTGATGCCCTGAGGCAATAAATATCGTTAAAAAAAAAACAACAACAATTTCCCGGCTTCCTATGACTCGGCATAGCCGAGTGGTTAGCGCCGACCGTTACGGAGCAAGCAGTGGTGATTTCGAATCCTATTGGTGGCGGCGATTTTTTTTTTCTACGTATTGATTTTTTTCTAGCTTTTTTAATGTATTTGTGTTGCTTCGTTATTTTTAGTTTTTACTTTTTATCCGAGGCCCTTTTTTTCGCCGGGCGACCAGCGCAATAGGCAAGGATGCAATAGGAGAACAATGACATTTGGAATATGATCGACGCTGTCCTTGGTATGAGCGGCAAGGTTGCCCCTTTTGTTTACAATGCCTGTAAATAGCACGTTGAAGCTCTTGTTGCCACATTACATGGGTCAAATATGCCATAATTTAGTGAACAATTGAATGATAATGCGTTTTGCCTTCGGCACTTAGCATAGCTGTATGCTTTTCGTGGCGTACGTAGCTGCAGTCGAGCGGTCAGGTCAGGGTTAACGGGAAATCGCAATCGAAGTGGCGACGGCGGCGATATGTTGGCTCAGAAGTGTGAACGAAGGAGCGTGTCGGCGGCAGCGGATTTCGCTCGCTCGCGCCTCCGAATGCTCAAATGTGAACGAGCCAGGCGCATCTGCTGCTCCAAGCTCGTAATTCAGGCGCTGCAGGTCCAAACTTGAAACTATCCGAGCACGCACGAAGTGTCTGAGCAGGAACATAACTGAAACTGAAGTGGGCGCCTGTGGCGCCTCCAAGTATATTTTTGTATTTGCCTTGCAACGTTTACGTTGTCTTTTCGCCGTAGTTTACGTATGATAAAAGCGTGTTATCATATTCGAGACAAAACCTACGACCGCATTCAAACGGGCAACGTAATTCGAATTTGTCAGCCTCTGGGATCCCTAGCGCGTCACGTGATTTGTAGTTGTAAGTTTCGACTGTGGCGGCGATACCTGTATTTCTGTTCTTCCTCTTTACTACCTTATAACAGCTCTGTTTTCAGTAAGAGTTGATTTTTTGTAAGCAGGAATTGGCATTCTATTGATGCAAGCCCACTTCAGTTTTCTCTTTAGTGTCCCTTTAAACACATACATTCAGATATCGAATAGAAAGCAATGAGTACAGTCCAATACCTTTGGGTTCTACGGGTTGTTATTGTTATGGCTGTCCTCTAAACTGAAAGCAAAATAACGGGTGTTGTTCTGCTTTCTTCTTCTCTTCCTCGCCTCTATGTCAGCAGTAGGGGTGAGGAAGAGGAGACCAAAAGGCTAAAAGCTTTCACAGTGATCTAAACAATATGGCTTAGAACATGAAAAATAAACTTGAATGTTGGCAAAAACAAACAGGATAAAGTTGAAATGCCCCCCCCCCCCCCCAGAAAAAAAAAAGAAAAAAGAACACATTTATTATTTGCCTTCAAGCGTATGACGCGACATCACTAATGCTTGCCGTAATCGCCTGCCTTTGTGAATCTTCTTTCGTGTACATGCACGTTGCTGCTATTTTAGTTATAATAACCTTTAATCTGTGCCTTTGTTATCTTACACGTACTCGTTAACATGCAATAGCAATATGCCCCATCGTATAAATGACTATCCGACATGGGTATAAAGCCGCGTTTAACCGAACTGTATGATCGTGCGCCCTAACTAGGAATCCAAGGATGTCAAAAAATTCGATTCCCACCCACCCGACCATTTTGGAGGCGAAGTCCAAGTGTTAAGCTCCTGCCTGCTCGGCCATCTCATGTGGCCTATATTGACGTCACACAAACCACCTACAAATCAATTGCCGGCCACGTCAACTGCCAACAACATCCAGAGGCATGGACGCGAGATTCGTCGCTCACAACACCAACGACGATGGCAGATTTTCTGTGCAACGAGGTATTAACGCGCATTCAAAGGGCAGCCAAAGGGAGTGAAGCATAAAACAAACACTTCAATTCAAAAGCAAAGTGGCACTCAACACAAAGCCAATAGATATCTACCTTCCTGTCTGTCCTTGCTGATAATTTTACTTAGTAATCGATATTAACTTTTTAATTTTTAATTTCGAGCATTTTCTTTCCTTCTCTTAGCTACTCGCGACCAATATTACCAGAAAAGTACTTGACTAGCGTATAGTTGTGGTTAAAAAAAAAAAAAAAAGAATAATCTTGTCCATTCAAAATGTCGGTGCTGTCACAGTACCGTCGGAAGCCATGCGGTTCAAGGACCTCCACTGCGCTTATGCTCATCGGGTCACTGTAAGATATGTGGATCGCAAAACTGGATTGCTAAACCTGTCTAACAATATTCCCTGCAGACGTTGATGAAGCAGTTACGGAAATGGTGAAAGGAAGTTAAGCCAGTGACGTCAAATGGAAATTGGATTCAAGATCGATTAGTGCGACAATTAGTGGTATCTGCGTCTCAAAAATATTACCTATAATGTAGTGCTTTTCAAAGTTGACAGGCGTGTAAAATATATGTATGGTGAAATGATCAGCGAGCCTGGTGACAACTGCATCAAATCCGCTTCAAGGGGGACGCTCTTGTCATCTATTTATCAAACAAGCTGGTGCTCGGGCCCTGTGTGCAAACTAATCGTGAATGGCGTATACACTGCGCCTGTCAAGCAGATTTACTCACAGCTGCCGCCATCGAAGGAATCATATTTGAGCTTATTGTTACCACTTTGCACTGTTTAATACAACCGGCCCATTTTCAAACCGACTCGACGACCCTTGTAGACATAGCGATAATACGAAAGCAAACATACTTTTGCTATATAGAAGAGCACACTTTCAATTGTTAGACTAGCAAATAACTTTTCCTGCCTGACGAATAATACTTTAGGGTTGTCAGGTTCCCCCCCCCCCCCCCCCAATAAAAGAAAACAAAACTCCAAAATAAACTCGAAAAGCAGCCAATCAAATCCGAAAGAATAGAAAGTAGCCAGAAAAGAACCATAGATAGCTAAAGAAAAAAAAAAAGAAAAAGACAGGTTAGCATTATTCGTTTACATCTCGTTTATTATTACACCGCCCATGCTCAAACCTCAGTTAGGTATTATAACAACAAAGGCAGCTGGCAAAGCTTTTTGAATAGCATGACTATTTAGAACAGATAGAAAGTTGTGCCCAACAGCTGCAAAGGAAAACGTGCCAAATCTGTGCAGGCTCAGGTGGTGATGAAGGCCCTCCGTATGGATGAGTTCGCCTTATCAATCATTTTTATGTAATTGTGAACTCTGAGCTTGTGATCTTCTTCAACTGCAGGTCAAACGTAAACTTCAAAATGAATGTAAGGAGGTAATCGGTCATTCTGATTCTCAGCTCTGTTTTTGTTAATGAGAAGATTTAAAATACTCTCTTCGTGTCACCGTTTCATACAGGAAAAAAAAAAAAAGCACCTTGATGGCTTCTCCTGCAAGATGCTTCATGATATTGGTAGCAGAGTAATCTTCGTAATTGTAAATTTTCGTCCAGTAGTAGTTGTTTGGAGCCAATTCCTTCAACTTGCTGCAAGTACGTCTATTCTCGTTCTAGTTGGCTTTGAGAGAACCCAAATATTGCAAGCGACATATCTTTGAGCGCTTTCATGGGTCAAAGGGCGCACTGATATGGCTCGCAATCTTTGGAGTAATGAGCTGGAAAGCGTCTTTGGAGATCAAAATTCGGAGAAAGGGAAACGCCGCTGCTTCACAGAATCTTTCTCCTCACACTTCAATTACCTTGTATTAATTCGGCAAATTTTTCTCTCGGATCTGCATCCTCAAGGTTTAAAAAAATGTACTCGCGGTTCTCAAACTCATTGAATGAGCAGGCGGATTTATTGTGTTCCCTCAGCACATAATTCTGGAGGATAGTGAGAGACCGGAAAGCGTGGCGTGACATGGTCTATAGGGTCACGAGGAGTCGGACACGACTGAACGACTGAACTGAACTGAATCAGCAGGCTCACAGAAAGCCTTTCTAATTCCTCAATCAAGTCGATGTCATCAACTTTTTGTGCTTGCTTGCCAATTTGCATAAACGTAGCCAAAGGTAGCCAAGTGGCCAACCTCAAATTTGTGTAGCCAAGAGGGTTCAGAAGTAGCCGATTCGGCGCAAAGTAGCCAAACCTGGCGACACTGCCAAAAAGACATTTTCAAATTCAGCGCAGCCATAACAGAAGTCGTTTCGGCTGCCTAAGCGCACAATGCCCAGCTTTCAATAGTAAAATCCTTATTTAAAACTTGAATGGGAACCTCACATGCGGGTTCCTCAGTTAGATTGACAGTGTTCCTATAAGCCACCATTCGTCCTGCGGCGCACATAGCCGTTTGTGTTCGCCATTCGACTCTGCTTGCTAATGCTCGCAAAGGACCCACGACGACATGTCTGCTAAAGGGCAAGCCTATCCCTTGGGGATTTGAACTAGGGCGTCCAACAGTATAGCGCGAAAAACAATAAACACCATACGTACGAGTAGGGCCTAACTGACAGATAGATTGCTGTGCCAAGGGCAAGCTGTTTGTGTCGCAGCGAAACTAACGCGGCTTTTTATTTCTTTAATTTGCTTGCTGTTCATTCACAGCACCGCGCGAACAGCTTGACCTTTATACAACAAATTAGCTGTGTGTCAGTGGGATAGAAACGGATTTAATTAAAGGCTGATATTTGTGTCGGCCTGTTTCAAGCCGCCGACATGAAACTCTGATCGGCGCAGAGGGACTGCAGTTTATATAGCCTTGTTTTTGTGCTTTTCTCAAGGGCTGCTCATACAGCCGCATCCTTACATGCCTGCAACATGCAACTGATCGAGCGGCTTTTCCTTGCTTGCCCAAGCAGCAGAGCAAAGTAGCACGGACTCTATGCCAACGTAATTATTACAATACTATCTCGCAGGTTAATTATTGCGCAATGACACTTAATTATTGACATTGAATTAATTTGGAACGGACACACTTCATACGATTATTATTCATTTCTTTCTTGGTTCTTAACCTCGCCAGTCACTCTTAATTTAGCGTGATTTCATTAAGACACCTTTAAGGCGAGAACTCGGCGGCTTGACGACCAAATCAACGTTTGGTTGAGAGGGTCGTAAATACTTCGCACGTGGAACCCTGAAATGAAAAGTGTGATATAAATATTTGAAAACTGGGATAAGAAGGTCGTAAGATGACTCAGAACCTCATTAGAATATGGTACATAAAGTAAATGAGTTGTGATGAAAATGCAATCGGAGCAATTACTCGGGGATCGAACCCCTGGCCATGGCAGGTACGTTCGTACAGGCTTGGTGAAAGCGGGGCCTTTTATCCGTTTTTGTTTATTATTTATTTATTTAATAAATAGTAAACGGGTGGTATCTAACATGATGCGGTTGCTCACGAGTGTATTCCCAGGAGTATTACAGATGCATTAATCATGTGCCTTGCTTTTGGCGCATGATGACCTTAGTTGCCTACATGTGCCATTAAAACTAAAAGAACAGGGTGTCTCTCGCATAGACTGAGTCGCTTTGGGACGTTAAATCCTAGAAAACATAAAATAACACACTACAGTCAACCAGGGTATTAGTAGGGCCATTTTTTAACACCATCTACACCAGTGTAGAAAATCTTCTATACCTCCAATGGTTTTTAACTACACTAGTGCAGCTGGTGTATTTTAAAAAATGGCCCTAGTGATGCGGCGAGTAGAAGTTGTACGCGATTGCGACGGACGCCGAGAAGATGATGTCAGCGAGTGATGTGATGAGGTGTGCGCGCTAAGCATATGTATGATAGAGAAATCAGTGTCCGTGCCGGCGCAGGAAACAGGAGCTGCTAACGGGGACCATAACGTTGATTGTTTCCTGCCCTTAAAACTGCTCTCTCTATTTTTTTTTATTTTTTTTTTCTATGCGCAAGCAGGTTGGACGTCCCTTTCAGCAGACGTGCTCACCAGCCTGCCTTAAGTCTTGTCTTGAGTTTCGCACTGCGCTTGGACGTATCATATAACTTAAAGGCTCAGTGGTTACGAAACTACGAACATGATTAGCTGCTTGTACTAGTTTTCATCAGGGCCGTAGTCCAGACGCATATGTTGTGCACCTTCAATGCGCGTGGCCTAAAGTGGTCTGTCGAATATGTCCCATGCCGACTGTCGGCCTCCTCCCATCTCCATTGTCAAGCAGTCTGGCCCGCGTTGCATACATGAACCGGTGATGGCGGCCGCGCTGCATACGTACTTGCTATCATCAGTTACTCTGTTGGTCGCTCATTACCTCTGCGGTGCGGAGTGGCTGAGAAAAGTTGTCCTATTCTCATTTCTGTTATACCACTCGCTTTCAACGAACGAAGCAAAAGAAGTGTTGAAACAGCAGCGACGCTATAGTTAATATTTTGTGCAGACGTTCGACGACAGGACCAAAAGAAGAAGAAAAGATGAGCGAGCCAAAGAAGGAACGATGAAAGAATAAACGAGCACTTCTCCATACGACAACCACGCTGAATTCGGCCGTCGACGACAAAGTTCAAGGCATCCTTGAGGAGTGAATGAAAAATAAAGTTTCCCAGTAAGTGAACAGCGTTTAAAGGGTGAACTTTTGTTTTTCTTCAAGTTCACCGGGTCTCGGAGCATTACCAGGTGTAGACTTGAGGTTTCTTGTATGCACAGTGCGTGTTCGGTATCTTTAACTGCACGCACAGGCTCCGAACGGCCACGCTTCTGCAGCTGCCATTCAAGACGTAGTTCGAAACTCAGCCGCCGCCCGCGCGTTGTTCGCTACATTGTTTCCCTTCTGTGTTGCAGCCGTCTGCAGGCCGGTTCGAACTGGTCCGAAGTGACCCGCAGTCACCGCGTACGGAGCACAGAGCTGTACATTACCAGTTGGAGTTGCACAAACACGTCCAATTCGAAGGCCGCGCTTTGTCGAGACGTTGAATGAACTCTATTGCATCGCGACAGTGCGAGGGAACAGAGGCTGCTCGCGTCGTGTGAGTGCATACGTCCTGGCAGCTGTCGACGTCCGGGTTCCGGGCTAAAGCAAAAAAAACAGAAACGCACATGAAGTTGTCGTACTGCATTCACGCGCCTATTACCCGCTCATGTGTATAACTCCGCCACCAATTTTAATTCTCATTGTGCAGGATCGACACTTCCGCAGCGTCCATGCAACTGTACACCTGCCACCTCACCCTCACAAGTTGCTGTATAATCGACCGGGATATCTTTTTATCTGTACGCAAACTTCAGTGGACCATACGGAATAAAATTTTTAACTCACTCGGTGCCCTCTAGGCTCTTAAGTGAGTGCATGAGTCATTGAGCTAGCGATGAGAGCGCAACCGAGTCTGAGTGACTATTAAGTGATTGCATGAATCAGTGAATGAATGAGTTGGTGAATGAAGGAGTGACTATAGGGGAGTGAGTGAGTGAGTGAGTGAGTGAGTGAGTGAGTGAGTGAGTGAGTGAGTGAGTGAGTGAGTGAGTGAGAGAGCGAGTGAGGTGGTGGCTGAGTGAAAGAGTTTGCGGATGCATGAGTGTGGACGAGAGCTAGAGAGGGAATAAAGTAAAAAAAATGAAAGAGCGAGAGAGTAAGTGAATTAATGCAAGCGACTAAATGGGTTAGTGAGTGAGCGAACTGGTGGTCGAATTAGTGAGCGAGCGCGAGAATCTGAATATGTGACCGAGTGAATGAGAAAGTTGCCAAATGAGTGAACGAGTGAGGGGTGCATGAGTGAGTTAGGGAGCGAGCGTGCACGCGAAGAAGCGACAGAGCTAGATATCAAAATATTGAGACACGCAAATGCACGCGTCGAAAGAATCGCTGTGCTGTTTTTTTACTGCGCAGCTGAGTTTCAGTTCGTTGTCAAAAGAAGTTTCCGTTCTAGGCATATTCTCTCTTTCCGTTGGACCCCACGCATTGTTGTACGAGCCACCCCCTAAAATCGATATACAACATTCGTCCAATCATGTCGATCATGCACTTTGTCATGTTACTATCACTGCGGATAACACGCGCGAAAGTACAGTATGCGTGTCTGTGTGTACATCATCGGCGAGGGATGCGTGTCCCGTTAAAGGGAGAAGCAAAGAGGTAAACATAATAACCTTTCCGGGACACATGTGGCACCGCACGTGTGTGTGTGTGTGTGTGTGTGTGTGTGTGTGTGTGTGTGTGTGTGTGTGTGTGTGTGTGTGTGTGTGTGTGTGTGTGTGTGTGTGTGTGTGTGTGTGTGTGTGTGTGTGTGTGTGTGTGTGTGTGTGTGTGTGTGTGTGTGTGTGTGTGTGTGTGTGTGTGTGTGTGTGTGTGTGTGTGTGTGTGTGTGTGTTCGTGCGTGCGTGCGTGCGTGCGTGCGTGCGTGCGCGCGCAGTCCTCTCACAAATGAAGGAAATAATAATGGCGACGCGCGTGCGCGATCATCAGCGAGCGACAAGTCGAGCGATCGACCCGTCGCGACGAGCTGGCGCCGGCGGAAATCGTTGCTCTCTGCAGCCGCGGCCAGATAGAGCGCTCGCATATAATTGCCGTCACCGCCAATGTCGCCGCAAGAGAGGAGGAGATCGCGCTTTCTGTCGCCGCCAAAGGTCGCCCGAGTGCGGAGCACGAGTTAGATTCTGTCTAACCTGTCCGTCCGCCGGGGAAAAAAAAAAAAAGAAACACTCGGTCGCGAGCTTAAAAACAACGCCAGGCGCCACTTTGTCGCACTCTAAGCCAGGAACGGGCAAAGTGCTGAGTGCGCCATTAACGGGAGTAATTACTAAACGGGACTGACCCCCTCAGTAACGGGTCTAATTCTGCAGCGGTAACGGTTAGCCCATGGGAAAGCGTCTGGACCTAGACTCCGTGGGAGTTGGTTGCTGGGCCTAACCGCTGCGGTAGCGCTGCTATTGTTTTTACCTGCGTGAGAAGCTTAGTAATTGTCGCTTAGGGTTGTCTTTACTGTGCACATCTCGAAACGTTTCAGAAGGTTGTTGTACGCCTGGCAGCATTACTACTATTGACGCGGTAGTGATCAGATCATCGCTGTGCCTGCGCCTCTACACACACCACCTTCGATTAATCTGTCAACTTCAATTCGAGTAAGGTTAAGTCAATCACAGGCCCATTCATAACCGAATAAACCGACTTCCCTACCTACATAAAGGGGCTAGGAAGGCTTCCCGCCTTCAAACTTATTTCCTGTGCAGGCGCTTCAAGTGGCCCTTGATACGCCCGTGCAAGTCCAACTCTATATAAAAAAAGAAGAAAACAAGCAAATCCTTAGCTTGTGGAATTCAGGTAAAGTGCCAAGCGTTAGACACGCTGAACCTAAGTGATAATTTATAAAGCACGAGACACACTGTGGGGAGGAAACCCGAAGGAAGTGAGCTGTGAATCTCGCAGCGATGTTCGCTTGACGTTCGTGTTTTCGGCCATCATACGGGTCGCGGTCTCGACAAGAGCACATCGTGACACTTCCGGTTGCCTGAACGCGGCGCACTGCTTAGTAATTAAGATGTGGATCACACCGTGGCTCTGTTGGGGCTAAATGTGAAATGCTTTATGAGCAGAAAAAGGCCTTTCACCTCGGCTTCTCACAGCTGAAATACTTGGCAGAAAGGGTGTTTAGCACCCAACCCTCCGTACAGACCAGGCGACTATTTCGTCGAGTTAAAACAATCATCATCAACAAGATCTTACACAGCAAAGGCGCAGTAGTCGTACTCTAGATGGACACCTGAAACGCGCTATTCATAAGCAGCTGTTGGAGCTTAGCTCACTTTGTCATTTCACCGGATCGCCCCCGCGACGGTGCAGAAACGGCTCGGTGGTTAGGAAGCTCGACTACTGAAAAGCCAAGGACGCGGGATGGATCGCGGCGGCCGCTTTTCGATGGAGGCGAAAAGCAAGGTGCAAGAATATGGAGGAGCAAGATTGCCAGGTCTCCAAAATTTCCTAAGGCTTCGATTACGGCGTCTCTCATAGCCTGAGCCGCTTTGAGACTTTAAACTCTACAAACCAAAGCATAAGTTTCGCCGGACCGTAGAAAGAGCGCGAAAATTTTGGAACATACTTCTTTTTCTAAACGTACGCTGCCGCCACTTTGGAGTGCATCGTGACAAGGGCATGTCAAAACTCCGCCCCTCAAGGTGCGTCAATGTCTCCCATTCGTGCACGCAGCCCCCCCCCCCCCCCCCCCCCCTCGAACGGAAAGACACACAACGAAACAATGTATATGATGCATGATACCGAAGCGTCCCCTCGTCTCAATTATCTACTGCCGTGGCCTACCTATACTCTCTCCGCCTTCTCCACCAAGCTAACGTGTTCCCACTGTTTCCACGATGGATGGATGGATGGATGGATGGATGGATGGATGGATGGATGGATGGATGGATGGATGGATGGATGGATGGATGGATGGATGGATGGATGGATGGATGGATGGATGGGCGGGTGGATGGATGGGCGGGTGGATGGATGGGCGGGTGGATGGATGGATGGATGGATGGATGGATGGATGGATGGATGGATGGATGGATGGATGGATGGATGGATGGATGGATGGATGGATGGATGGATGGGTGGATGGATGGATGGGTGGATGGATGGATGAGTGGATGGATGGATGAGTGGATGGATGGCTGGGTGGATGGATGGATGGGTGGATGTATGGGTGGATGGATTGGTGGATGGATGGATGAGTGGATGGATGGATGAGTGGATGGATGGATGAGTGGATGGATGGATGGGTGGATGTATGGGTGGATGGATGGGTGGATGTATGGGTGGATGGATGGGTGGATGGGTGGATGGATGGGTGGATGGGTGGGTGGATGGGTGGGTGATGGGTATCCTTCGTTCTACGCGTATTGTATAAAGCATGAACAGCAGCGGTGATAGAGGACAGCCTTGTTTTAATCCTTTGCATACCTTGACAGCTTCCGTATTTCTTACGATGAGCGCCGGCTCGCGCGCCCCCTTGTGGCGCGGTTGCGAGTCTCGGAGTGGCCTGCTTGGAGCAGCGCAAGAACCCCACCGAAAACGCTTCCACGCCCGTCGCGCGCGGCTTCCGCGGAATCGGCCGATGCGCTGCACGCTCCCTGAGCCGATATGCATGCGACCGCTTAACGAACCAAATCGGGGTTAACGGCACGAATTATTGCCGCCGAGCAGTGCGGCATGATAATCCGCCGCTTCGTTTGCGCTCCCTGGTGTGCGCACGAAATATGCTGCCGACGGGGAACAACTAGGCTATCGTACATATATAATGTACATCCCTGTATATATATGTATGCCTTTCCTTCTATTCCGTTCACATTTTTGATGACAACATCCGATTGTTAGAAAGCACGCCTTTCGAGCCTGGAATATGTGTCTAAGCGGATACGCTGTGGGCAGGAAAATCGAATCAAACTAGTCTTTTGCATAACATGGTCTAATTAACGTTTCCATTAATGAGTTCAGAGTATTTTGCACGACATTAAATCAAATATATTTAATTGCGTCACTGTACGTCGCATTTGCGCTGCGAATCGGCGAATCAGTTGGTCTGCCCCTGTCGCTAAATGAGGTTCTGGGTTCGGCTCCTACGCATCATCAGCTGCAGAGTTGACAATTAAGGAAAGAGAAAATCCGTTTCTTTACGACACCTCTGAAAGAACCCGCGAATTCTTTCAGAATATTGAGCATTTACGTTTTTTGAGCGGTACCTAGTTGGTTTATATTCTTAAGAGAAGTTAACGAATACGCAGATTTTTGTGATAACAGCTTGAGGGGTGCATAATACCCTGATTGGCGGCGCAATGTAAAGAAACACGTTAGTCTATCTACGCGTGTTTGTCTATACGTTGCGCCGCAGTTCTGGGCAGATTTGCGTAACTAAACCAAACAAACCAGCTAACTCCAAGCATAAGAGGATTCTAGCAATGTCTAGATAGACTTACCGAGGTAACAATTTGGCTGAATCGCAGGAAAAATCTCGGAAACAATTAAGAAACGGATTCCAAATCAGCACCTTCCGATGTCTGCGTCAGCTTCCCCCCAAACACATTTTTGTCCCATATCCTCCAGCATCTCGGTTCGAATATCCCAGGTCTTCTTCAGGTTTTTTCTTTCTTTATGCTCCTCTTGCATTGGCGCATGTGGATAAAGGTTTCACACGGTTTGGATTAAATATTGTAAGCTTACAGCAAAGAAAAATGAATTGATCGGCCACAATATACACGGATACATCGTGCAAACTTTCTGGGCTTTAGCGAGAATCGTAAACACATCGTCTCTCCTGCAAGCACAATAGGATAGGCGAAGCGTACTGCGCGAGTGCGGCGGTAGATTTGGGAAATCGTGAAAAATGAGGTCTTCATACACTACGGAAGCACCGTAAGATATATATGAAAGAGAAATGCGATTGTAAATCGCTGAACTTATGCAAAGCAAGAGGAAGGCTGTTAGAGTTGCAGAACGGGGCTATCTGCCTAAAACTGCAATATTTGACCGCTAGATGGCTCGTGTCTCGAGTTCTTATTTGATTCGAGCTCATTGGTCGCTCTATTCCGAGAATGCCTGCACAGGAAATGCAGTTGGGCCGATCCCATGATGCGTGGCGCGTGATCGTGCAATGAATGGGAGAGCTTATCTTCAGTAACGCGAATGTTTGCACGCGATAACGGCAATTGTTTCGCGATATATTCACCCTTACCGAAGATCTCCAGTTTTGTTTCCACATGCATATTCGAGCCACAGGACCCTTCGGGTAATTTTCAGCGCAGTTTTGACGACCTCTGACCTAGTTTACAATTTAAATTTACTGATCGAACTGCGCGTGCACCCAAAACCCACTCCACGCTCTCCCTAGGAGCTCATATCTATATGTACACAACCAAGGCGTCCCTCGATAATCCGCCCCTTTCATTCAAACTGCCGAGACAATAAATCCTCATCCGCCTCTTCTCTCGATCCCTGAATGCAAACTCAGGCCGCCAAAACAGACAAGAATGGCACAGTGCGAGTGAAACCATGGAAAATGCATTTGGGTACCTAAATTGCCCATATACTGGAAATGTTATGAACGTATTACATATCAATCGATGGCCATTAGTACTGGTATAATACAGATGTCCATGGAGGCGCAGTTTCAGTTTTGTTTGTTTTTGCTCAGCATTTATTCCAGCGACGTACTGTCCCAACCGCTGCCATTTGCTACCAGCATTCCCCAGCAGTACTTCTCTCCAACCTCTCACTGCAGGTCTTTTATTCCCGTCAACATGTTTTTTTTTTTTTTTTTCTTACAAGGATAAAACATGTTGGAATGAAGAGAATTTTACTCTGGCCAAAAACGGGAGATGGCCGTCCACAAAGGTAACACCTGCATGGCTTCTCGCCTCCCCCCCTACTAGAGATGCAAGTAACCTTCACGGAACTGCTCACACGAAGAATGTACAACTTCCTGCAGGCCTTCCTTTCCCTCCTTTCTTCATTATTCTTCCTCCCTTCCTTTTCAACCAGACAACTTCCCAGGAATCCTACCAATGGCCTCCTTGGCCGGCGAACGCTTCCACCATTCATAACTCTTTCCTCCCAGGTCATTCTACTCTTCAAGAAATCCGTGTACCAGGCAAACAGTGTAGTACCGGGAAATGTTTGTCCAAAGCGCCACGTGGGGAGGGGGGGGGGGGGGGCAGACCACAAGAATGCATATGGACAGGACGGGCGAAGGAGAGTACTCATGCGAAGGCGAGGACGGAATGTCTCCCGAGAAAAGGTGCGCTCGAGCTCCGCCTCAAGATGGCGCCGGCCATCCGGTGAAGGCCGTGAAGACGCTGTCGCGGTGACCACAGGAACAAGAAAAAGGATAGAAATCGGCGCGGAACGAGGAATCCAGAGGGAAAGGGCTGCCTTGCCTGTGACGGACCGAACAGAGTCTGTAAAGTGCACAACGGTGGTTGCCAAAGAGAAAACAAAATAGACGCGAGAAGAAGCCTGCTGAATGATCACCGCACCGGACCTACCCCAAAAAATCTGGGAAAGTCGGCGTGTGTACGGTTGGAACTTAGCACTGAGGGCGAGATGGTGGCACGCTTTCGAACACTCCTCTTCCACTTTGGCCGGCGCATTCCACGGCTTTGGCGGGGAAGGATTATCCCTTTTCCTCCACGCTCCTTGCAAGAAGGCCCGTTTCTCCCGCTGACAGGGAGACGGTGGGGAGCGTTTTTCTCCGAAGCAGTCGGCCGCGAACCATTCATCCTCGCTGACAGAATAGCCGCGAAAAACACGTGTGTCGAACGCTGTCGCTCCGCTAATCGCTTCCGTTTTGGTCCTGCGGCGCCCGTCACCCCAATCCCCCCCTTCCTCTCCTGTCCTCTTTCCAGCATACCACTTGTTTTTCTAAGCTCCCCTTTCCATGGCATCCGGACCACATGTGATATGTTACACTCAAGGCTGAGAGGCCCTCACTTTCCTTGTTCCTGTAGGGGATTAAACTTGAAGCTATAAGTGCCTTGGTCAAGGCCTATTAGCTCGTTAATTATAGATAGCTGCAGGAAGGGGGCTATGACTGGGATCATTCCCTTCGGAAAGGCTGCAATGGGTGCAGCATTCTTTTTTTTTTTTATTATTATTCTCTGGACAGGCCATCACTTGGCCGTTAGCTTTAAGCCGCAGTTCACAAAAGCGAGATGAAATCAAGGAAACGCTCTTCCACTGTCAGCTCGACGTGAACTCCGGCTGCAGTACTCCGGCTCCATAGAGAACTGCCGTATTGTTGTTCACAGGTTTCTAGATATGTTTGTTCTTCTGCTTTTCATTTAATATTCTTTCCCACTTAAATCACCATAAGACTCTATTCTCGTCAATATCAACTAAAAACGTAAAAATAAAAGAAGTAAATCCCCAACATTTACCTTCTACTCGTAGACTGTTCGCTCCTTTATATATATATATATATAGGGCGGGGGGGGGGGGGGGGGGACACAAACTTAAACTCTGTCCTAAAGGCAGCTATGATCAGACAGCGTACCCTACCATCTAACATCACCGTACTTAATCCACAATCCAAGCACATCTATCCAACAAAATCAAATAATATTTATTGAACAATGAAAAATTGGACAACCTGCTTTATTCCACGTGTGATTATATAGCCAAACCATGATAACGTAAGGAACATAACAAGAATTACACACCAGTGCAAAATGCATCCAAACCAAACGAAATGATGCTTCTGTTCTTAATAGCGTCCTTTTGTATTCAATGGCGTCCAGCTCGAAATTCTTTCTAACCGAAGCTAGTTTTGGTCCAAACAAATGCGGCATTAGAGCATATATATACAGTTCCCTCGAGCCTCAACAGGGGCTCCTCGAGCGCATTTCCAAGCAACCAGAAGCGGTCCCCACGGCGGGATAAATTCTACGTTAACCGGACGTTTCGTTCTGCGATCAAATCTACTTTGTTTCTATTTCTTGTATATATTGGTGTCTGGGTGGCTCAGAAAGCAGCCTTATTACACGCCTGTGTTGACCGCCGGCCCCAGACCGAGGCCGCGGCGATAGAGGCTTCAAGAGGCGAGGGGATCGGCGCGGCGGGCCTGCTAATCCCGGCACAAGGTCGCCTTCCCTCCTCTGCCGAGATGCCTGTCAGCTGTTTCGAGACCCTAGTCCCTTGACTCATTACAGACCCGAAGAGGGGTCTTCGAAAAAGTGCGGCCAGCTCGTACGATTCCTGAGGGAGGGCTGAGTAACCTACATAATACAGTGCAGTATATAGTGGCTATCCCGGGTTGAAAGCGTTCAGGAAGCCTTGCTGCGCTCGCAGACTCTAAGAATTCGTCGGCTCGAACTTGACGCGAAAGCGTACTATTTTGCGTTCTAGCAAAACAGAGGTTGTTAAGAATGAAACTTCAAAATCGTCGATGACAATATGGGGGGGGGGGGGGGGGCAGTCGAGTGAACGCATCTTCCAATCGCTTCTTTCTTTCATAACTAAGCAGTAAGCTAATTAACATGCGTCGGGAACCTGCATGCCACTTTTCCTTTTATATGGGGTAAACGCATGCACCGAAGGTGTTTCCAAAATACACATTGACATCAACGAACCTCCCTAGGAAATATACGTTTCTTCCTTTTATACCCCATTCATCCCTTTCTCCCGAGTGCAAAATAGCAAGCCGGCTTCCTTTGAAGTTTAACCTCCTCGTCTTTCCTGCTTCGTTCTTCCTCGTGTTCCCCTAGGAAGAACACAGTGGGTATCAGATGCTGTCGATGCCACAAGCTGTAATTTTTTTTTTTCATTTGAAACTTCCTAGGCACTATAAATATAAAAGGTATATTAATGTATAATGGATACATTCGACAAACTCATCAAAGTTTCTCGCATTGTGGTGGTCATTTGACATTACGCACAGTCAGTGTCCTTTCACTAGTTCAGAGATTCCAACTACTCGAGGCACCTTGACACGCCGCCTTGAAGTCGATGATGCGACATCCGAAACCCAAAACACCCCAGAGTATCGGAACCCGACAGCGCCGCCTTGCAGCAGCACCGCCGCTGCGCCCAACTAATGGCTGAGTTGTCTGTTGCACCCGCTCCCTTCCTACACGCATAACAGCGGCGACGTCGGATCCTATCTTTAGCGCCGATGCGAGGGCGGCAGCGCCTTCGAGCGAAGAAGCTAGAGCTGAAAGCGATCAAACGCAACAAGAAAGAGGCCACGACCGAAACCGAAAACCACAGCCGCCGCTCCTCCTCTCCCTCCTACGGGGACGCGCGCGTGCAGCCGCCATTTTTGAGGTCAGGGTTTCGGCCCCAGACACAGTGTTGCTCCCCAGGCGCTGACTAATCCGCTCCGATGCCACGCGCGCCCTTTCCTGGGCCCCGGCTGTAGTCGGCGATGCGCGCGAGATCCTTACATGTCCAAGATGCGCGGCTTCCTTCGAAAGGCGCGCACAGCGAGCACTCGGCCGCCCACCACTCTTCGTGGAATTCAACTTCGTCAGTTTGGCTCCGCGCGGATGACGTGTAGTCGAGGAATGCGCTCAACTGCAGTGGAGCAATGCGCCGTGGGTCTTAACCTTGTTTCTTTGCTGCTTTTGATTTTTGAGCATTGCGCCATTCTGAAAATTTTCCTACTGACGTAGCTTCGAACATTCGTTGCTTCACTGTTCGGTTAACATTTCCAGCCTGGAGATCCCGTTAATCCCAGTGAGTTAGGATAGAGGATGGCTACGGTTACGTGAGCGCCCTAGGACATGAAAGATGGCACGGGGCATAAATGCCAACTAGCGGTTCCTGAATGAGTGTGCTATACATCATTTTGAACTGACAGGTTCTATGACTTCAATGACTTAAATCGAAACTGCTAACGAAAGAGATTTAAGTGAGAGAAGTCTATCTAACGACACGGAGAATTCCACCTCCCGGAGGCCTAATTTGTGTCTTACAAAACGCTCCTTACTCATATTATCGCTACTCGTATTTCATCTTTATTTTCAATCTAATCCTGTCGGCTCCCTTGCAGAAACTTGTAACATCTCGCTTTCAGTCTAGCAAAGTTGCTGCACTCTCCTGCTGCTAATTAATAGCCTCATCTGGCAAAGCTGTGCGAGTTATACAAGTTACGATTTACCTTTGCCTCTTTTTATTCACAATCGTGTTCTGATTATTCGCCTTCCTACGCCTCCAGATGCTTGGTCGATCTTCAGTTCGGATACGCGGACTCGCAGGGAATAGCGATATGGCCTTTTAACGTGTCAGAGACGTACTGACGTAGGCGTACACCGGTATACCGCACCCCTCCTACAAACCTTTGTCAGTGCGTGTGCGCAGGAGGCATCTGGTAAACCGGTATACGTCTACGTTAATTCGTCTACGACAAAATCACTCTAATCAGCAATAGCTTTAACCGTTCAGCGCTAACGGCTGCCATCTCCGCTCAAGCGTGCCTGTCTCGCTGTCCGAGTCATCTCTGTTTCGTGTCCCACAACTCCATCATGCAAACATTCCAGTTCCGCGCAGAGCAGCAAGCACAGGAACGCATATGTGAGCAAGGGAATGTGAGCAAGGGAATGCGAGCATGCGGCGATCATTGATCAATCGAAGCCGCGGCGATGACGTCGCGCTGAAAAGCAAGGCGCGTCTGCCAGCCCACCCACCAGGAGGAGCGCCTGCTAGCTAGCATCGTTCATCGCTAACGCAACCTGACCACCATCCCTCTGCGCATCAAGCAAGGCCCTTCCCACGCTCGTCAGATCCCACAGCCACTCGCTCCGGGGAGACAAATGGTTCTTCCCACGTGTGCGTGCCGATAGGGGGAAGGTAAGGGTGAACGTGTAGCGTTCACATAGCGTTCATTCGGAGATCAAACACCACCACCGCGACTAGCCTGCCGCCGCTTATCATGACGATACAATGGATCGCCGACTCGCCGGTGATTGCGTGGGAGTGCGGTTGCTCCGCCGATCCGAAAGCGTGCGCTTGGAATCGTTAACACGAGGAGAAAGGGATGAGATAACCTTTTATTTGCGAGGGGTCACCATCGAACGCGATCGGGGGTCACAGCGCCGCGCGCATTCCGGAATGAAGGAAGGATGAAGGGGTCAGGGGCAAAAGGCAGGGCGGGAGAAAAGAACCAGACCGCTCTTCCGGTGGTGGCGGTGCTGCAGTGCGCGTAGGCGCTTTAATAGGAGCGAAAAAGAATGAACAACTTCACTATTGCGTTAAAGCCCGTTCGTCAAAAATTATGTGCTGTTGTCGATATAGCGACTAGCAGGAAATTTAAGATAGCGGACACTATTATACATGACCATGATATCACACGCCTGTTGACCACCGGGTGTGATTGTGTATACCCAGGTAGCACAAAATGGGCTATGACGCGGAGGCCCGCGTTGGGCACGTGGGGGCAGCCCATACGGGCTCCATGCGGGATGTTCAATACTTACCCAGAGGGGGCCTGCGTGGGCTGCCCTATTTTGCCGCGATTGGTCCCAATCTGTATCCGTGTGGGCAGCCCAAATAAGGCTGCCCGCATTCAGCCCAGATAGCCGAATGTGGGCAGCATACCAGAATCATTAATGGGTCCTACGTTTATGAAGGTAGTGCCGCCCCATTGATAAAGGTTTTAATGTTTATGTCGATTAATCCCCCCAATACCTGAATTGTTCCGGCGCGGGCTTTGCGGAAGCCATTCCGTTTCGAGCTCGCCAACGTGCTGCCCTCATGCATTGAATCTGGTATTTTCGGGGCTGCCGAAGTTCCATTAATCATCAAGTGTGAAACATTGAGCACTATTCATTTATCTTGTATTCGACCCTCAGTAACATAAGAGAAATTTATTCCCAACACTACAATTATATAGGCTGGCCCACATCACCCAGCCCCTTCCCCCCCCCCCCCAAATGTTGGTCTGAATATTTATTTCGGTGGTGTGTGTAAGGAAAACTTTTGAGGTAGTTCGGAGTTTACTCGTAAAGCGGAACAGTTACTGCTGCATACTTTCTGCCAATGCTGCATAATTAACGTTGCTTTTAGAGTAAAATTGGATAGTCTTTATTCATGGCACGTATATACATAGAATAGTTGTGTGAAAAATCCAGACGGTGCAATTAGCGGCCGGTAAAAGATGAATTACAAAATAAAATGGTGCCTTAATTATATATGGTGAAGACGTTTCACAGTGGTAAGCACGCCTACGGCCAATTTGGGGCCCACTGCGGCCTTTGATGGGCAGCCCCAATTGGGCTGATCTTATTTTTACCGCGTGGAGTACGAATATATATTGCATTTGTCCGCAATTAACCCAAGAAATACCCATGTGGGCAGCGTGGAGGCATGCCCGCTTTTCAGACCGGATGCAAACCACGCGGGACCTATTCAGTTTTGGAGCGGGCTAGCGCGTCTACTATTCGCTTTAGGCCCACATTTGCATCGGATGTGCCCTAAAGTGCCCCGGAAGAGACTGATGCGGACAGAAGCGGGAAGGAGCACTTTCCTGCCCCGCTACAGGCCATGCGGAAATTACCTAGGTTTTTGGTGGGCAGCCCCACTTGGGGCAGCCCAGGAATTTTCTGCATGAAGCCTACATTTCCGTTCGACCTTCCCTTGAGAACCCCTCAAGGGTCCCATGTAGGCACTGCGCGGGCATACCCGTATTTAGTCCAGCCGCGGCCCATGCGAGATCTATTGCACTTTTGAGTGGACAGCCCCAATTAGATTAGCCCAGGCGTTTTCTACACAAAGCCCAAATTTTCTTTGCATCGGCCCTAAAATTCCCCGACGGGGACCCTTGAGGGCCAGATGAGGGAATATGTACTCAGTTAGCCCTTTCCACGCCTATAGGATGCCCGGATGAAAAAAAGCTTGCCCGCTGCGCCCTCATGGGTGTTATCGTGGTTGCCCAAGCCCAACTTGCCCATACGGGCCCCAGGTGGGCCACGTAATGTGTGCTACTTGGGTAGGGACGTCATCGTGTCGTGTGCGTCACCCTGATTTCTGTTCTCCCTTACCTTTCGTAGTGCTGCAAACTGCTTGAAAAACGCAGTATAGGTGGATTTTAGCCATTTCGAAAAAGAAATTCTGCGCATGTATAGTTTTACCTGGTGTGAGTTCTTTTGTCCGACGAGGAGTTCCTCCTTCGACCATACGACCACGAAACGAACGTGGGTCGCATTGTCTTTTCGATACAACATGCATGTGGGTAGGTAGAAGAGGAATAGGTGTAACTCATTATTCATATAAGGCACCAAACTGCATTAGCAGAAAACAAAAAATGTAACCGAGGGCTTCAAAGAGTCAGATGGATAGATGATATCAGCGATGCTTGATTTTGGAAATGTTCCCCTTTTAGGTGACCTGTAAGCACGACAATTTTCTCCTGTTTTTTAGATTATTGTGTTTCAAACCTGCTGCAGGAAAAAAGTGCGATAGTTAGGAATTTTGATGCCTAAGTAAGGAATAGTTTGGCTATGGCCAGCATACAACATCACTGGATGAGATCAGAAAGTTTTCACATAAGGTGGTCGCAGCTGGGGATATAGTTACAGAGATCTTTGTCCTACACTGCTCGCAGTTAGACTGATGATTATTGTCATTATGATGATGATTTTTTTTAAATCCCTCTCAGAATGTTGAAGGTGCAAACGGAATCGATGTCATCACATGGTGTCCCTATGAGAAGTTTGCTGGGGCTTGTGGGCATCCCATAGCAACTGCAGAGCTGACAGGTATAGGCAGTAAGAAAGAAGAGAGGGGAATACGGCGGGCAAGTACAAGAGTTGGCGTAAGGTGTACAGTACGAAACTGGCTTTCGCGTTTCCTTACGTCGAGCACAACAATAGAGCCGGTCATGCTGTTCTAACAATACGAGAAAGGAAATTCTGGACAACCTCACAGGCAGTCGTATATGTGTACTTGTACCTGGCATCCGTCGTTGTAAGGCAGCGAGAGAGACTGTATACGTCACGCTTTTCGCTCGATACGTGCGGTAAGAAATGATGAATAATCAGAAAAAAATCAAGAAGCATGAATAGATTGTATAAAATGGCACAGCGACACCTAGAATGCAGTCCTTTCAAACATGTTTGATTGAAAAAGCTTTACGCTTAACATTAAGAATTCTTCTCAATCGCAGCTATTGTGTGTGGTCCGTACGGACTGGAAGATAAATTATAACTTCTGATCTACACCAGGGCACGATTACGTCACTCAGTAACTCCGGAGCCAATCTATTCAACCTCCCCTAAATTTCCGCTGGTTTCGCCTCGGCGAACAAGGATCGTGATTTTTTTGTTCTTTTTCTGCAGTGGCAATAATTATTCTTCTCATCAATAAATGTGACTGACCATGGGGCCAGCTATCTAGCTATGCTCACATAGTCAGCTTGTGCTGTATCGCATGCGGGTGGCCAGGCAGACAATCTAACTGTTGCCACTGTGAATAAAGGCCAGGGCCCTGATGGTGATCAAATCGAGAACGTTGTGTAGAGTATTCAAGCAAAGGCCAATAATATTGAGTTGTTGTTTCATAGCAGTCTGTTTCATAGCGACGCGGGAGGAAAACCGTTTCAGACCTGGGCATATTCAACCATAATTTGGCACTTCCGCAGATATCAGCTGCAATACAGCACTTTACTTGGTGGTCGCCTTCATAAGGCTTTCGAGCTTGCAAGTCTGTCCTGAGGATAAAAACCTGTGGGAGCCTCACTCGTAAATTCCACAGAAGTTGAGCTTGGCCACATGGTTTAGAGGTCAACTCCGGTGGTTTTTCCATCATTCTGTGTTTTTGGTTGAATTACATTCCTCGGCACGTCCTGACTCAAACACAAAAAACCGTTTTTTGAAATTCCAATTAGAAGTATTTTTAAAAAGAAAAAACAGCAAATCGAAACCGAAACTGCTTTCACGGCCAGAAACGACGTCCCAGGTGACGAAATGGTGACGTCACACTCAGTATTAGGGAAACACTCGTACGTGCGTTGGATGGTGAAAATAAAGTATGGAAATCATGAACCATTGCATAAAATGTCTGAGGTATATTCAATATACGCCTCACAATTTCATAATCATGCGGGAAGTGGACAGTAACGCCGGTATACTGTTTGTGACGTCAGAAACTCAGTGTTGCCGGCAGAAATAGTATCAACTTAAGCCATGAAAACAGCATATTTTAAAGTCGTGTTGCGCGCGAACGGATTATCGTACGGCGCCCAAATTTTGTATAATGCGTCAGGACGGAGAGGAGAATCTACAGTAAATTTTTATTAGAATATTCGAATGTCAAAAAACCCCCGGAGTTGCCCTTTAAAGGTTTCGCATTCGTCACCGCGAAACCTTTTCTTTTACAGACGCAAGGCTACTGAAAACCTGCGCAACGTTCCGTAGTGTTTGCACCGCCTGGGCGGTCACCGAAGACTGTATCGACGGAGTCCGGCAAACAATGCGCGGTTGGGGGCTCTTAAACAACACCAGCGACGAATGAGAATAGATAAGAGAGCGCGCCTCCACATGTCTGCGTCCTTGGCGGTGTGTTTTATTGCCGTCGACGCATGACTGAGGAGGAGCGCCGCGATCAAACGCCTGATAGTTTACGCATATACGCTCGCTCGCACGCATAACGCGTCTATTGTGCGGCGGATAACGGCAACAAGTAGTAAGCACATCGGAGGGCTCCGTGTGCGCCGTTGTGAGACAGAATTCATTGGGCGTCCTGCTTGCTTATGTATCGGAGGAGGGCCCCAGTCGTCGATAACTATTCCGCACCGTCGTCGGTTGGTTACTCTCGGCAATAGCTAGTTGTACGCGTTACTTTGGAAGCTAGTGCAGTCGCCTAAAAGGAAAAGAAAAGCCGTGAGAGAAGCGCTCCCCTAAGTAGCCATGCGTGTCGCGTATTCAATTTCTATACAGTGTAGCAGACTCGAATATCGCCAGATCAACCATGTGCGCGTGCACTCACGCTGCGACAAACCAACTGCGTCTACACTTTTCGACTTGAACAGTAAAATATATATGAACTAAAAACAGTGTCGCCGACAGACCTCACATTTGAGTCCTATACTCGTATGCTAAATATCCGGTGCCTAACTTAATCCGCAAGGTGCATATAACTGCGTGTTCCCAGCAAGGGGACGGCGCGGCCTTCATCAATCGCTGGTTAGAGTGCCCACTTCTAATATACCAAGAGCACACGAGGGATTCGTTTGTACTCCAAGCGCGTTTGGTTTCCTACGCTGAGCTCATCGGGTGTTAGTGGCGCGAACACGTGACTCCGTTTACCGGATACGCAGTATAGGCAGCCTCTTCTTCCAAGGAGACAAGAGAGAGAGAAAATGGCACTACACATGGCGGGTGTCCTGGGCCTCGGTCACCACGTGTCTTTGGCGAGCACTAAACCGTGGCGACTGAATGAATCCCCGGTGTTCGTGCAGGGAAGAATAACAAAGAAAATATATGCGACTCTTATTCTCTCTTGCAAGCTGTCTCATGGTCATGCATACTGCGCGTAGGGAAGTGCGCCGTCTTGCTGCGTGGCAGCATAGAAGACTCGTGACAGGTTTCATGTGGAAAAACCCCCGAAACAAATTCCTCCCTTTGTCTCCCTCTCTCTCTCTCCAAGTAGCAGTCATAATTTCAAGGCTCTAAATTTGGAGCGCATATTGCGTTAATTCTAGAGCCTTCGTTGATTTGAAGAGCGCCGTGTATAAAATATGTTTGTTTTTTATTATTATTATTGCGAAAGCAAACTACTCTACGTTTCGAGCCTTCAGCATAGCGCGGCGGTAGCCACGTACGTCCTACCCACGTGATGTTGTGACGTGACACGTGACACTGACACTAGGGTGTGGGCTGGCAGAAGCTGCCAACTTGGGTCTCTCGTTTCACATGGGACGGTTATGTCAGAATCAGCCTGCTAGGACCCTGGCATTCGTGTTACCCCTATAGGCCACTAAGGCACGTTCGTACGGCTTGGTTAAAGCGGGGCTTTATATGTGGGCTGAGGAAGAAGAAAAAGAGAAGAAGAACGCTCGGTCACCCGCAGCTATATAATGCTTTCGCTCAATATTTGGTTCAGCAGCGTTGAACTCTTGTAAATTTTATTATTATCGGCCTGGTTTGTACTGGTACAGAATATTTATTTATTTATTTATTTATTTATTTATTTATTTATTTATTTATTTATTTATTTATTTATTTATTTATTTATTTATTTATTTATTTATTTATTTATTTTGTAACCTCAAAGAGCCCAGAACGGGTATTACTGAAGGCGAATGCCTCTTCCGCACCACTAATGTATGGGGGATGAGGAGAGTAGTGAAACATCCGATTTTGCAAACATTTCAACCCCGAAGGCGCCTTGCACAAATTTAAGGAAAAGCATGCGCCCGTGGGGACACCCGCGGGTGGCCCGGTGGCAATGAGGATCGGTTACCGAACCACCCATACACGAGCTGCATGCTCAAACCACTAGGCGACTGTTCCAGATTAATTTTTCTTTATAGTTATCGGCGGTTAGACAGAGCCCAGGAAACAGCACCAACTGCCAGTCATCTGAAATTGGTGCAGGTGCCCTTATTGTGACGGAATAAGATTTTAGCAGCTGATTAGTGTGCCTACACAGGATATATACTTCGGTCATAAAGTGGGCTATATTTTTGGGCATAACCGGCCACGCGAAGAAATCGTGAGTCGAAAGAGAAAAGTGTAACCAATCCGGACCTCATTGGCCACAAGCGTTGCTTAGACACGCATTTCACGTATGCCGATTTTCCTGACGTGGGCTCGGCCACAAGGTACAATCTTGGAATCAGACATGGCAGTAATGGAATTACAGTAATTTACTTACTTTTTTCGGTAATTTGTAATGTATGTAATGGATTACTTTTTTGGGTTGGTTATTTAGTAATGTAATGAATTACTTTTGGTAGTAATTTCGCAGCAACAGTAATTAATTCCTTTCGAAATTACTTTTACTAAAGTGCCCCACTACTCCTTCAATAGACCACAAAGTAGAGTGCCGGGAAAGCAGGAACGACGTGCGGCAAGCCGAAGCCAGCGTAACGAATTGGCAAAAGGAGACAGAATTGAACAGAACAGTGCGTCTGAGACCTCATGTGTAGCACTGTCATTCTCCAAGCAGCAGGATACAAGGCGTCAAGGGAATGCCAAAGGGAGAGATGGTGCAAGAAGGCTGGAGGTGAAACCTAGTTGGGAGCGCGGCGCAGTGGCACTCCCACTCCCTGTTTAAGGAAAAGCATGCGCCCGTGGGGAAACCCGCGGGTGGCCCGGTGGCAATGAGGATCGGTTACCGAACCACCCGTACACGAGCTGCATGCTCAAACCACTAGGCGACTGTTCCAGATTAATTTTTCTTTATAGTTATCGGCGGTTAGACAGAGCCCAGGAAACAGCACCAACTGCCAGTCATCTGAAATTGGTGCAGGTGCCCTTATTGTGACGGAATAAGATTTTAGCAGCTGATTAGTGTGCCTACACAGGATATACTTCGGTCATAAAGTGGGCTATATTTTTGGGCATAACCGGCCACGCGAACAAATCGTGAGTCGAAAGAGAAAAGTGTAACCAATCCGGACCTCATTGGCCAGGATACAAGCAGCAGGATACAAGGCGTCAAGGGAATGCCAAAGGGAGAGATGGTGCAAGAAGGCTGGAGGTGAAACCTAGTTGGGAGCGCGGCGCAGTGGCACTCCCAACTTCTTCTCTTTTTCTTCTTCCTCAGCCCACATATAAAGCCCCGCTTTAACCAAGCCGTACGAACGTGCCTTAGTGCTTAGACACGCATTTCACGTATGCCGATTTTCCTGACGTGGGCTCGGCCACAAGGTACAATCTTGGAATCAGACATGGCAGTAATGGAATTACAGTAATTTACTTACTTTTTTTCGGTAATTTGTAATGTATGTAATGGATTACTTTTTGGGGTTGGTTATTTAGTAATGTAATGAATTACTTTTGGTAGTAATTTCGCAGCAACAGTAATTAATTCCTTTCGAAATTACTTTTACTAAAGTGCCCCACTACTCCTTCAATAGACCACAAAGTAGAGTGCCGGGAAAGCAGGAACGACGTGCGGCAAGCCGAAGCCAGCGTAACGAATTGGCAAAAGGAGACAGAATTGAACAGAACAGTGCGTCTGAGACCTCATGTGTAGCACTGTCATTCTCCAAGCAGCAGGATACAAGGCGTCAAGGGAATGCCAAAGGGAGAGATGGTGCAAGAAGGCTGGAGGTGAAACCTAGTTGGGAGCGCGGCGCAGTGGCACTCCCACTCCCTGTTACGTCGGTTAGGGCACAGTGGTGCCTGGTTACATTCGTCACCACGGGGGCGAGGGAAGATTGTGGAGCTGGGAGAGGGGGAGGGTGAAGGAGGAATATAGGCGGAAGGGTCCATGGCTTGAGCCACCGCGGCTTGAGCATTACTGAGCAATGAGAATAAGGTGCCGACGTCGATTCTTGAGACTGGGGAAGTAATACATAACCTAGCTTCATCGGGCCCTTGAAATGGTGGAGACAGCTCCGGGCCAGCATGTTCGCCGGTCATTTCACGACCGTTCGACCATGCTTCTGCTTTTTTTGCTTTCTGTTTTCTTTTTGCAGTTGCATTGTTTTTGTATTGGCAAGTAATGTAGGAAAAAGGGAATGAATAGCTCTCAGGGACGAAATTTGGCAAGAAGACGAAAGAGTACGTGTGCTTTGCGTTTAGAAAGCAAGTTTTTTTTTACTAGCTTTGTTTAGGTTTTGCATGGATGAAAAGTATAAAGTATTCTAAAAGTAATTGAATCCACTTCTTGTCCCTTGATGCTCCAGGACTTGATGGGGCAAGACGCCATGATCTTTGTCTTTTTAATGTTCAGTTTGAGCTGTGACAGATTTTCTCTTCTTGGGCTCTAAGATTACCTCGGAAGGAGACTACAGCCATGAAATTAGGAGACGCCTGCTTCTGGGAAAGAATGCAATGGTTAGCCTTGACCGCCTAGTAAAGAGCAGAGACATTAGTCTGCCAACCAAGATCCGTATAACTCGTGCTATGGTCTTTCCAGTTGTGATGTATGGATGCGAGAGTTGGACTGTGAAGAAGGCTGACCGCCGAAGAATTGACGCATTTGAATTGTGGTGCTGGCGAAGACTCTTGAGAGTTCCTTGGACTGCCAGAAGATCAAACCAGTTGATATTGTCGACCATAAACCCTGACTGCTCATTGGAGGGTCAAATTCTAGAAAGTTAAAGCTCAGCTACTTTGGTCATCTGATGAGAAGAGAGGAGTCGCTGGAGAAAGATTTGATGTTGGGAAAGGTTGAGGGTCACCGGAGAAGGGGTAGGCAGCGAACGCGATGGTTAGATGGCATCCTCGAGGCACTGCAGATGAAGTTATGTGATGTTATGAAGATAGTGAGAGACCGGAAAGCGTGTCGTGACATGGTCCATAGGGTCACGAAGAGTCGGACACGACTGATCGACTGGACTGAACTTAAGCCCAAACTTCTCACTCTCTTCTTGTACGCGCATCAGAAGTCTCTTGAGTTCCACTTCACTTTCTGCCATTAAAGTGGTATCATCCGCATATCTAAGGTTGTTGATACGTTTTCCACCAATCTTCACTCCAGCTGAAGACTCGTCCAGACCGGCCTTCCTCATGATGCACTGAGCATATATAGGCAAGGCGACAGTATGCAGCCTTGTCTCACTCCTTTCTCAATCGGAAACCAATCAGTAAGACCATGCCCAGTTCTGACTGTGGCCTCTTGCCCTTCATACAGGTTCCCGAAGAGATAGATGAGGTGAATTGGAACTCCCAACTCTTGGAGAGCTTGCCACAATCTGCTGTGATCTACACAGTCAAACGCTTTCGCATAATCAATAAAGCAGAAGTAGATGGGTTTCTGAAACTCTCTTGCTTTTTCCGTGATCCAGCGAAGGTTGGCAATCTGGTCTCTAGTCCCTCTGCCCTTGCGAAACCCAGTTTGCACGTTCCCGATCAACATACTGCTGCAGCCTACCTTGGAGGATTTTCAACATCACCTTGCTAGCATGCGAAATACGCGCGATCGTGCGGTATAGTTGGAACAGTCTTTGGCACTGCTTTCTTTGAAAAAGGGGGTGTAAACTGACCTCCTTCAATCCTGTGGCCACTGCAGGGTTGTTCAAATTTTCTCACATAATGTATACGGAACGTTAACAGCGTCGTCATGGTTGAGGTTTTGAAGCAACTCAGCTGGAAGGCCATCAATTCCGCTAGCTTTGTTCTTAGGAAGGCTGGCTAAGGCCCATTCAACTTCACTCTTCAGGATGCCCGGCTCGAGATCAGTAATCACAACCGTCTTATGTTGGGTTTGCACATCCGGGTCCTTCTTGTACAGTTCTTCTGTGTACTCCTGCCACGTCTTCGTTATCTCTGAGGCTTCAGTGAGGTCCCTGCCTCGTTTGTCCTTTATCACGCCCAGCTTAGCACAGAAGCTTCCTTTGATATTTTTGATTGTCTTATACAGAGCTCTTGTGTTCCTCAATTGGCTGTTGTCCGCAACTGCTTGGCAGTGTATGATCAGGAAGGCTTTCTTATCTCTTCTTGCTATTTTCTGAAAATCCGCATTGAGAACCTTGTATCTTTCTCTTTCGCCCATCTATGCATCTATGAAAAGCCCCCTTTTCGAAGAAGTTAGTCCCGTTGCGCTTCTTTATCTTCCTGTCGCTCCTGTCAGGCACTCTAGGTTTTTAATATTACCTTTTTGCGGAACTTTTGGGCTATGTTAAAATAATTTGCTATTAGGAAAGCAAAGACACAGTAACTACTGAAACGCATCGCCAAGGATGAAGCAGCAAGAGAGAAGCAAAAGGAGATAAAAAGATTTAGGCGCTGAAGAGCAGTGCTCGGGATTAATTTCGACGAGTTGCACTAACGTCGTTCCGCACGAGGCATCCTACGCTTTTTGCCTCCACCGAAACGTGGATCTTCCTCTCGGGGTTCGAACCCGCGTCTTTATGCTCACCGGCCACGCCATAATTACTGAGCCACGCATCTTTCCTTTCCCTCAGTACCCTTCTTTAGCATATCGTTCCACTCGAACTGTCTCGTAGAGCGTTTTCCACCTACGCATTTCTCGGCGGTCGCGACGATAGCGCCACTGCGCGACCGTCCAGAGCGTATACGCCACCCACACCCTGAGACAAGGTCGCATTTCCTCGCAGATTGACACGAGGCGGCGCCGTCCTCGTTAGCTTCATTTCCGTTGCGGCGACAGAGAGAGGCGCGCAACTTTTTGCGTAACTTTGGCCTCGCCCAACAACGAGCATTCCGTTGCGTAACAGCGACACTGCTCGCGGTCCGACCCGGACGGAGACCGAAGCATCTGGAAGGCTTCACAGAGAGCATCGGCGGCCAAAAGATAATGAAGAAAGGAACGCACTCTACAACGGCTTCCTACGAGCGTGGGAGGGGAGGCAACGCGGAAAACAAGAAAAGAACGCGGAACAAAAATAAATAAATAAAAAGTGCATTCCAGCAGAGTGCGAAAGACAAACATGTTAGCGGAGCACGGTTTGTCCGACCTGGAACCGAGCTTATCGCAGTTCACCGATTTTTCGCCAGCTTTTGGTCGGATATCTTCTTAATCGCCTCCTATGTTCAGCATCTAAAGAACCTGAACGATGCTGTACGTAACTTGTCTGACTATAGTAATAGATTTAGCGTAGCGGGGACCCCTCCTGCGCACGCGCACTGACATGTGGAAAGGTGTATCTATTGCGCAGCCACAACGTCCCGGTAAACCGGTCTAGGTCTACGCTGCCCAAATAAAAGCTAACACATCTCCCCGTTCTGCTAAAAGCCTCTAATTTCGCGGCCCTGCCCTACAGTGTGATGACTCCAGACGACGTAACATCCACACTGTTTGAACTAGCCCCGAGAGCAGTGGGGAGAGAAGCAGTGTCGTGGGGAAGGGTTTGCTTGCGTTCGTACGGCATTTGCGTTTGCGATGATGCGCCGGGCCCGTTACGGCTAACGGCCGCCTAAACTTAGCGTTTACTCTCGCCTTCTGAGAGCGCCGCCCGCACTTTCTGTGTAGCAGCGAACTGAAGTTTGAAAATGCACCGCCGCCGCGCGAGGATGAGTCATGGGTTCAGACCGTGGGCTTCGGTAGGCGTGATGCTCTCGCAGTCCCACCATCTCCCTCTCTCGGCTCTCCAATTATAGCTCACCAGCTCATCGGGTCGCCGGTGCACTCTCGAGTTTCCGCGTGTATTTTGGTCAAGGCGGCCAAGCTACCTTCTCCCGCGTTCCCTTCCCTTCTCGCCGGCAGGCATCTTCTCTGCAGTCTCTCTCTCTCTACCTTTACCGCCTCGCAGTTGTGCCCTGGTCTCCTCTTCTTTCTGTTCCCGTGCCTTGTTGCGAGGGCCATTTCTCAAACAAACCGCGCTCCTTAACGGCCCAGGCAGGCCCGAAGCGAGGGTGATGAGTGGTGGCACACGCCCTCGAAAACTGCCTCTGTTCTCGAACTGCGGTGTGCAGTGATGCAAAGCAAGTGGAATGCGTGAGGCCAAGAAAAAGAGAAAAAAAAAAAGTGGAGGAGAGAGATTCCAGGGGTCACGGTGGATGAAGGAGCGTTATTCGAGAAAAATCTTGGAATGTTTCCGTTACCTCTAAATCGTAATGGCCGTGGAATGCATGTATGCTCTTAACCTTTTGACATATACATACAGCAGTTACGTCCCCGACTTGATTAAATACCTTTACTTCGCCAAATGGAGACAGTACTTTCTTCAGTTAGGATCAGCGCTGTTATAATATCTAAGAGCCCCAAGCGTGAGCTCCAGACTGTAAATATGCATTGAGCTTCGTAGATAAATATGAATAACAAAGCACTGTCTGGAACCGTTTCATTGTAACAAATAACTCAACTAAAGAATGTAGTCGATTTAGCTAAGTTTACCACTGAATGAGAAATATGTGCGCTATCACGCCACGGTTCCGCTTCGCTTTCGGTTAGAGTCTGGGGTTTCAAGGCCATGCTTCAAGCAAACATCGGCGAAATCGGTGACTGGAGACATCGTTGGTAGGGAACAAAGAAATTTTAGCATCGCACATTGAGAGGGCAATGAGATATCGGTGTGTTTGAATCCACTGGGTGGAATTTGATGCAGGCAACGACAAGCAATGCACAGCGATAGTGGCAGTTAAACACGGGAGGTAATCGACTGCGGCAATAGCTATTATTTTATTGAAAAATGGGAAATTTTTCGGTTTCAAAACCGCTCCGACGGATTTGTTCTCTTTTTCTTTTTTCTTTTTTCTAGAAAGGTGACTGTCGTGACGCTGGGGCTATGTCGACCCGGCCTTCACTTGGTAGCGTGCAGAGACTCGGGGTTGAAGAAGGACTGAATCTTCGAAGTTGGTGAAATATGTACAAGCAGGTTTAATGGCACTTTGAGAAAACTTATTTACAATATTTACACGAAAAAGAAGGGTACATCAGCAAAATGGCAAGCGTTAAGAGTTCATAGCGAGAAGCGACTGGATGAGCCGTTTACCCAGGGCCCAGAGCGACATTTCGTGCTCTGCAGCGTCCTTAAAAACCCCCTATGTCCAGCCCCTCTCTGAAGATGCTGACCAACCAAATCCAGGGCACGCCCCTCAGGTATCGGCATCCAATCGAACACATCACTGCACTGATGGTCTGAAGCACTGACTGGTCCGGCATTCATTCGTTGGGCGTGATCACTTGTTGGCGGGAAAAGCTTGGGAACGGCGAGGAGAGGAGGTACATTTCTATTCTTCAGCAAAGAAACCACAGGCTGGTTCTGACAAGGGGTTTTACTTCTCAGAAACCCGAGTGCACGTGGCGCCGCATAGGGCTCCCAACATGGTCCCTTTTCGACAATTGCAAATCTTTCCTGCATTCCCGGGAAATCACTTAATGGCCGTATGAGTCATGCTCCTTTCTTGTCCTGCACGTCAGCGGACATGTCACTCTGTCGTCTCCTTTGGATAGGAGGCATTCATCACTGGAGGATAGCACTTCTCGACTGGAAGGGTGAACAAAAGAAAGAAAGCACTTCCTGCTATTTCCCTCAGGGGGACGTTTCTTTGTGTTTTTCCAGACGTTCTCTTGACAGGGTCAATTTGGCATTTGCAGGTTGTCCACAAAGCAAAACATGCTTACAAAACAGGATTCCTGGAAACAGGCTCACTTAGAGCCATTGGACCATCACCACATATTCACAAAACTTATCCATGCCCACAGGCGAACAATAGAGCGCGCAATTGCGGATGCTTGGTCGTAACAGCCTCCTCCCCCGCCAGAAGAGTCTCGGAGGGCAGCAGTCCCAGCTGCTGCATGAAGAGACGACTTAATGGCCTGCACGTGAACGCTTGAAGCTCGCTGTTGCTTGTCGCGTTGTCTTGATTGTTGTAGGCCAAATTGCTCGAGCTGTCTGAAACTCAACCACATGTCGAAGCAAGCACTCGGCTCCCGTCTGAAGAGACCAGGTCAAAAGAAAACTGCCATTGTTGTTCGAGAAAAGCCCACTCTCAAGACGTTCAGGACCCACGTATTCCTAGAAAACCAAACGTGCTGCTTTACATAGTCACACATATACAAGCGCACGAAGAAAGAAAAAAAAAAAAAAAAACCTGATTATCAATTTGGATACATGGTGAGGAACATCTCGGACCGCTTAGAAAGAGCGGCTAAGCGCGTCCGCATTCCCATTTAACTTCCCCTTTTTGTATCTTATTTCAAAATTGTACTGCTGTAAAATCAAGCTCCACCTAAGAAGGCGACTGTTCTTCGATGTCGCAGTTTGCAGCCAAGCCAGGGGACAATGGTCCGTCTCTACGGTGAATTTGGCCCCTCCAAGATAGCACTGCAATTTTTGAATGGCCCATACAATGCAAGCGCATTCTTTCTCTGACGCGCAATAAGCCCTCTCTCTAGAACTCAGTTTTCTGCTCAAG
The DNA here is from genome assembly GCF_055883805.1 of Amblyomma maculatum. Taxonomy (NCBI): domain Eukaryota; kingdom Metazoa; phylum Arthropoda; class Arachnida; order Ixodida; family Ixodidae; genus Amblyomma; species Amblyomma maculatum. The sequence goes on along the minus strand of NC_139352.1, from coordinate 6,135,367 downwards.
TAGAGCACGGGGTGCTCATTACCGTCGTCATCTCTCTGGCAGAGAACAGCACCTAACCCTCGATCACTGGCATCACACTGGACCGTGAATTCTCGGTCATAGTCTGGAGCTCGCAATACCGGACGACTAATCAGCACAGCCTTCAGGTTTACGAAGGAGGCTTCCTTTTGTTCGTCCCAGACTACATTTGTCGGTTCTGTCTTGCGGAGAGCGTCGGTCAGAGGGCTGGCCAAAGCTGAATAGTTAGGGATGTAGTGATTGTAGTATCCAGTCAGACCTAGGAATGCTCGAATTTCCGTCTTCGTGCTCGGCCGCGGGTAGTCTGCTACCGCAGAAATCTTAATCTCGCTGGGTTTCCTGAAACCTTGACCTACATTGTGACCCAAGTAGTCCACGGTCGCCCTTGCCAGGCAACATTTCTCGGCCTTTACGGTTAGTCCAGCTTGACGCAAAAGGCTCAGTACAGCTCTTAGATGTATCATATGGTCCGCCCATGAGTCGGAAAAAACCGCAATGTCATCTAAATAAGGCACTGCGAATGTTTCACACCCCTTTAAAACCCTATCCATGAGTCGGGAAAAACAAAATGGAGCATTTTTGAGCCCGAAACTCATCATTGTTGGCTGGTAGCTGCCCGTCGGAGTGACGAAAGCCGCGTATCTGCTGGCGCGTTCAGTGAGCGGTACTTGCCAGTATCCTCGAGTAAGGTCCAGCGTAGTCACATATGCCGCTCTACTGACCTGTTCTACTCTCTCCTCAATATTCGGAATAGGATACACTTGATCCCTGGTGAGAGAATTTAGCTTTCGGTAGTCTACCACAGGCCTAGGGTCTTTACCTGGAGCTTCTACTAAGATCATAGGCGAAGCATAATCGCTTTCCGAGGGTTTTATTACTCCCAATTCCAGCATGCGAGTTACTTCCCTATCCAGAATTTCTCTTTGCCTTGGAGAGAATCGGTAGCACCTTGATCGCACTGGCACGTCTGAAGTCAGCTCAATATCGTGCTCAGTCAAATCAGTTCTGCCTGGCCTGTCCACGAAGCAGGCCTCAAACTCTGTTATTATCTCGCCCAGATCGGACAGCTGGGATTTCTTTAGTTCTCCTCTCTGCTCCGTCTTTTTGAGAAGCTCCTGAGCGTTGCTTCCTTTTCCGCTGAGACAAATCAAGTTGTCCCCCATCTCCTCGGGAAGGTTTAACGTTAGATTTACCACGGCTTCCTTCTGCACATAAGGCTTCATAAGATTGCAATGATAAATGCGCACTGCTTTACGCCTATCGGGGATTTTCACTGCGTAGTTAGTGTCAGAAAGCTCTGCAACGACTTTAGCAGGTCCTTCCCACTGTACTTCGAGCTTATTCTTGGGATCATTGGCTTGCTCCATAGCTAAGTCCTCTCGGGTTCCACTTAAAAGTCTCGTGAGATTACTAGACACTGGCGGCAAGAGGTTACTTTCAAGAACGTCCTCATTCCGTGTCTTATCAAGCTCACTTTCATGTTGACTTATCTGAGATGCCTCGCTCTCAAAGTTTTCTGGCCCGCTATTTTCCGCATTTACCACTGTTTTAACTGCCGTTTCCTCCGCTGTTGATTTTTCTGAAATGAGCAGTGTAGCTAGTTCTCGCGCCTTTGAACGTGTTAAGGCCTGCACATCTCTGTCTCCGAAAATCAGAAGGCAAGCTTTGACCTTCTCGTAGTTGTCCGCGTCCTCCTTGTTTAGCCGCGCGACAACCTCCACTGCCTCGCAGGGCAGAACCGTCAATAATCTCTGAGACCACGTGTCTCGCTGGAAGGACAGTTCTTCGCAAGTTCGCTCAAAGTTACCCAGATACAGACCGATATCCCCTGATATCACATATGGCTGCATGTACTTTGACATCTTGAAATCTGCCTCCTTGTTGAGAAGAGGTACCGCTAGCTGGGGACAATTGCCCGACCTCTTGCTCAACTCTACTTCTAATTTCCGGAGCTCAATTTCTAGCTCCCGCTTTTTTGCTTCTCTCTCAAGCTTCTCACGTTCGTGCTCCCTTTCCTCTTTTTCCCTCTCAAGTTCACGCTCCCTTTCCTCTTTTACCCTCTGACGTTCGCGCTCCCTTTCCTCTTTTTCCCTCTGACGTTCGCGCTCCCTTTCCTCTTTTTCCCTCTGACGTTCGCGCTCCCTTTCCTCTTTTTCCCTCTGACGTTCGCGCTCCCTTTCCTCTTTTTTTTGGGCGATGAGGTTCCATGCTTCACTGAGCTCCTCATCATCGGCTCCCAAATCTGTGATTGCCTTTATAATCAAAGGTTTTCGTGCCAAACCACTTGTATCAATTCCCAGTTCCTCACACAATTGCAACAGTTCCGGTTTCTGCAGCTTTTGTAGGTCCATGATCGCTCCGAGTGTCGGCTACTTCCAAAACAACAGTGCAAACTACCAAACCTAAAGGCGTTTCAACACTTTTTACCAGTTCTAAAATCTAACCCTGTTCTAGAACCTGGTCCACATCAGAAGAAAAGCCAAGCACTCACCCACACATGCGATCGATGTTCCGAGCTGCTCTCTTGTTGGCCGATTGTTGCTCCTGCTTGTTGCTTGAGATGCCACCTCCGATCACCAGATGTTGTGGCTTGTAGATTCTGATCCACCTCGAATCACCAGATGTTGTAGCTTGTAGATGCAGATCCCAACGCTGGTCACCAGTGTTGGGGCTTGTAGATTCAGATCCTACCGCTGATCACCAGTTGTTGGGGCTTTGATCCCACCGCTGCCACCAGTTGTTGGGGCTTTGATCCCACCGCTGCCACCAGTTGTCGTGACGCTGGGGCTATGTCGACCCGGCCTTCACTTGGTAGCGTGCAGAGACTCGGGGTTGAAGAAGGACTGAATCTTCGAAGTTGGTGAAATATGTACAAGCAGGTTTAATGGCACTTTGAGAAAACTTATTTACAATATTTACACGAAAAAGAAGGGTACATCAGCAAAATGGCAAGCGTTAAGAGTTCATAGCGAGAAGCGACTGGATGAGCCGTTTACCCAGGGCCCAGAGCGACATTTCGTGCTCTGCAGCGTCCTTAAAAACCCCCTATGTCCAGCCCCTCTCTGAAGATGCTGACCAACCAAATCCAGGGCACGCCCCTCAGGTATCGGCATCCAATCGAACACATCACTGCACTGATGGTCTGAAGCACTGACTGGTCCGGCATTCATTCGTTGGGCGTGATCACTTGTTGGCGGGAAAAGCTTGGGAACGGCGAGGAGAGGAGGTACATTTCTATTCTTCAGCAAAGAAACCACAGGCTGGTTCTGACAAGGGGTTTTACTTCTCAGAAACCCGAGTGCACGTGGCGCCGCATAGGGCTCCCAACATGGTCCCTTTTCGACAATTGCAAATCTTTCCTGCATTCCCGGGAAATCACTTAATGGCCGTATGAGTCATGCTCCTTTCTTGTCCTGCACGTCAGCGGACATGTCACTCTGTCGTCTCCTTTGGATAGGAGGCATTCATCACTGGAGGATAGCACTTCTCGACTGGAAGGGTGAACAAAAGAAAGAAAGCACTTCCTGCTATTTCCCTCAGGGGGACGTTTCTTTGTGTTTTTCCAGACGTTCTCTTGACAGGGTCAATTTGGCATTTGCAGGTTGTCCACAAAGCAAAACATGCTTACAAAACAGGATTCCTGGAAACAGGCTCACTTAGAGCCATTGGACCATCACCACATATTCACAAAACTTATCCATGCCCACAGGCGAACAATAGAGCGCGCAATTGCGGATGCTTGGTCGTAACAGTGACCGTCAAGATCAGAAAGCCACAAGACTCCCAGTTGGGGTTGATCGTGTTTTGCAGTGATTTTGCACTTACGTCTTACGTGGAGGCGAAATGCCGGGCGTACTCTGCTCAGTGCGCGGAAAGAGCCCAGCTGGTCGAAAATATCCGAATATAGCCTGCATAGCTCCGGAACGTCATTATCGCTTAAACTAAGCTAAACTGAACCAAACTAGAATGACCTAAACTGAATTCTCCTCCTCTTTCTATCCATTTATTCATCCCCAGCCGAATAGACGTATTAGTAGCCTGTGATTAGTATTCCATAGCTAAGTTGTGCTTCGGACATGTGGCGCCTCACCTTTGCGAAGGTGCGTCGTGTTGTGCTGTGCCAGATCACATGTGTTCTTTTCTTTTTCTTTTTTTTTTTTTCATCCAGCGCTGAAACAGCACCCGCTGCAACACCTTTAGCTCTCGCCTCCTCATTTTAACGTGCAATCAGCTAGTGCCGACAGACAATCACTTGGGGCGCCCGAGTGTCTGTCTCTCCCATGTTCAGTCGCGAAGTTTGATCGCTCTGCTTGACCAATTTCAGTACAAGGATCGTCAAGGAAAAAACAGTGCGCAGATAATTGAACCCAGCGAGAATTCTTCTTAGAAACCATTCCCCTCGCAAACAAATTGACAAAAATCGGTCGGACAACGTTCGCGACTCTCACGTGTGAATGTCCCCTTTAAGTTCATTCACAAAGGCCTTTAGATCAAGTCGTTGTGAATAGGAGAAGAGACAAAACATCGGTGAGACACCAGCGTAATTGATTTCTCTTAGTGAGTTCCTCTCTGCCACGCTGTATCGCTTCGCCTATTCACACTTGAAGTTGAGAGTGAGGTTGCGCGTTCGAGTTGACCGAAAAGGGATCGTATATCGCCTCATTTGACCAAAACTGACTGCCGCAAAAATTGTTCGCTTTTCTATCTTTGCGTAAGCGAGTTGTAACCCGCTATAACCCAATCAGCGACGTCTTCCACTGAAACTTCTTCAACACCTGCTTCTCGTTGCCGTGGCTGCGGTCAGGACAGGCAACTTTCGGCGCAACGAGACCATTCGGTAAACTGACCCAACGGTCGCGCTTGCAGTTTTGAAAAAGAGAAAATCGCATTGCCGACCCATTGATCGAAAGTCGCAGTCTGTCACACGCTTTTTGCTGGAACCTGTGAGACTGGAATCCTCTTCGCCGCCGTCTCTTTTATCCCTCTCTGCGAGAGACCAACGCGAGAATCTCTAGACGTAGACCCAGAAACAGCGAGACGACCTCGCATTTACCGCTTTTCATTTCGATTAATCAATTCTCTATTTACGAAAATCTTTTGCCTGAGTCAGTTTTTCTTTTTTATTTAACTCATTGCCCGGCTTTCGGAAAAGAACCACGGACACCACCACCACACTAAGTCACAAAGCACATGACGCAAATTCTTTTCGTTTCCTTCCGTGTCTTTTTTCTGCTATGATATGCCTAATCAAAGTCAGTGAAGACGTTGCAACAGGTAGGTTCGTTTTCTGACGGCATTAAGCAAAATTTTAAAAACGGTAGCAATTCAATCGCACCGATGTAGTGTTTGCGAGAGCTACTCGGATTAGTTATTTAGTGCAGTGAATAACAAGCCTCAATAGATAGCATTCATGGATTACAAAAAACCATTTCATTCAGTCAATACCTCGAGGCATCGAGAAATCAGGGTGTGGATAAGCCGTATGCAAAAGTACTGGAAGATATCTATGGTGGCTGCACAGCATCCATAGTTCTGCCTAAAGGAAGTAATAAAATTCCCATAAGGAAAGATAGCCATAGAGACACGATCCTCCTCAATACTATTCACAGCTTATAGGAAATATTCAGAAACTTGGAATGGGAGCAGTTAGGGACAAGGGTAATTTCAGTAATCTGTGATTCGCTGATGACATTGCCTTTCTAATTAACTCAGGGGACCAAATGCAAGAAATGATTGATAACCTAGACAGGAAAAGCAGAAAGGTAGCCTAAAATTCAATATGCAGAGCAGAAGTCTAAGGTGGTGTTCAACAGCTTCTGGAAGGACAGCAGTTTAAATGTGTAGCGAAGCATTTGAAGTGGTATGCGAATATCGATCTTTTTAGATCCGCACTATGAAAGGAAAATAACTCGGACAATATGGTTAGGATGGAGAGCATTAGGCAGGTAGTCGCAGATTATGAATAGTAACCTACCGATATCGCTCAAGAGGAAAGTGTATAACAGCTTCATCTTACCTGTACTTACCTATAGGGCTGAAACGTGGAAGCTAACAAAGAGGGTTCTACTTAAGTTGAGGACAACGCACGGAGGGCCATGGAACGAAAAATGGTAGGTGTAACGTTAAGAGATAGGAAGCGGGCAGAGTGGGTTAGGGAAATAACTCAAGTTAATGAAATTCTAGTCAAAATCAAGAAGAAGAAATGGACGGCAGAAAGTTGGGTGGGCGAATGAGGTTAAGAAGCTAGCAAGGGGTCAAGTATATATGTAGCTGGCACAGGACCGGATTAATTTGAATAAAATGGAAGAAGTATTCGCCCTGCAGTGGGTATAGTCCGGCTGCTGCTGATGATGACGAAGTGAATATTATTTTTCCTCACGCGTACTTAAAAAGTTTCTCCATTAAATCTGTAGTTTACAGTCAGGGCCATGCTCTGTGTGTCTGGCTTCGTCTTTCTGCCAGTGCGTTGCGTTGCTTGTATAACATGTGCGTCAGGAGCAAATACGCGTTAGCTAATTTCGCTATGACTTTTCGCGGAGGCAGAGAATGACGACTTGATGAGAAGGATGCATGTCCGATGTTTTCGACATGGTAATGTCTGCAATGCGCACGATGCGGACGTTCTTCCATGTGACAGCACTTAGCGATGAGGCATCGCGCTGCCTTGGCACACGCATGAACGGCTCGCCATATCGGTCAGCGGAGCACTGAGCCGAGGAGGCAACTCGTTCAGGGATGCATTCCCGAAATAGAGGATGCCTTTGGGCTAGTCGCGAGTGCTCTTTCGGTTGCCCAGCACGAGCCACTAGCTGTAAATCTTCTTTGCAAATACCGTGTGCTCTTTGCTAACACTGTGTATATATTAAGGTTAACAAGCTACGACTGGAGGTGGCTACAGCTCGAGGGGCAGTGTTCGAGGCACATTTAGCAGTATCACTGTAATTCCTAGTAACCCTGTGTTAGTTGCGCGCCTCCGCGATAGTGTCACACCGAAGGACTCTTATTGTGTTGTACGTGTAAGGACACTGAGCTGATGCTAAGTCGAAATGAAAGGAGCTGATGCCAAGTCGAAATGAAAGGAACTGAAATCCACTCTACAAGTTCTTGTAGAGTGCGGAGCGAACATTTTGGAAATTATTCGGTTACGCTTCTTTTCTTTTCTCTCTTTTTTATGGGGATGGGGAACGGGGGGGGGGGGGGGCGGAAGCAGGGGGGAGTGATTACTGAAAGGTGACAGTACAGCTCTATTCCTGACATTTCTTACTTTCCGAAGAATGAATACACTCTTTATGATGACGGTAGTTTCTCTGTTGCAATATGAAATATCCGTGAAGTGAAATATGCCCAGCGATTTATATTAAGTACGGGGGCTCATCGACTCCAGCAAAAAACAAAAAATAAACGTACGAGAGTCACGGGGATCGATACCCCGCACTTCCACCACGTGTAAGGTCGGGCTTGGTGGATCAGGTTTAGTGGAGACCTGAAGCCCTGGTCGCACACCGTAGCGAACCACACTCAGCGATGACGATGGGTATCTACAAGAGAGAGCAGGGCCCGCTTGCACAAAACAATCTTAAGACTGTCTTAGCTAAGTCCAGACTTAACTGGAGTCTAAAGAATAGGCCACTAGCATGGCCGCTTAAGACTGGAGTCAAGACTGGGCTTCAGTCCTGACTTGAATAAGTCGCTTGTATGATTACGACTATAATGCTGTCTTGGTTAAGACACAAGGACGCCAGGTGTCTAAGTAGAGAAATTAGGGAAATACAGGGATGCGCTGGCACTGTCCCTGCTGTAAGATGTACACATTCCGTCAATTTTGCGTTGTGTAAAATCCGTGCCATTGCATTTTGCGGCCTAAGATTGTGTTACGAGGAAAAATGCCCCAAGTGGTTGCTGAGGCCGTTCTAGGAAGCCACTCTGGTGAACATGAACCCGAAGCGTTCGACGTTCGGAACACGAGCCGTCTTAAATAAGCGTGGTCTTTCTAAAGACACCATTTAAGTCTGGACTTAGCTCGGACTTTATCGTGCAAGCCGGCCAAACAGCACGTGCATCCCGCGTGAAAGATGAAGCGCTATACAGTGCTCACAATATTTATTTTTCCTTTTTCTAAGTTGCTGAAACTGTTCTGCGGGACTGCCGATTTCCTTCATGAGGCCAAAAGGGCCAAACGGCAACGGGCAAATTGTTACGTGACGCAATGCGAACCCGTGAATGAGGAAACGAAGACCGTCCCGATCAGCCCTGTTCGAAAATTTTCTGCTAGCAGCTTTTTCACCTTTCACTAATCCAAAGGGCAGACTTCTTTTCGCGGTAATTCCATTCAAAATCACACAAACGTGAAGTGCTAAGGCCGGAAAGGAAACACATCTACGAGTGACAAATGAATCGCCTCAATGCCATGGAGTTGGCATCGTGCTTCGCTGCCCCACAACAGGCCAGGGAGAAAGAAGCTACTCACAAGTGCCGCCCGCATGGTCTAGAAATGAACAGACACGAGGAGTGTGCACCAAATTAGAAGATTGTTGATTTTCATCTTGCTATAATTTTATTTACAAATAATTTTTGTTTCTTTGCTTGCTTGATTGTTTGCTTTTTTTTATTTTTTTATTTTTTTTTTTATTTTTTTTATTTTTTTTTTTTTTTTTTGCCTGCGCTAGCTTGTTTGTTTGCTTACTTGCTTGCTTGCTCTGCCTTGTTTCCTGTTTATTTGTTCGCTGGTCTGCGTGCTTCTATTTTTTTTTTCCAGCCCATTGACATCGGCGCGACGTCCTCTGGGTGTTTATGTGCATACTTGAAATGTGCATAACTTGAATAAAGAGCTTGCTTCACAGCAGCGCTAGAAGAAATGTCTGCACACGTAGAAAGAAAACACTCAACCGCGTATAGTTTGGCGCATGTAATTTGAGCACCCATTACAAGCGCAGGCAAGAGCGCCACACGAGATGCACAATCACTGTCAGTGTCTCTGCAGGAACAGCTTAAAAAAAAAAAAAAAAAAAAAAAAAAAAAAAAAAAAAAAAAAGATTACGACGGCGCCTCCCACCTGTGAGAGAGACGCCAAGAGGTGCAGTTCGTCAGCGGGACGTGACCGCGGGGCTGAGAGTATTTTAGCCGAGCCGAGTGGGCGGCTATCCAACGGAGTGGCAACAGCGCGGTGCAAAAGAGTGAAGAAACGCTTCGATCTTGGGTGGAAAGAAACCGCGAACAATGGCGATTTCATAGTTGTTGCGTAGTTTTTGAGAAATGGAAAAAGCCGCTCTAACTACCTGGCCTTGATGGGCTCGTCAACTGAGACATTAGGGAAGGGACGACATAAAGAGTTAAATGATAGAAGGAAGAGGCAGGCTCCATATTGCAGAGGGCTCTGGAATAATTTCAGACGGGGTGAATTCGACCTGCACTAGAGTGTGCTGGAATTCTAGTACACTTAACTGTACTGTGGGCGGATGCAACTTAAGTCTGTAGCAACCGCCACACATGTCCTTCGTTACAGAAAGTAGTTCGCGTTAAAGGCTCTTTTGGTAACCTAATTGAAAAACTAATCGATGTACCAAATTAAAAGCGCGGGAATTTCCCTGATCCTGTTTATACTGTACAGCGGAGTAATACACACGCCGCGGGCCACTGTTCGTGGCTAGTAACTGCTTTTATTTATTTATTTATTTATTTATTTATTTATTTATTTATTTATTTATTTATTTATTTATTTATTTATTTATTTATTTATTTATTTATTTATTTATTTATTTTGTATTCTGCTTCTTCATTCATGAAACGCGTGCGTAGGCGAGAGAGAGAAAAGTCGGGGTGGGGAGCAAGCAACTACCGCTTGGTTGCAATGAACTGAGGGAAAGGGAAGACGGTATGTGAAATAGAAAGAGAAAATAAACTGTTAGGTAAGGAAGGAAGGGTCCCTCCCTACATCTTTATTGCCTTTACTGTAGTCCGCTTATGGATACGCAACATCTCTGATGATGGCTACAGAGATCGGCCGTCCTGAAGGCACTGTGAAGAATAACCAGAGGAGCATGAATTGCGCATCAACACAAGCACTGTTGTCGTTATGCAAATAATTTAATTGTTTTGCTGTTAACATAATAAGCGGATCATTCTAGTATCTGCCCATTCGAAACAAACATGTTAACAAGGTAATCAGTAGCATTCTTCCCAAGCAACCTTGGTTCTTGTTTCAACGTTAATGTTTGAATTTCGCGCTTCATCTGTGTGCCGCAGAACCGTGTCTCTGAACTTTGTTTTTATATATATAAGAATTAATAAACTCTAGGCTTGGCACATGGCGCTGGCGCTGGGCTGCTGACCGCTGACGCGGCTTGCGCCGTTGTCCACGCAACCTGTCAGCGCCAGCGGGCATCTGCGGACCCCTCTGTCGTTCCGCACGCCTTCTCACGTGCATGGCTTGGCGACTTTTCGCACCGAAGTCGAAGTTCTGCTTTCCGGGCCGGCAAGTTGAGAGAGGCGGCTGATGGATCTCGAGAGGGGTGCAGGGAGTGGAAAGGGAGGGGTGGCACGCGATTCCCAGCTATGCTCTGTTGGCTCCTGCGTCGTCATCAGCGGGGTCTTCTTTAGTCACATGACGGTGCTCTTTTTCCCCTGTCCTGAGCATCGCTTTCTGTTCAGGTGCGCCGTCGTCGGCGACGGCATACGTCCAGCAACTGAGAGACCTGGCACCTCCGCGCGCGCGTATGCAGGAAAGCAACTATTTTGCGGTGTGCACTTGCAGACAGATCCGACAGTCATCTGAAAAAAAAAAAAAAAAAAAAAAAAAATGTACCTAATTGCAGTTGCAACGTCAGCTTACTTGCTGAACTGCACAGTTTGAAAGGCGCCGAAATAATGTAAGAATATAACAAGCATTCAAGGCGTCGAAAGAAAATGTTGACTAACAATGCATTGTCTTTCTACTGGGCGTGCAATTTTATTTGCTACATACTAGTTAATTAAACAGATATAGCGGTGGCAATGAACGGTTTTCGAAGTTTGCTTATCTGATCCAAATATAGCTTCGTAAGCATATGTGTAAAAATTAAAGATCACTGCAGAATCTGCATTGGAGTAATGCGAAAGCACAGATGCTGCTGTTGGTTGCTGTTGGTTGCTTCTGGTTGCTTCTAGTTGCTTAATTCACTTCTTGTTTACCCATTTTAGTCTTTGATACTTTCAAATTGCGCGCCAATCTCTTCCTATGCCCTTTTTCGGCTCTACTTCGGGTTGCGTGACGTCACATCCTTTACGTCACCCTAATTGACTGCTTTAATTAACTATTTTAGTATTTGATGCATTCAAATGTGGCGCCAAGCCATTCGCTAATGAGACCTTTTTCGCCTTTACTTTTTCATTTCCTGCCTCTAATTAGTTATTTGATTAACCTATCAGCCTAATTATTGTTTCGCAAACAACATTACAACACCCTCTATCGATTGACACCACTCATTAACCTCTACGACTTCTCCATTGCTCACAACTGCTACAGACATGATTTTGCGTGTTTTGCCTCTAATTAATTACCTAATTACCTTATTGGCCTAGTTATTATTTCGGGCACAACATTACGTCACTCTCTATCGATTGACACCACTCATTAACCTCTACCACTTCTCAATTACTCATAACTGCTGCGGACAACTTTTACATTTTTGCCTGTAATTAATTACCTAATTAACATATTGGCCTAATTATTTTCCTGCAGCAACATTACGTTAGCCTAAATCGATTGACACCACTAATTAACCTCTACCACTTCTCAATTACCTGCAACTGCTGCGGACACGATTTTGCGGACGCGGTCTGCGGACAGAAATCTGTGAACATAGCGAAGTAACGCGCTCGCGTTAATAAATATTAATTGTTCGTCGTTCTTCTTCTCTCTTCTTTCCTTCTGTTAGTCCTAATCGGTGTTGAATAAAATTACACATTGCGTTTCTATCCGCTTTTCATCTTATGGCTGTAAAATCAACGGCATATTCTTTCTCGCAAAACAGGTTGCACCGGGCCAAAGTCGTGCCCTATACTGACGTATACGCTACGCTTGACCGAGGTTCTTTCATCAACGAAGGTAACGCAATGTTGCCTGCAATGTGCAAGCATGTCTGCTGCTTACAGCGAAGCAACAGTTTGGGCTAATGGTGGTGTACATTAATTCCATTCAATTAACACTCTACAGTGGTGACAAGAAGTCACGGGGGTGAGAAACAATGCGCGCTTCGCCTTAATGTCTCCCTTTTGCGTCACCGGTGTAGAGAGTCCCCTGTGTGCACTCTAATTTAATAGTGTAGAGGTGCACGAATGAGGTGCGCTTGCAGTGAGCAAGTGCTGTGGCAGGGGTTTCACATACTCGGTGTCAGTATGCATGGAGATGCGGCCATTGACAGACGGCCAAAAAAGGTAAAACGAAACTTTACAGTGTGCTGACCGTGGCCAAGGCTTTATTGACGAACAAACAAGTCTCCTACGGAAGACGTTATTCTTCAGCTGCTCCAGGGCGGCTATCCCCGCTGCTTCTGTGTCTACAGCGTCAAGGTCCGCGTCTACTCCAGTGCAGACGAACCCGCGGCGCGACGCCCTTTTAACAGCGCTCTAGTAATTTCGAACAGACGCTCGGCCCAGCGCTCGAGCGTCGGCCGCTGATAACGAGTTACAAGGTTTGCACTGTTGTCAAGCAGCGACATTCCATCCGACAGCGTCCCAGGGACGCCGGACCCTCTCTCGCAGTTCAAAACAAGCCGTTGCTGGTTTCGGTCTGTTATCAGTCCCGCACTCTCTGCAGTCTGGCCCCTCCGTCAAAGACCCGTGATGCGTTGACGTCACTGGGAATGTGCGCCAATTGGCTTTTTCTTTGTTTCTCTCCCATATTGCTCTCCTGCTTGCAATTGATTCGACGGTGCAATGCAGTTTTGCGTTCTCTAGTGGGCGGATGAAGGGGAGAGGCAAAGTTGTTAAATAGCGCTTGGACGGTGGCAAGTTTATGAAAGCTTATTAATCGCGCATTTTCATGGACTCTGGAAGTATTATGTAAATTGAAATTAAACAGCTGTTGTGAGTGCACGGCCTTGTTGGTCTGTATTTTTTTATTTCCTTCTTTGTACAAGTATGGATGTGCAAGGCTTAACGCAGTTATTTTATAATGCACTGAGAAGACTTCGGAAGTTCCGAAGTATACCAGCTTTTTCTTCTAACGTCTTCTTCAATATACGCGTTCTGGACGAGAGAAAATTGATAACTGGCTTTCGGGAGCGGCCAGGCGCAGTTAAAGACAGACATGACGAGAAAAGGTTAAGCCGCGGCCATCTGAGGAATATACTAAACCAGACGTTACCTTTAATATATATATATATATATATATATATATATATATATATATATATAAATGAGAGAGAGAGACATAAAAGAGAAAGATGTGGGCAATGATTCTCTACAAGTATATCGTCATTTAAGTGCGCTTTGTGCAACATGCAATGGCGTCATATCAGCCATTACCAGAGTGTGGGAGGGGAAGGGGAAATAAATGAAAAAGAAAAAAAGAGAATCGGTGTCGCACTCTTTCACACGCACATAATCATAATCACCCTCATCCCTCACCCTCATCCCTTAACCCTCATCAGAAGTAGCATGCTAGGCTTACCACCAGGCAGACATCTCCTGTAGCCATATATATATATATATATATATATATATATATATATATATATATATATATATATATATATATATATATATATATATATATATATATATATATATATATATATATATATATATATATATCAGCCATTACCAGAGCTACCTGACGTTATTTCAGGAAAACGAAGCTTCGGAATTTTTAATTTGCGCTTCTGGGAGTCAGACGTCACTATAGTCAAGAAAATTTTAACCCCCCGCCAGCATTATCTTGTGATCCCTATTACACAGTCGGATACAACCCAAGTCTGCACTAATCTCCACGCAGAATTACTCCGCCCAGACGCAAACTAGTCCCCTTGTCAAAAATATTGGCTCGGCTTGCGAACTGAGGATCCCCCTCAACCCTTGTTTAGTGCTTTTTCATACTGCGTAGCCATCTTCTTTCTCTCGTTCAAACCTGGATCCATGACAGACAGTAATTCAATGTTAATCTTTTTCATGTTACCTATGCGGGAATGCCTCGGGAAGGAACAGCAGTTTACATTAGGTAGCGAAATGCTGGAAGTAGTAGGCGAATATGTCTACTTGGGACGGGTAGTAACTGCAGATCCGGACCATGAAAAGGAAATAACAAGAAGAATAAGATTGGGATGGAGCGCATTTGGCAAGCACTCGCAGATTATGACTAGCAGCTTACCGGTATCGCTCAAGAGGAAAGTATACAACAGTTGCATCTTGCCTGTACCCACCTATGGGGCTGAAACGTGGAGGCTAACCAAGAGAGTTCTACTTAAGTTGAGGACAACCCAGAGGGCTATGGAACGAAAAATGGTAGGGGTAACATTAAGAGACAGAAAGCGTACAGAGTGGGTCAGAAAAATAACTCAAGTTACCGACATTCTAGTAGAAATTAAGAAGAAGAAATGGACATGGGCAGGACATGTAGTGCGAAGAGAGGATAACTGGTGGTCGCTGAGGGTAACAAACTGGATTCCAGGGGAAGGAAAGCGTAGCTGGGGGCGGCAGAAAGTTAGGTGGGCGGATGAGATTAAGAGGAGGAGGAAGAACATTTATTTCCGCCGAATATGGTGCAGCAGCCACCTACGAGGCTGCTGCACCACGGCTACGATTAAGAAGTTCGCAGGGGTCAAGTGGATGCAGCTAGCACAGAACCGGGTTAAGTGGAGAAATATGGGAGAGGCCTTCGCTATAAACGTTGCTGCGCCCTGCAGTGGGTATAATCAGGCTGATGATGATGATGATGATGATGATGATGAGGGAATCTGAATATCGAACAAGAAACTCAATAATTTCTGTGCATCTGGTTTTCTGGGAAGTAATAAAATATCAAAAACCGATTTTGTCGGTCGACTTTTCAGCAGAGTAATACACCCTTGATGAATCTATAGTCTGTCTGTGTTAGTGAGTGAAAGGTAATATCAAGAGGGTGCATGATGTCATACAGTTTCTTACTCTTACCAAGAGGGAAAGCTGTGTCGCTATCTATGGGCGTTTACATGGAGTTTTCTGACGACCAGTTCAGCCACCATGAGCGCCCGAAGCATCATGGGCCGGAGAATTACCGAGTGCAGAACTACAATTTTTGGACAAAAATAACGCAGAGATAAACGCTGTTCTACAGGAAAAAATGTCCTAACATTCAATGCTGTGAATATATAGATTGCAAAGAGAGTGAAACAACATGTCAGTGTGAAATGTGTCCAGTACTATAAGCGATGGCTCTTTCTCCTATTGGCTAAGCATTGAGCAGCACAGATACCAATATTTTGCACCTAATAGGCACACTTTGAAATGAAAAAAAAAGGTTTTGAAAATATTTATGGTTGCCCAATCACTTTAGGAAGTTTTTTAGAGGCATTTCGGAAAACAGAAACCTTGTGTTTCTTGTGTTTAGCATTTTGTGTTTAGCACCCGGACGATGCTTCTTTTCGGAGGGAGGCAGTGTAGCCGAAGAAGAGGAATTGCGAGCGTTCCTTGAAGAAAGAAGACGCTGATGAGGGCGATCCTTCCGGTGTTCTGGGTATCCTTTATCTGAATACTCCAGTACTTGAACATAAATATTTACAATCTACAATGCACCCTGGCCAATCCCCCGCCGTGGGTATGTGCCATTTTGTCTGAGGTCATCATCATCATCATCATCATCTGGGTATCCCCGCCGTCGCGCTGGCTCCTGCTGCCGCCCTGCTGACCTGTGGTCGCTGTCATCGTCTCGTCCTCTGGCTAGGACGTGACATTTGGTGGAGTCGCCGGGTACGATCCATGCAGCGCAGCTCTACACGTAATTCGAGCCCGGTCTTAAGTCCAGGCCGCCGAATTTTTTTAGTCTGCTACAGCACCTGAAAGACGCGCCAGTCGACGTCAACAAGGCCAAGCTTCGGAATTCGGACTCTTGCCCGAGGGGAAGATCACCAGGGCTAACTTCACCATGCTCTTCCAGCCGCAGCAAGCCGACAGTGCGGCTGCTGTGCAGATCATCTACGTGCCGGTGAACCCAAGGACTGTCACCCCATTTCGTGGCGATGGCCTGGAAGATGTTGAAGATTGAGTTCAACATTACGAGCGGGTTGCGCGCTACAACGGGTGGACCCCCCGATCAGTGCCTTCAGAATATCTATACTTCTCTCTGGAGGCAACGGCACGGTACTGGTTCGAGAACCACGATCGAGGCTTTGTTGACCTCTTGGGAGCAAGAACGAATTGGTCCGCACGTTTGCGAACCAGCACCGGCGACAGCACGCCGAAGATCTCCTCCAAGCTCGAATTCAGGGCCCTGCCGAAAGTGTGAGAAGCTTTGTAGAGGACGTGCTGCGCCTAAGTGTGCGCGCGGACCCACAGGCTACGGAGGAAAAGAAAGTGCGCGCCTTGGATGCGGGGCGTCCGAAACGAGATCTTTAGCGGACTTATACGCGATCCGCCGAATACAGTAGCCAGTTTTGTGGCCGAAACGACTAACATTGAGCGCGCATTGGCCACGCGCATTGGCCACATCTTGAGCCTTGCCTCGTCTGGACCTAGTGGTGCTGGCCTCACCGACATCCACGAAACCATTCGCGACGTCGTGCGCGAAGAGCTCGGGAGGTTCTTCCCACCTCCTGAGCAGCCTTCCCCCGGTATCTATCGCTACGGCCATTCGTGAGGAAGTGCAACAGGCGCTCACACCGGAAGCTATCTCTACTGGGCAAATGGTTGCTTCTAGAGAGCAAGAGCCGACTGAGAGTTATGCTGCCGTTCTCCGTCGGCCTCCGCCCGTACCTCACCAGTACCAACGGGTTACGGATTCTGGGCCTCGATGCCGTGCATTCCTGGCGCAGCAGGACACTCGGAGCCGCGGAGACGACGAAAAGCCGACATCTGGAGAACTGCAGACAGCCGACCATTGTGTTTCCACTGTGGTGAACCTGACCACATGTACCGCCGCTGCCCGTACCGAGATCTCGATCGGCCTGCGAGGATTCAACCGAAGCGACCGGCTACCTCGTAACGGTGAACAACCCCGAGACATCCAGGAGTATCGCCGACGCACTTCATACCCAATGCGAACCGATGATCGTGAATATCTTCCACGCTCTTCATCGCCGATGCAAACTGATGACCGTGTATCCCGCTCGCACTTCTTCTTCCGCTACAATACAGATATACTCAATCGTTCTGAGCGCACGGACAGATTCCAGAGCCAAATTTTGCTACGCACCCAAAGTTTAGACCATTTCTATCAGTATGTTCATGAAAGCATCTTACAATGTTTTACAGCTGCCTCAGAAGTACTATTCAAATAATCCATGCGAACTAAAGAAAAGCTTCAAAATCAAATTTTGCGAGCGTTGGGCATCGGGAGCTGAGACCATTCCCATCAACATATGTTCACAACAGTGTCTTCCAATTTCTAAATCAGCACAAACTGGTCTCAGTATTGGTATTATTTGGCAGTGTCCGGGCCTACATAAAACCAGTGTGTTGTCAGCGCACTCTCCAATCTTTGGCCGATGATTTGTGTTTTCTCGGGTACCAGAATTGTCTCACAATTAAAATGTGTCCTGGTAGCCTAAACTAGATCACGGCGCCAAGTTGCTGCCTCAAGTCACCTCTCTTAGCCAGCATTGTGAACCTAGGACAAAAAGTAAAATTTACATCCCTGCCTCCGCGACTTAACACATGTGGCGTAAAAAGACTTCGAAACAAACAAACAAAACAAAAAAAAATGTATATACTGTTTTACTCCTACCTCCCCGAGGAAAAGACTGTGTAAAAAGCCAAAGATGATCTTGGAAAATAGCAGGGTGTATGGTAAAGAAAATTTCTGGTGCGCCTTGAATACATAGTTCGCGAGCGCGCACATCAAAGCGAGAGGTTCCGACCCCCCGACGGCGCCGCGCGGGAATCGGAAGAATCGTGGAATGGTGCACTTGAATCAAAGCAGGAAGAAGAGACAACATGAATGTTGTCCGGGAAGCCCTGCGGGAAGCATTGCAGCCGCGGAAAACGCGAGCGGATATCTTGCGCTGATTCGTGGCAACCATCTGTGTGGACGTTTCCCCAGCTCCGCGTAAAAGTTCCGCTTTCCAGCATGCATCCGGGTCTCGGTGATTCACGGGTGTGCAGGGAGCAGTCTCTGCACCGCTATCGGGCTCTGTCTCTGCTGAGAGTCGTCTATAGTCTTTTCACTTTCCTCCGTGTGCAAACGACGCCGCAGAGTGACGTCAGCCTGCTGGACCGCAGGGTGACACAGCGATGTTTATCCAGAACACTGTGTGCATGCCGATGGGTCATGGCTGGCGCTGCCTGTCCTCAATTCACGTATACAGCGTGTACAGTAAACACATGTTTCCTGCGCACGTTGTATACGCATATAATTGACTATTAATTAGTCTCGACTTTCATTCGCATATATAGGCCTTCAGCGCACATCTCTGCATAGTTGACAGCTCGCATTCAGCGTCAAGGCAGAGCTGAAACCGAAGCCATAATTACCTGGGGCTAGATATGCACTACTTGGTGTAAACACTTTAAGGAAACCACCTCCGCCCATGTAACCTTCGCTGCGTATATAGGCATGGAAAGCAGTCCCTGTGTACAGCTGCATCCAAAATACGGACTTCGCTACAAGGGCCGGTCGGTATGCACCAGGAAAAAGGCGAGACAATCAGAGACGAGGCAAGATTTTTTCGGGAGGTAATCTTTTCTATCACAAGGACTTGCGTGGTTTGTCTGCGTTGGGCTTCAAGAAAAAATACGGCGAAGAGACTAATAACGTGCAATATCACAGGCTTCACAGCCTCATTCGCTGCTATCTTTCCGCCTACGCGGTATCGTCGTTAGTCATTTCTCAATATCCGTTGCAACAGGGCTGTGAATTGAGATTTCCGCTACATTCCCGCCTTACTTTAGCCACTTGCCTCTCAATGTAACGGCCTCGATCAGCATCTTTTTCCATTTCTCCATATCGCGCTCCGCGCACGCGATAGTTTCGTTGTCTTTCCTCACACACGCCCCTTCGTGGGGCAGCGCATTCCAACAGCGCTGTGAGAAACCGCAGGCCTTCGTACGCTGCTTGCACACTGGCATGCTGCGTCACTGGCCCGAGTCGGAATGGGCGGGGGGGGATCGGGAAGTTTTCCTTGCACCCTGTGACCGCATGCCGCATTTTATCGTCGGCCCCGTGGTGGCGACGGGGCGCCGCTGATAATCCGCGTGTCTCAGCACGTGCAAGGAATTATTGGCACGTCAACAGAAGCTGGCTCATGTGTTGTGTGTACACGCGCTATCTGCCGGGCGCGCCCTCGTAATCCTCCGGGGGCGTCCCCTCGTCGCCGGGCTTCTCTTAATCGCGGTCATAGTGTGCGTCATGGGAGCGACCAAGGGACCTACGAGTGCTTAGGGCGCCAGCGACATCTGTCGGCACACAGCGCCAGTATAGTGTCACGCAGGTTAGTGGTGAACGCTAGAACTGAGAGCACCGAGAACGAGACGCCAAAGCTCACTCACATGCCTAGCCGAAATCCACTCATTAAACGTTCATCACATAACCGCTCGACAGCTAGTCACGAATTTTTTGTTAATAGATTTAATTGTTTTCTCATTGCACCGTTAAAGAAAATGCTGTTCAGTTTTTATCTGTTGCGTATAACGTGAACCATACTGAAGCTTTTTCATCCCCTCCTTCCCATCATCCCACCTAGTAGCCTGACGGTCGGCTTCCACCGGCTGGAAGTCGCGCCGTGTTCGCACCGGCTGGAAGTCGAAGAATGGGGCCGTTACTTTACCACTTGCGAAAAGTATACATGCCATCAGGTGACTCTAGTGCGTGTTGTA
The DNA here is from genome assembly GCF_055883805.1 of Amblyomma maculatum. NCBI lineage: Eukaryota > Metazoa > Arthropoda > Arachnida > Ixodida > Ixodidae > Amblyomma > Amblyomma maculatum. The sequence continues at coordinate 6,115,369 of NC_139352.1, read as the reverse complement.
CCATGTCTCTGTCCCCATTGACCTACAGCGTATACATTCGTATCGAATCAATCAGCGCCTACTTTGGTTTCCGGTCGCTAAGCATCTCAAATGAGATCACTGTGCCCCTGTCGGTATAGAAGAGCGAGAATTTCCTCTCACACCTTGCCACCCGCCTACAATGCCAACAATAACGCTCATGTTTGAACCAGTTTGTGTTTTTCTTCCACTTTGCGGCGGTATGCCGGGCGGGAAACCCGACTCGAGTATGCGTTTTCCCCGCGGAAGGCCTTGAACCGTGCCTGACCGAAGGGCTTTGGCCACTCAGATATGTCCGCACACTTTGGGAATACGAAGAGAAGGGAGGGGGGGTACCTGGCCCGAAGGTGACTGGTCAAAGTGCGCAAACTCTTGTAAGATTCCGCAAACAGCATTCTTCACAAATCTCAACTGTCTCAAGCAAGATTAACGACAACGAAGCTCGTAAGATGACAGCACTAGAGGATCCGGTTTACGATTTGGTCCTTACGAAATATATGCTTCGCACTGTCCCGTCTATTAGTTCTGCCGCCATCTCTTTTAACCCCTGTAACTCGTCTGTCGAAAGCTCCGTCAACTTTGGTCAACTGTCATATGCAGGAAAGCAGGCTTGCGCGGCTCATGCTGCAGCCATCTATGATGTGTGGCCATGATGCTGGCCCCGGCTTTGTCTGAAATCATATTCGGCGTTCGTTTTTAACTGATCGGCTCTTCCGCTTAAAGCGGTGGCCTGGTTCTGGTAACAGTGAAGCACACTAGAGGGAGTCATAGCCACACTGCAATTAATGACAGGGCCATCAAGTTGGCAATGACTGGACTTCCCGCCCTATCTCATAGGCGAAAGGCATGAGACCACGAATCACATGCGATTATACGTAACACTCGCACAGCCAGAGACGGTATTATTTGTGTACGGTATTACTTGTGTGTGTGTGTGTGTGTGTGTGTGTGTGTGTGTGTGTGTGTGTGTGTGTGTGTGTGTGTGTGTGTGTGTGTGTGTGTGTGTGTGTGTGTGTGTGTGCGTGCGTGCGTGCGTGCGTGCGTGCGTGCGTGCGTGCGCGCGCGTGCGTGCGTGCGTGCGTGCGTGTGTGTGTGTGTGTGTGTGTGTGTGTGTGTGTGTGTGTGTGTGTGTGTGTGTGTGTGTGTGTGTGTGTGTGTGTGTGTGTGTGTGTGTGTGTGTGTGTGTGTGTGTGTGTGTCTCCCCCTCGGGGCATAAAAACGATGTTATTAAGGATGGATGGTATATGCATTCATTTCACATATAGACTCTAAATAGCGTTTATCGTGCGTGCTCTCTCCTCTATCTCAGTCTATACTATCTCAGATTCAATTGCACCCCTTCGCTTCTCCATTTCTACCCACAAAATCGAGTATAAGCTCGCTGAGTTGTTAAAGCATCAACCACGCATGCAGGAGGTACTTGGCTATAGATTACCTGTGCTGACGGCTAGTATCGATTTACTTTTCGCGTAGTTACCTCTGTTGAAAGACTTATAGACTTGAGTTCTGACCCGCGAAAAGGACTTTAACCATCACTCAAATTGGCCAGGGTGATATGTGTCTGACCACCAAAATCATTTCTGCCAGCAGACCGTCATCCACCAAGAATTTCAGACGAGCCATATTTCTCGTCAGGCAGCGTCACTCTAAGGAAAAAAAAAACTGTGAGCAGCAGCGGGTTAATGAAACGCGTACCCAGCAGGAACTTGCAGTGGGCGAAAGTGCACCGGAGTCCACGGCGACCAAACAGTTTAAGCAGAGCAACGGCGATCAGCGCAGCGTCAGGCGTGCTATCAGCGCCGACTCAAGACCGCGTTGCCACCTCGGAGATTGCCTTTCGCGGCCGGCAACACTCGGCGCTTTCAAGAGCGGAACACCCCGAGAGAGACGTCGGAGACATATCGTCGCCTTCGCTGATGTCGCCACTGTTACCGAGCGGCACGCAGTCGCCGAATCTTCTATTGATTCGGGCAAAATGGCACGGCCCGCATACTGTAACCCTCTCAATGAAAAAAAAAAAAAAAGTAGGCCTAACTGGAGATTCGGGAGTCGGTAGTTGGAAGTTTTACCAAGCTTTAAAGTTAAGTAGCCCAGGTGCACAAATATGACGTCATGGACGGGCGTCGCGACGGGAGACCAAGCACACATATCTTCCATGATGGACATCGGAGCAAATGGCATTAAGAGGATTAGGTAAGCCTACTCACTTTGACTGACGCCCTCGTAATAACATGAAAACCTCTATTACGTTAGTGCAGACATATCTGGAAAAGCCCATCTCACACACCTGCAGAAAAAAATAGCATGAAACAAAGAGTATTTAAAAGAACGTGGGTCTTGTTCGAAGAAAACGACCTATTAATACTATTATAGTTTTCTTATTGTTTTCTATACTTGTACTATATACTATATCCATTACCTTTCTACCGTTGCGTAGCTTCATCAAGAAAGATACGTCTCATAAACTCTCCCACCAATTAATTCATTCTGTGCGGCTGAATGACCAAGAAGGGGCGGGCGTAGTGCAAATTGTTGCGGAGCCAATTTGACCCTTAAAGCGTCATTCGGAACGAGTGCCAAAGAGTGCAAAATGGCTCTATGGCTCTCTCCTCGTGTCTCGACCTTTTCCCGACTGCAAGAGGCACACTTATCACCGACAAAAAGTAAACCATTTCATATAAATACTTTTTGTTGTTGTTTTTTTTTTTCGACATTCGACTGAGATAAACTGAGAGAAAGAACTCCAAGGTCACCACTATGCATAAAATAGCGGCCAGCCTATAATTGGGTGCAGAAAACTGCGCCGATGTGCCACTTTGCTGGCGAAATCGGCCGTTGGCGGAGACACGTGTTTTAAATTTTTTTGTCCTTTAATGGCCTACGCAAAGCCAGGCCTGCAAGGAAAGTAACATCTACAAGTCGCACGTTCATTTTGTATTGAGCAGTGTCCCTATCAAAAACAAATTGCGAAAGCATAAAGAGACGTATGCAGCAGCTGATGCAAATAGGCCATTTCTATTTCTTCTATTTCTATTTCTATTGCTGTTTCTTTAGAACAAAGCAAGTGGTCCCAAGACAAGAGGAAGCTAGGTAAAAAAAAAAAAAAAAAAAGAACTATAGAATAAGCCCAGGGTGGGATACCGCAGAGAAGATTGTCTACACGCCGGCACAAGCAATCCGGAAAAAAATCGCAAGCGATCATAAACACACAAACACACAGAGTGACCTTTAAAAACCCCGAGAAAGGCGAGGAGAATGACCCCTACACGAGCGTGGGCAGTGGTCGCAGATCTGTCGGCCACAACGCGGGACTTCAAAGACGTGTTACGACCAAGCATCCGCAATTGCGCGCTCTATTGTTCGCCTGTGGGCATGGATAAGTTTTGTGAATATGTGGTGATGGTCCAATGGCTCTAAGTGAGCCTGTTTCCAGGAATCCTGTTTTGTAAGCATGTTTTGCTTTGTGGACAACCTGCAAATGCCAAATTGACCTTGTCAAGAGAACGTCTGGAAAAACACAAAGAAACGTCCCCCTGCGGGAAATAGCAGGAAGTGCTTTCTTTCTTTTGTTCACCCTTCCAGTCGAGAAGTGCTATCCTCCAGTGATGAATGCCTCCTATCCAAAGGAGACGACAGAGTGACATGTCCGCTGACGGGCAGGACAAGAAAGGAGCATGACTCATACGGCCATTAAGTGATTTCCCGGGAATGCAGGAAAGATTTGCAATTGTCGAAAAGGGACAATGTTGGGAGCCCTATGCGGCGCCACGTGCACTCGGGTTTCTGAGAAGTAAAACCCCTTGTCAGAACCAGCCTGTGGTTTCTTTGCTGAAGAATAGAAATGTACCTCCTCTCCTCGCCGTTCCCAAGCTTTTCCCGCCAACAAGTGATCACGCCCAACGAATGAATGCCGGACCAGTCAGTGCTTCAGACCATCAGTGCAGTGATGTGTTCGATTGGATGCCGATACCTGAGGGGCGTGCCCTGGATTTGGTTGGTCAGCATCTTCAGAGAGGGGCTGGACATAGGGGGGGTTTTAAGGACGCTGCAGAGCACGAAATGTCGCTCTGGGCCCTGGGTAAACGGCTCATCCAGTCGCTTCTCGCTATGAACTCTTAACGCTTGTCATTTTGCTGATGTACCCTTCTTCTTCATGTAAATATTCTTGTAAATACGTTTTCTCAAAGTGCCAGTAAACCTGCTTGTACATATTTTACCAACTTCGAAGATTCAGTCCTTCTTCAACCCGGAGTCTCTGCACGCTACCAAGTGAAGGCCGGGTCGCCATAGCCCCAGCGTCACGACAACTGGTGGCAGCGGTGGGATCTGAATCTACAAGCCCCAACACTGGTGCCCAGCGTTGGGATCTGAATCTACAAGCCACAACATCTGGTGATTGGAGGTGGATCTGAAGCTACAAGCCACAACACCTTGTGATCGGAGGTGGCATCTCAAGCAACAAGCAGGAGCAACAATCGGCCAAGAGGGCAGCTCGGAACATCGATCGCATGTGTGGGTGAGTGCTTGGCTTTTCTTCTGATGTGGACCAGGTTCTAGAACAGGGTTAGATTTTAGAACTGGTAAAGAGAGTGTGGAAACGCCTTTAGGTTGGTAGTTTGCACAGTTGTTTTGGAAGTAGCCGACACTCGGAGCGATCATGGACCTACAAAAGCTGCAGAAACCGGACCTGTTGCTATTGTGTGAGGAATTGGGAATTGATACAAGTGGTTTGGCACGAAAACCCTTGATTATAAAGGCAATCACTGATCTGGGAACCGATGATGAGGAGCTCAGTGAAGCATGGAACCTCATCGGTCAAAAAAAGGAACAGCTCAGACAGCAGAAAGAGCGTGAAATTGAAAGAGAAGCAAAAAAGCTGGAGCTAGAAATTGAGCTCCGGAAATTAGAACTAGAGTTGAGCAAGAGGTCGGGCGATTGTCCCCAGCTAGCGGTACCTCGTCTCAACAAGGAGGCAGATTTCAAGATGTCAAAGTACATGCAGCCATATGTGATATCAGGGGATATCGGTCTGTATCTGGCTAACTTTGAGCGAACTTGCGAAAAACTGTCCTTCCAGCGAGACACGTGGTCTCAGAGATTATTGACGGTTCTGCCCTGCGAGGCAGCGGAGGTTGTCGCGCGGCTAAGCAAGGAGGACGCGGACAACTACGAGAAGGTCAAAGCTTGCCTTCTGAAAAAGTATAGGCTTAGCGCCGAGGCGTTCAGACAACGTTTTCGGAATGCTACTAAGTCCAGGGACGAGAGTTACCCTGAATTCCTGTACAATTTAAGAGTTAATTTGGGCGAGTGGCTAAAGAGCACTGATTCCTACAGTGATAGGGACGCTGTAGTCGAGCGAATTCTTTTGGAGCAGTTTTATAGCTGCCTCCCAGAAAAAGAAAGAAATTGGTTACAGGACCGAGGCGAAATTAAGTCGGCAACTGAAGCTGCCGAACTTATTGAGGAGTATGCTTCGCGCCGACAATTCAGCAACCCAGCAGTGGATAGGCCCCGCAATCCCAAGTTGAGAGTGAATAACCGTCAGGAAAGGCACTTTACTAGAGTTGGAAACGAAGAAATGAAGGTTTCTTCAGGCAAATTCCCTAGAAAGGACGGCAGTGAGAAAAGTGGGGAAGTGACCAACGTGCAGAACACAAAGAATAAGCTTGAGGCTAGGAAGCCACTCACATGCTTTAGGTGTAATGAGCAGGGTCACATTGCCGTCAACTGCCGGAAAGAAAAGATTGCTTTCTCGTATGTCAGGGACTGCGATGAAAATATGCAGCTTTTAGAACCCTACCTGCATGACCTAGTAGTCAACGGGAAGCCTTGCAAGGTACTGCGCGATTCGGCCGCAACGATGGATGTTGTCCATCCGGCGTATGTGTCGCCTTCCGACTATACAGGACAGTGTGCATGGATCCGCCAGGTAGCGGAGGAACAGAGCGTGTGCTTGCCAATCGCGAACGTGGTCATCGAGGGCCCTTTCGGCAAGTTGACAACCGAGGCTGCCGTTTCAGGAAAGCTTCCTAAGTGCTATCCGTATTTGTTTTCCAACAAATCGGACATGATACTGCGAAAGAGGGGCATCATGTTCGGAGACAGAGTTGTGCGAGCCTTAACACGTTCAAAGGCGCGAGAACTAGCTACACTGCTCATACCAGAAAATTCCACAGCGGAGGAAACGGCAGTTAAAACAGTGGTCGATGTGGAAGATAGCGGGTCAGAAAGCTTTGAGAGCGAGGCATCACAGATAAGTCAACTTGAAAGTGAGCTTGATGAGACGCGGAATGAGGACGTTCTTGAGAGTAACCTCTTGCCGCCGGTGTCTAGTAATCTCACGAGACTTCTAAGTGGAACCCGAGAGGACTTAGCTATGGAGCAAGCCAATGATCTCAGGAATAAGCTCGAAGTACAGTGGGAAGGACCTGATAAAGTCGTTGCAAAGCTTTCTGACACTAACTACGCAGTGAAAATCCCCGATAGGCGTAAAGCAGTGCGCATTTATCATTGCAATCTTATGAAGCCTTATGTGCAGAGGGAAGCCGTGGTAAATCTAACGTTAAACCTTCCCGAGGAGATGGGGGACAACTTGATTTGCCTCAGCGGAAAGGGAAGCAACGCTCAGGAGCTTCTCAAAAAGACGGAGCAGAGAGGAGAACTAAAGAAATCCCAGCTGTCCGATCTGGGCGAGATAATAACAGAGTTTGAGGCCTGCTTCGTGGACAGGCCAGGCAGAACTGATTTGACTGAGCACGATATTGAGCTGACTTCAGACGTGCCAGTGCGATCAAGGTGCTACCGATTTTCTCCAAGGCAAAGAGAAATTCTGGATAGGGAAGTAACTCGCATGCTGGAATTGGGAGTAATAAAACCCTCGGAAAGCGATTATGCTTCGCCTATGATCTTAGTAGAAGCTCCAGGTAAAGACCCTAGGCCTGTGGTAGACTACCGAAAGCTAAATTCTCTCACCAGGGATCAAGTGTATCCTATTCCGAATATTGAGGAGAGAGTAGAACAGGTCAGTAGAGCGGCATATGTGACTACGCTGGACCTTACTCGAGGATACTGGCAAGTACCGCTCACTGAACGCGCCAGCAGATACGCGGCTTTCGTCACTCCGACGGGCAGCTACCAGCCAACAATGATGAGTTTCGGGCTCAAAAATGCTCCATTTTGTTTTTCACGACTCATGGATAGGGTTTTAAAGGGGTGTGAAACATTCGCGGTGCCTTATTTAGATGACATTGCGGTTTTTTCCGACTCATGGGCGGACCATAAGGTACATCTAAGAGCTGTACTGAGCCTGTTGCGTCAAGCTGGACTAACCGTAAAGGCCGAGAAATGTTGCCTGGCAAGGGCGACCGTGGACTACTTGGGTCACAATGTAGGTCAAGGTTTCAGGAAACCCAGCGAGATTAAGATTTCTGCGGTAGCAGATTATCCGCGGCCGAGCACGAAGACGGAAATTCGAGCATTCCTAGGTCTGACTGGGTACTACAATCACTACATCCCTAACTATTCAGCTTTGGCTAGCCCTCTGACCGACGCTCTCCGCAAGACAGAACCGACAAATGTAGTCTGGGACGAACAAAAGGAAGCCTCCTTCGTAAACCTGAAGGCTGTGCTGATTAGCCGTCCGGTATTGCGAGCTCCAGACTATGGCCGAGAATTCACGGTCCAGTGTGATGCCAGTGATCGAGGGTTAGGTGCTGTTCTCTGCCAGAGAGATGACGACGGTAATGAGCACCCCGTGCTCTACTTGAGCAGAAAACTGAGTTCTAGAGAGAGGGCTTATTGCGCGTCAGAGGAAGAATGCGCTTGCATTGTATGGGCCATTCAAAAATTGCAGTGCTATCTTGGAGGGGCCAAATTCACCGTAGAGACGGACCATTGTCCCCTGGCTTGGCTGCAAACTGCGACATCGAAGAACAGTCGCCTTCTTAGGTGGAGCTTGATTTTACAGCAGTACAATTTTGAAATAAGATACAAAAAGGGGAAGTTAAATGGGAATGCGGACGCGCTTAGCCGCTCTTTCTAAGCGGTCCGAGATGTTCCTCACCATGTATCGAAATTGATAATCAGGTTTTTTTTTTTTTTTTCGTGCGCTTGTATATGTGTGACTATGTAAAGCAGCACGTTTGGTTTTCTAGGAATACGTGGGTCCTGAACGTCTTGAGAGTGGGCTTTTCTCGAACAACAATGGCAGTTTTCTTTTGACCTGGTCTCTTCAGACGGGAGCCGAGTGCTTGCTTCGACATGTGGTTGAGTTTCAGACAGCTCGAGCAATTTGGCCTACAACAATCAAGACAACGCGACAAGCAACAGCGAGCTTCAAGCGTTCACGTGCCGGCCATTAAGTCGTCTCTTCATGCAGCAGCTGGGACTGCTGCCCTCCGAGACTCTTCTGGCGGGGGAGGAGGCTGTTACGACCAAGCATCCGCAATTGCGCGCTCTATTGTTCGCCTGTGGGCATGGATAAGTTTTGTGAATATGTGGTGATGGTCCAATGGCTCTAAGTGAGCCTGTTTCCAGGAATCCTGTTTTGTAAGCATGTTTTGCTTTGTGGACAACCTGCAAATGCCAAATTGACCTTGTCAAGAGAACGTCTGGAAAAACACAAAGAAACGTCCCCCTGCGGGAAATAGCAGGAAGTGCTTTCTTTCTTTTGTTCACCCTTCCAGTCGAGAAGTGCTATCCTCCAGTGATGAATGCCTCCTATCCAAAGGAGACGACAGAGTGACATGTCCGCTGACGGGCAGGACAAGAAAGGAGCATGACTCATACGGCCATTAAGTGATTTCCCGGGAATGCAGGAAAGATTTGCAATTGTCGAAAAGGGACAATGTTGGGAGCCCTATGCGGCGCCACGTGCACTCGGGTTTCTGAGAAGTAAAACCCCTTGTCAGAACCAGCCTGTGGTTTCTTTGCTGAAGAATAGAAATGTACCTCCTCTCCTCGCCGTTCCCAAGCTTTTCCCGCCAACAAGTGATCACGCCCAACGAATGAATGCCGGACCAGTCAGTGCTTCAGACCATCAGTGCAGTGATGTGTTCGATTGGATGCCGATACCTGAGGGGCGTGCCCTGGATTTGGTTGGTCAGCATCTTCAGAGAGGGGCTGGACATAGGGGGGGTTTTAAGGACGCTGCAGAGCACGAAATGTCGCTCTGGGCCCTGGGTAAACGGCTCATCCAGTCGCTTCTCGCTATGAACTCTTAACGCTTGTCATTTTGCTGATGTACCCTTCTTCTTCATGTAAATATTCTTGTAAATACGTTTTCTCAAAGTGCCAGTAAACCTGCTTGTACATATTTTACCAACTTCGAAGATTCAGTCCTTCTTCAACCCGGAGTCTCTGCACGCTACCAAGTGAAGGCCGGGTCGCCATAGCCCCAGCGTCACGACAGACGCCTTTGCTGACCGAAGGCCGATCCTTGAAAGAAACGGGCTGTTTCTGCTTGCTGAGTTTCTCCTTCTTGGCGACCAAGCAAGGTTGCAGCGGAGCGAGCGAAAGCATGAATCAGCGCTTTGCTTATCAGTCAGCTTTCTTCGCTCCTGCTGAAGGATAAACGAGTGTTTGGCCAGAGGTCGTTGCCCACGAAAGCGTCGATTACTCGGGGCACCATCAACACGTGGTCCTGTTCAAACTCACGGTTGAACTGCGACCTGTCTATACTACCCGCAATTTTTCTGTTTTCTTCACTTGAAGGTTTAGGGAGCGACACTATTCGGGACGAGTTAACGAAATGCCGCCTGCCTGTGTGTTCGGTGTTCAAATGTGACGCAGTAGTTCAGGTGACAGCTAGAGCTGGTGGTCAACTGAAACGCAGTGAATATGGCAAAAGAAACGCCTATTCTACCGTCGAGCGCATGGCCGTCAAGATAGAGAACGTTATGCAGGCAGGGAACGCTAAATGTGTTCAATATCCGAGTCACACTACTAGTTCGATACTCCACACGCCGCGCTCTTCAGATTCCGCCTCTGGCTGACTCCACTACGATTGCGACATAGATGCCCTTCCCGCCTGGTAGCGCAGTCTGACGTCGCTAGGTCAGAACATAGAGCAGAGGACGAGGGCGTAGAAAAGACATCCTCTGGCATTTGTTCCGGTCGTTTTCTCTGTATTTGACAGAACTCCCCTCAGTGGCAACGCTATGGCCTTCAACCGCTCGGATCCAATAAAACTTCCCCACAAAAAATTCTGAGGATGATTACGACTCATCAAAAAGGCGAAATTTGAGAGCTGAAATTTAAGCGTTTTGCAATAAGCTGAGGCCGAGTATTTGAGAGATGCATGTATGTATGTGCAGTTACAAAGCACTCTTTAGTTTCCTCATGCTCATGGCTCTTCTTTCTCTTAGAAGAAGTTCTCTTCGATGCGTGACTCCCCAGCTCTCTCTCTCGGTTACACCTGCACAACGGTGACAACAGTGACGCTACCTAAGCACTCATTAGTTTACTCACGAGCCAACGAGATAAAGCTCGTTGCTCTTCTTTCCCTTCTGAGAAATCCTTTGGCTCGTGACTCTCTCGGTTACACCTATACAACGGTGACACCAGTTACGCTACCAAAGTACTCTTTAGTTTTCTCTGGAGCCAAAGATACAGAGCTCATGGCTCTTCTTTCTCTTCTGAGAAATTCTCTTTGGCTCGTGACTCTCTTGGTTACACCTACACAAAGGAGACACCAGTTACGCTACCAAAGCCCTCTTTAGTTTTCTCTGGAGCCAAAGATACACAGCTCATGGCTCTTTCTCTTCTGAAAAATTCTCTTTGGCTCGTTACTCTCTCGATTACACCTACACAATGATGACACCACTTACGCTACCAAAGCTCTCTTTAGTTTTTACTGGAGCCTGAGATAGAGAGCACATGGCTCTTCTTTCTCTTCTGAGAAATTCTGTTTGGCTCATGACTCTCTCGGTTACACCTACACAGCGGTGACACCAGTTACGCTACCAAAACACTCTTTAGTTTTCTCTCGAGTCAAAGTGACAGACCTCATGGCTCTTCTTTCTCTTCTTCTGAGAAATTCTCTTTGGCTCGTGACTCTATCGGTTACACCTAGACACCAGTTACGCTACCAAAGGACTCTAGTTTTCTCTGGAGCCAAAGATACAGAGCTCATGGCTCTTCTTTCTCTTCTGAGAAATCCTCTTTAGCTCGTGACTTTCTCTCGGTTACACCTACACAACGGTGACACCAGTTATACCAGCAAAGCCTTCTTTAGTTTTCTCTGGAGCCAAATAAACAGAGCTCATGGCTCTTGTTTCTCTTCTGAGAAATTCTCTTTGGCTCGTTACTCTCTCGGTTACACTTACACAACGGTGACACCAATTATAAGCCCTCTTTAGTTTTCTCTGGAGCCAAAGATACAGAGCTCATGGCTTTTATTTCTCTTCTGAGAAATTCTCTTTGGCTCGTTACTCTCTCGGTTACACCTACACAACGGTGACACCAGTTACGCTACCAAAGCACTCTTTAGTTTTCTTTCGAGTCAAAGTGGCAGATCTCATGGCTCTTCTTTATCTTCTTCTGAGAAATTCTCTTTGGCTCGTTACTCTCTCGGTTACACCTACACAACGGTGACACCAGTTACGCTACCAAAGCACTCTTTAGTTTTCTTTCGAGTCAAAGTGGCAGATCTCATGGCTCTTCTTTATCTTCTGAGAAATTCTCTTTGGCTCGTTACTCTCTCAGTTACACTTACACAACGGTGACACCAATTATAAGCCCTCTTTAGTTTTCTCTGGAGCCAAAGATACAGAGCTCACGGCTCTTCTTTCTCTTCTGAGAAATTCTCTTTGGCTCGTTACTCTCTCGGTTACACCTACACAACGGTGACATCAGTTAAGCTACAAAAGCACTCTTTAGTTTTCTTTCGAGTCAAAGATACAAAGCTCATGGCTCTACTTTCTCTTCTGAGAAATTCTCTTTGGCTCGTGACTCTCTCTCAGTTACACCTACACAAAAGTGACTCCAGTGACACTACCAAAGCCTTCTTTAGGTTTCTCTCGAGCCAATGATGCAAAGCTCATGGCTCTTGTCCTCTGAGAAGTTCTCTTTGGTTCCTGACTCTCTCAGTTACACCTACCCAATGGTGACATCAGTTACGCTACCAAAGCAGTCTTTAGTCTGCTTACGCTCATAGCTCTTCTTTCTCTTTGAAGAAATTCTCTTTGATTCGTGTCTCCCTGTCTCTCTCTCTCGGTTACACGTATTCAAAAGTGACACCAACGACAGTGCCAAAGCCCTCTTTAGTTTTCTCTCGAGCCAAAGAGACAGAGCTCATGGCTCTTCTTTCTCTTCTGAAAAACTCTTTCGTGACTGTCCCGGATGCCTACACAACGGTGGCACCAGTGACGCTACCAAAGCACGTTTTAGTTTTCTGACAGCCAAAGAGACAGAGCTCGTGGCTTTTCCTTCTCTCCTGAGAAATTCTCTTTGGCTCGTGACTCTCTTGGTTACACCTACACAACGGTGACACCAGTTACGCTAGAGTCCAAGAGACAGATCTCATGACTTTTCTTTCTCTTCTTCGGAGAAATTCTCTTTGGCTCATGACTCTCTATCGGTTACACCTACACAACGGTGACACCAGTTACACTACTTAAGCAGTCTTTAGTCTTCTCACGTTCATAGCTCTTCTTTCTCTTCGAAGAAATTCTCTTTGATTCTTGACTCCCTGTCTCTCTCTCTCGGTTACACGTGTTCAAAAGTGACACCAACGACACTACCAAAGCCCTCTTTAGTTTTCTCTCGAGCCAAAGAGACAGAGCTCGTGGCTCTTCTTTCTCTTCTGAGAAACTCTTTCGTGACTCTGTCCCGGATGCCTACACAACGGTGGCACCTGTGACGCTACCAAAGCACCTTTTAGTTTTCTGGCGAGCCAAAGAGACAGAGCTCGTGGCTTTTCCTTCTCTCCTGAGAAATTCTCTTTGGCTCGTGACTCTCCTACGCTCGGTTGCACCGGCGATGATGATAGTGATGAAAACGTTTATTGAAAGCCACATTATGTTAGATTAAGGGAAGGCTGATCGGGTCCCTGATCGGCTGGTCGGATTGATGGCCTAGACAGGAAAAGTAGAAAGGTAGGCTTGAAAATCAATATGCAGAAGACTAAGGTAATGTTCAACAGCCTTGGGAAGGAACAGCAGTTTACATTAGGTAGCGAAGTACTGGAAGTAGTAGGCGAATATGTCTACTTAGGACAGGTAGTAACCGTAGATCCGGACCATGAAAAGGAAATAACAAGAAGAATAAGATTGGGATGGAGCGCATTTGGCAAGCACTCGCAGATTATATCTAGCATCTTACCGGTATCGCTAAGGAGGAAAGTATATAACAGTTGCATCTTACCTATACTCACCTATGGCGCTGAAACGTGGAGGCTAACCAAGAGAGTTCCACTTAAGTTGAGGACAACCCAGAGGGCTATGGAACGAAAAATGGTAGGGGTAACATTAAGAGATAGGAAGCGTGCAGAGTGGGTCAGAGAAATAACTCAAGTTACCGACATTCTAGTGGAAATTAAGAAGAAGAAATGGACATGGGCAGGACATGTAATGCGAAGAGAGGATAACTGATTGTCGCTTAGGGTAACAAAATGGATTCCAAGGGAAGGAAAGCGTAGCAGGGAGCGGCAGAAAGTTAGGTGGGCGGATGAGATTAAAAAGTTCGCAGGGGTCAAGTGGATGCAGCTAGCACAGAACCGGGTTAAGTGGAGAAATATGGGAGAGGCCTTCGCCCTGCAGTGGGTATAGTCAGGCTGATGATGATGATGATGATGATGATGATTGGGTTCCTAGTCCGGGACACCGTTGGTAAAAGCCGCTGCCCGGGCTCTTTCGCAGCCCTGTCCAGCTCGGGCTGCACCGGCCGCAGGCGACAACAGCGACACGGCTCAACTGCCGAGGGGGCGCAAAGAGCGGCACTCTAAAAATGTTCCCTATGCAAAAAAAGAAGAAAATATCTCCCAGTTGCTATCCAGCGCTTCGTACGTTGCTACAATACAATCGAGTGTGTGATCTATATCTAATGAAAGATATGTTAGCACTGCTCAATGTACAGTACGGCCCACTGTTAAAGAGAACATGAGACCGCCTGGCTGCCGCCCTTTACATAGCACTGCCGAGGAAGCCGGTGACAAGCGATCTCCCGAGGTTCATGCGCAGTAATCGCGGCTGGCTGCTCTTCCCGATCATGTACCTGGTGCCGCCCATCCTTGCCAGTTTTCAGCGGCAGCGCGTTGCAAAGCGTTAGGCCACGCCATCGCACGTTCCCTTTAGCAGTTAACCGTACTGTACAGTACTTATCAGTAGTATTTTTTTACATTTTATTGTGCGGATTGTTTTCGGATCTGATTTCTGTGTAGTGCTGCGCAGTTTATCATTGTCGTCACATGCGACTTTGAAGTGCATGGTGAACATGAATGCTGTCAAGGCAGTCATTGGCGCACTGCGTAAATACGTCTTATTTATTTATTTCATCCTTTCGTGCAAAAGCATCTGGCGAAAAATTAAAGAACTCGGTTAAGCGGACCTTTACAGGCAAGATCAAGGCGTTTGTACTTTCATGGAAATGCGGGAAGCTCTCGCTTTTTTGCCGATCCATGACGATAGATGAGTTTATTGAGAGGTGTAATGCCAGGAGGGGCCCCAGAAAGATTCGACGATTTTGACACAACACTAGTCTGTGGTAAACAGAGCTAACAACATACGGTTACTGCGCGGCAAGTGCCTTCCGCTTATGAACTTTCGATGTGAAGTGTCCACTCCTGATGGAGGAGTACCGACATTCATGCGGAAGCCTTTAAGCATTGTGCACCACAGCCGGCCAAACATGTGGAAATACACTGACGCCTTGCGCTTCGAAGAACAGTTATTCACTGCGCTGTCAAGGCGTACAGAATGAGTTTCCCCATGGCAAGCTGCATCATTGCGTACTACAGCGATTCCAAACATCAGCATGGATGCAATGAAACAACAGGCGCGAGCCTTGCATCAAGAGAACTAACTGATGGTGGTGGAAAAATACTGGCCTATAATAGGGCAAATGTATCTATGGTTCGTTCTGCACTTCAACGAAGTCACCGATGAAAATGCTTTTTACCGTGGTCTGCAGTTGCCCTTGAACAAACTGCAGTAGAGGTGAGCGGAAATGAGAGCCCGCAAAGAACGCAAACCAAGGAGAGCAAAAGTCGGCCCAGGAGTGCAACCGCGGAAGCTTCTGGTGCATAACAGATTTCGTAGTGAACAGCAAAGGCCACGCGTCTTCTGTGGGTGAGTGACCCGGAGGAAGGTGACAAGGCGCAGAGTTCGCATCTTCAAAGGCACCGCCGCGCGTGGTCTAACACAGGCCATATAGAAGGACTTTCCGCGGAGGCATGCAGATAAGCCTCTCTCCAAGCCTATCGCACGGAACCGAACAACGCGCCCTCGCGAACTCTCCATCCTTAACAGAAAGACAAAGAAAAAAAACAACAAAAAAACAAGACGGTCAAGCAGACTTTCTGCATTCTAGCGGTTATCCTGTCACCAAAGTACCATGCAGCGCACTGACTGTTCCGGCTGCCGACAGTCAGAGATCAGATCTGTGACGTAGGCTGTTCATGGATAAGAGTGGTTATTTGATTGCATAGCACCTTGGATGACGTCACCTGTCATTCAAGAGAAGTGAGGCAATCGCTAACCATTCTAATACACCACTACGGAGTGCAAGCCCTATTCTGTGCTCCCCTGTGTATGCTAGCTGCTCCTGTTCTTAAGCTCTGTGCTGTGTGTCGTTAGTCTGGGTGTGGTTGTTTTTAGCACTCTAACTTCATTTATTTATTTATTTGTGCCTCACAGGCCTTGAAAAGCATTGGGTGGGGGGGCATATAAAGAAATCAACATACAGAAATAATAATCCAGTACAACGGTACATCGGACACGTTACACAGCGAGTACATGAAAGGAGCATAGTGCAGATCCAACACAGGGTAAGAATGAAACCGAACACGATCACAGAAAATGCAAAGAACAAAAAACAAAACAGGTACAACTGAAACAGTGGTACATCAGAAAACAACATTAGGAACAACTGAAACTGATGCAATATTTCGAAAAATACTATAGTGACAAATGCTGACACAAGTGCTTTTTAAATTCTCCAGGGTCAGATATAGAAACTACGTTGTCAGGAAGATCATTCCGGAGCCTAATTGCTGTAGGTAAATTAGATGAATTAAATGATCGAGTTTTGTCATATATGCGGTTGAAGCTAAGATTACGTAAGCACTGTGAAGAGCGGGGAGGTGATTCCAAAGGCAAAAACGAAGGGCGGGTGTAAACATATTCATGAACTATATATTGTAATATACATTATGCCTGATATTTCCTAAATTATGTCACTATAAGGAAAAAAACGAGTGTTATGTTCCTGTTATAACGTCTTCGTTGAGTGCCAATCAATGATATTTACCTTCATCACCCTTGAATTAAACGGCAAAATTGTGCACCAACCACCTGTGATTGACTGACGTTACCTGCACCTTCCCCGCTGATGTATGCACGAAGTCTAAGCATACAGGCGTGTAGGAAGAAACGATATAGGTGCTCATGTTTACCAAGTGAATCTTTTGAATGGATAGACGATAAAGACGCTTGTCCGGAGAAGAGCGGAGCGCCGTGTGGTTATCTCTGCGTGAAATACCGCCAGCGTGGGCGCAGGGGTTCTTGGCTTCTACGCGTGCATTGCCTTGCGAAAGTGCAACGCGTGCTACGGCGATCCTCGACTGTTTTTTTTTCTTGTTTTTTTTTTTCACTTTCGCCTCAGGTAAAAGCTGCACCGACGAGTTTCACACTGGCAAGTTAGAAGGACTTGTTAGTCTATAAAGTGGGTGTAGCACGCTTCCCCGTGTGGCGGTTTCCGCGTGTCGGAGGCAATGGGTCATCTTCCCGCAGTACCGAAATCCCGTGAAGTAAGTGCCACGCGTGTGTTTCCCCGTGTGTCGGCTCCCCCTGCTCCAATCCCCTCTCACCCCACCCTTCTTGTCGGCAGTCGAAAAAGCCGGAAAGCAGGGGCGCCTTACCGCCCCCCACAGAAGTTAATGGTTTTTAGCGGGCGTATTGGCGACAAGCTTGTGCGCGTTTCCTTCTTCTTCTTTCTTTTTGTGAAGGGCGCAACTGGGTTTTGCGGAAAGGAGGAAAATGGCCTTTTCTTCCCCATTCTTTCTTCGAGCGTTGCACAAATAATTTCTATGCTGAAGAAACAGCAAAGCCCTTGATTTTGACATTTTTTTCTATGTAGGAAACAGCAGCTGGTGATTGTTAACCTACAAAGTGCATTAAGTAGTGGCGGTCCATGGCGTGTGAACACTGTAACAGAAGATACGTGAACATGTCATACGGCTACTACAGGTGTCTAATAAGCCTCCCGGCGTGTCAAAGTTCAACATGCCTTTTTTTTTTTTTGAGAGAGTGCAACTGGATAAAAAACAAAATAGAAAAGCTCACGGTTTTTGTCTAATCTTAGCGGCACTGCCCACTGTAATGAATAGAAGCTGTCTTGAAACCAATTAAGAGGTTTCTTTTTTGTTTCTAAAAGAGCCAAATGCACCTTGGGGGAAAGAAAGCAAAATGCAGTTTAATTTTTTTTTTTTATCCACAGCAACACATTGGAAGGCTATAAGTGACAGCTTTGAAGATCTTTGAGCAAACAAAAATTACAGCTGAACTTCACCTAATCCGGTGCCCAGATCTGGCTTTTTCAGGGAAAAACAAATGCGCTCTTAGTAGGGTCTTTCTATTTTTTTCCTTGCTTTTCTTCGCGCTTTAAAATTACAGACAACTCGCTTTGCGAACACTTTTGCTTGAGAACAAAACTGTGTATCTTAGGAAATGACAATTATATACGAATCGCATATTTGACGATTCACATTCCCTGAACATTGGATTAAAGCGCTTTTTGAAAAGTAGCTGCCGCTTTCTTGAGTGGCATGGACACCAGGCCATCATACAGCCGCAAGAATGGGCGCTCCCGGCTCTCCTCCGCGAGCGCTCTACGGCCGCGTGGCCGAAAACAAACTAACCAACACTAACAAAAAGCAAAAAAGAGTAGCACGCCCTCCTTACCCTCCCTCCCAACCCTCTCCAATGTTCCAAGGCGTGAGGAGGGGTGCGTCGTCAAGAGGGGTTGTCCGCAGTGGGAGAAGGAGAAAGGGATTCTAAACGCGCAGGGACTTGAAGGCGGGGGAGATAACGCATTTACAATACTGCATGGGAATAGTGACCTGGGTTTCGACACTTTCTTTTTCGTGCACACCCCTATAAAGTACATGCTTAGGATAGACGTTTCCGCGTCAAGAGGGGGCGTAAGATCAGAGAGAGGCTACAAGACGGGCCCTAAAATGCACTTAGGAAGAACTTGCTGCTGATTTAATTAGTGCAGGTTCTGTTAAAGAAAAAGCACAGTAAAAGAAGGTCGGGGAATAAATAAATGATGATCAAACTCGATCGTCCTTTCGAGAAACTGCGGAGGAGATATCGGAGATGGCACTCACACAAACAATCCCTGCTTCCTCCACCCCTGCTGCACTTGTAGCTACTCACATTGGCACACAGATGACAGCATGTTTTCTTGAGCAACCAAGCAAGATAATATTCCCACCAAGCGGTGAACGGCCAGTTTTTGTAACGTGAATAGTGACAGAGTCCCTACCCTGTTCTTTCCCTGTCGCTCACCTCCATGATTTTTTCTACCGCGTCGTCACTATCCCTTTATTTCCGTCGCCCCACTTCAGGTGCTTCAGATATCAGATAGGCTGAGGCTGAGGCTGATAAAACTTTATTCACAATAAGTGGGAGGAATAGGGGAAGTCAGCTAGCGTGCCGCAGGCCGTGGAGACTTTTGGCAACACCGGCCCATTCGACGGCTTTGAACTAAATGCCAGGGTCATCGCTGGACCTTACCTTGTCCCAAGCTTCTTTAGAGGGACCAGGAAAGAGTTCTGAGGCTTATAGGCTTTGCACGCCCACATCATATGCTCGAAGTTGTCTTTCTCCCTGCAAAACCGGCAGAAGGGATTCATATCCTTATTAATGAATTTTGATATATAGTTTGGATTGGTGAGAGTCCCCGTCTGTAGCTGTCTCCATATTACTTGTTGTTGCCTGGTCAGTGTTTTATGGGGTGGTGGGAGGGTTCTTCTTATTGCTTTGTAATGTGCAGTGAGTTCGTGGTATGATACGGCTGGCTCACCGAAGGGTTCCGGTTCCTGATTTTGCGCCACCGCTCGGCCGGCTAATTCTCGAGCGTTTTGGTGGCAGCCTCATTTCCTGGATTCCCCGCATGAGCTGGGGTCCATAATAATTCGATATCTCTCTCGAGAGAGGAGATTCTCTCATTTCACTGAGTATTTGTGAGGCGGGTTGGGAGACTCTACCTCTAGCAAAGTTACTCATTGCCGGTTTGGAGTCGCTTACTATGGTCGTTGCATTAGTAAAAGCATATCAGAAAAGAGATACGGGGGCTGGAAAATATATTTTCCTTCCTTTTGATTCATAATAATAAATAACCACATCCTACTGCAGCAGTGGTGGTAGTGGTTTGTCATTAAATAATTAAAAAGAAGGAAAAGAGTATCCGGCCGCGGCAACTGCTATCTAAAAACCTGAAGCACCTGAGCGGCGGCCGGCGGGAAAGAAAAAGGGTTAGGGAGAGGATAGCGATGGGAAGTACAGAGGGGAGCGATACGAAAAAAGGACGGGGGGAGCTTATTATATACAAAATTCAAAAGGGCAACGAGTTCGCGTCGCCCCCGCGCAAGTGTCCCAGCCCTGTCCACAAATGCCTGCGCGCGAGCGGCCAATACAGTTGTTTACAATATAGTTGCATGGATGCGACAGCGTCGCGATTCGCCAACTTTAAAAATAAATAAATAAATAAATAGAAAGGGGGTGAGGTGGAAAGGGAAGGAAGTCGCGCCCTCAAGCGGCACTGAGATTGCGCTGGGCGACGGAAGCAGAGGACGGAAAGGACCGTAGCAGTGGGCGGGCGCATACCAAAAGTGACCTGGCCCCCACTCCTTGTTTACCGTCAGCGCGCGTACAGGCCGACAAACTGCGTACGAAGGAAGGAGAATCGGATGGGTTCTGGGAAAAGCCACGGCAAAGGGAAGCCGCCGAAGCCCGCACCGCGCATTCCTCGCACCCGGAGGGGGCAGCTTCTTCTTTCACCCAACTATCCTGAGAATCTATTTTTCTTCTCTCTCTCTGTAGGCTTCCACTGTATGGATTGTTTAGACTTCGGCGCTCCCTGCCTTCCTTACTCCACCTTTTCAGGTGAGTGCCTTTGACCATTCTAGGAAGCGCACGAAGGCTTGCAGCGAGGTACGCGGATTAAGTTGCATCAAAGCACGCGGTAGTGTTTCTCGTTAGCCCGCGGGACTGGGCAGGTAAGATCTTAGGCAAAAAGTCCGGCCTTAGCAACATAACTTTTATTTAAAATGGCGGGAAAAAACGGCACGCTGATGCTGCGGAAAGTTTGTAGCTGGTTTGCATTTCAAAATGTTCGTGCTCGGCAGCAGAAAGCGTGAACCAATACCAGGTTTTGTTAGTGACCACATATGTCCGGTGATTGCAGAGTAATATTTTGCTCATACCTCTTCCTGGCACCAGGCTGCGCTGTCAATTCTAAGTGCAAGATTAATCCAGCAAGATTAACCCCCAATAGTCGGCTGGCTCTTGACGGTCTGGTTCCCAGCTGGTCGCTTATTAACGAGGCACGGGTCGTTTGTAAACTTGTGCGCATCACAGTGTGCTCATTCATCACCTTCCGGCATTTTTTGTTTTGTGCTGCCTAGTGAGGCCGTTGCGTCCCCACGAAGAAAAGGGGTCAGGCGCATGTCCGTCTAACTGACCTGTCGTCCCCTCCCTCATTACGCTGCGTTACTATAGCCATACTTAATTCTCTGTCTCAGCCATAACGCACAATTAGCTAGCACTCGTAAATGTCCTGTGGCCTGGATGGCTCCGGCCGCTCTCGGGTCCACGGACTCTCTTGCGTTCCGTAACCCCTTTGGTCCGATGCAAATTTAGCCCTCTATTAAAGTGACAGCATTCAACGACCCGTTTTGAGGAAAATCTGGCGCTGACCTCGTGAGCGAAAAATCATGAGCATGCCTACGGCAGGCGACATATGGCCAGGCACAGATCGGTCGAAGGGTGGTGTGACGTCAGAGCACCACGTGATGTGTCCGAGTGGTTGCGTTTCGCATAATGTGCTTATGAATGTGGGCGACAAGTTAAGAGATTAGTGCTTAAGCTGTAGTAGCAAAGTGCGTATACTCGAACAATGACACACACTACACGAAACCAGCTTGTGTGTCCCTCCAGTGTTTGTTTCTTCTCGTATTTCTCTAATGCAGCCATACATGCGGGCGGCAGTGAGGAGAAACGTCCCTCGCAGGGCAGGAGCCAAATTGCTTAAACATCTCGAAAGGCCGTTTCACATGATGCGACGCGCACGAAAAATTTCGGCCCAGTCGCCGTGTCGTTGCGGCGCCAATCGCAGCAGCCCTTTAGATGATTGCGGCGCGTGCGATTTCTGTCGATGCGACACGAGCGGCATCGGCATAATTTACCAATAACAAATGTAGAACACGCTTATTATTTATGCACTTTTTATTGAAATGTGAAGCACTGTATGAAAAAAAAAAAAAAGGTGTATTTAAGTTTTTCCCTTTGCACGAAACACGCAGAAAATACATTTAATGGTTTTAGTGTGGCTAAGTGTCATGTTATCGCGCTTTTCGACATTGCTTCAGCTCGCCCGCAATTGAATATGCGCTAATACACGCTTGCGCCTTGACCTCGGGGAAAAAAAAAAAAAAAAGAATAAGCAGTTACTAGAAGCAAGAACTCGCGGGTTCGATGAGGAGAACGGTCAAGCGGACGCTTGGCTTCGATCAGCGATTGGTTGAGATTGGACGCGCTTTTTACTCTTGGAGCAATGTTACCTCCTAAAGAAGAGAAACGCCGTAATGAATGCGTCCACTTCGAGGCCTTGGTGGATGCTCAACCGAAAACAGGAACCGGAGTTTTACCCGGTGATGAGTTCGTACAATACTGTTCTGTAGTTCGTACTGAACACGGCAGCAGTAGGCAGCAGCGCCTCCAAACCGAGTGAAAATTAGCTCTGATGCAGGTTCGACGGTTCCCGTAACGCCGTTCTCTGTGATGTCACTTCTCTGAATTCTATTGGCTGACGGCCGCTTCGCTCCTGATGGTCGCTGCGATGGTGCGGCGTGCGACCAACTTGTTGGAAGTCCGCCGCTGCCGCTCTGCGGCGGGAGCGCCGCACCCTTCTGTCGATGTGCGGCTGAAATCGCACTCCGCTGCGACGAGGATCGCATCATGTGAAACAGCCTGAGCGCGATGTTGACTTAGCAACTTTTTTTTTGAGGGATGCAGCTACGATATGACAAATGCTTGCACAGTGGGGCAAATTCCCAGAGTCCAGATCAAACGTCCAGACGGTCATTATTCCTTTCATGAACGAATGGCCTCGCGATACGTGCCGCGAAAAAAACAGTTTAAGCGCCCATGCGAAAGTAAATATTCAAACCCCATACTATTCTTGCTCTTGCATGCGTGATTAAGCGTTAACTGATCTGCAACATTTCCCGCGCTTTTTCCCTCCCCCCAGGTACCTAAGATAAAAAGCATCCGTCATCGCCATGTTTCCCGCGCTTTTTTTTTTTGCTCCACCCCCCTCTTCACCATGTTCCCGCCATAGCCAAAAACCGCGCCAACGCGCCGAGCCCTCACGCAGTGGCACCTGCCACCGTTCGCCCCTTTTCACTCTCGCCCATTCATACGAGAGGTCCGGAACGCGGCGAACTTCACGCCGAGAGGATCACGGTATGCGTCCCCCGCTACGGCCTCCGGGTGCGCGACCCATTCGCTCTCTTCCCCACCTTAAGGCGGGTTTCTTTTGACTGCCCTTCCCCACCCCTATTTATTTTTTGAAGTTGTGCTTCAGGTAGTTTGTCTGGTACTCTTTTGCGACGGACCGTACCTTTGTTATTTTTTACAGCGAGGGGAATGTGTCGTGAAGACCCCACGCCGAGAAACGCGCGCTTTTCTGCGGTGAGATTTCTCCGAAGCGTCCTTGTTTTTTGTTTTTCTTGTTCCTTTTCGTATGAGCTGCCCGCTGAGCACGCTGATTCGCAGACTTCCGCTGCCGCTCTTCGGTGTCGTGTGCAGCGCAGATTTCGTTAGAATGCAGAACTGCACTTTCCCACTGCTTCTTTCTGAAATAATCCAACGATGAACAAATTATGGTTAGTTGACGGCACCGTGGTTGACGGGGAAGTTTTAAGCGGGGTTCTTCTCCCCGGTCATAGTTCATTCTTGCAAGGACAGCTCTGTTCTGATAGCCAGGATCACTGCTCTGAGTTTCGCCTCTTGTGGGTATATTGCTAACAGGATTTGGCCAACATGCAATTTTAGAGCTAGGTATCAAGTAGTAGCTTCAACGTTTAGATTTGTGAGTTCTTGAATTTACCATTAAAATTTAAGGTTAGGGTTAGATTACTTATCACCAGGGAAACATTTTGAACAGATGCGTTTACATTTGTCAGTCCTGCGATGAGATTGGCAAGGCCGGTCATCAAATACGCGGCTGTCAAAGCTTGATCTCGCCACTGACTCACATAAGAAATATTTGATGAAAACCTAGTGCAAGTATGTTCTCTCGGGCTTATGCTTCTCGGATCACATTTGAACTTCGCGATGATGTCTCTGATTATTGTGGTACAAGTACCACGTGTTGGAAATTATTCAGCGCCAGCCTTCCTTGGCCACCGCCTTAACAACCGGAGAAAGCGCCGGAACTTCCTTTTGACCATGCAACGAGAGCGTCAGCTCTTGACAGCTACAGGAAACACACGACGCGCTCTCCTTGTTCGCGGAGACATCTTAGAAAAGAATGGCCCCTGCGGCACAGGAGAAATAGCTTATGCAAAAGAAACATGGATCACAAAATTTATTCTCTGCAAATACGATAGTGAATTAAAAGAAATCAGAGCAAGAAAAGGTGGTGCGGACGCTAAAAGCGCGAGCATTCTCCGTTCTTGCGACGCCGCCTCGCGTACAGAACAACAAACAGGCCGTGAGCGCGCAGCGAGGGTCAGCTGTCTGGCTGTCGCTCTCCTCCTTTGAAAGAAAAGGGCGAAACTGGGGCGAGAAAAGGCTTGAGAGTTCGATTCATGAGTCTTCTTTCAGCGAACGAGGGATAGAAAATGCTGAGAGAGATAGCGAGAACTGAATATCAAGACGTGTGGAGGCAAGAGAGAACGAATTTTTCGGCGCGCGCTCTCTGCCACCCCTCCAACGTTGCTACAGCATCACCTCAGAGGTTCAGATCCTTCACCTCCTCCGCGAAGCCGCGCCGGCGGCGCTGGCGCGCTTTTTTCAGCCCGTGCGCCGCTTCTCCCATCCCTTCCCTTCATATACCAGCGCGCGTGCGCGCGCTTTCTCAAGAGCTCCGGCGTCTGGCACACCTCCTTTCTTTGGAGCGGCAGCAGCGCTCTTTTTTTCGCGCGCTGCATTTTTGGCGCCTTTTTCGGAGGGACCAAAGCGCGGGAAAAGTTTGCGCTGCTGTTGGTCGGTTGCATCCTCTCTTTCCTACCTCGTGATGCGCTCAAGGAGAGAGGAGGGCCCAGACACGAGGAGAAAGAGAAAAGTTGCCGCTCCCTGGGACGACGCACCACAGCAGGCAGCGTGCGTCTGTTTGGGTTCTGTCGGCCCCTTGCACGTGGTCTCGTGGTCGGTCGCGTCTTTTCAGGGGTTGATGATCCTGCTCGCGGGGTCCTTGGGCCGTCCGGCGTCGGCGGCGACCGCCGCTGAGCGGAGGGTAAAGAAATGGCGGCAAAATTGGCTGCGCCCCTTTTCCCGCCATTTCTGTGCTCCCTCACCTCGCGTTGAATCCAGCTGCGAGCAGGTATAGTTAGCTGCCTATTTGCGTAAATCTCCCTGCCATCTGCTTTTTGTAAATGCGCAGGGGGTGCATGGGTATGGGGTGGTGAAGGACGTGGCTAGAGTCGTGCGCCTCTCCCGACAAGTACATAGGCTTCTACAGCCCTGTGAGACAGCTCCCTTCGCCGGCATCATCGTCGGCTGTTGCCGTTTTTTCTCTCTCTCCTTCTGCTGTAGGCCCAACTTCCACAACCACTGCACTAGTTACGATGGTGGATTCCACAGGCGTGGTTGAACCGAAGGGGCCGTTTCAAGAAACGACAACAAACTTTCATTGGTCGGGAGCAGAATGTGCGCGGCTTTGTAGCCAGATGAATGCCACAACCTCTGGCCTTGAATGGGCGGTGGCTGAAACTCGCGGAATTTCTGTCGTGAGTAGTGTAGTGTCGCGCGCCTACGCCAAGCGTGGAGAGGGGGTGTTGAAGGGGGGCAAACGTGGGAACACTTATCCATTAGCCTCTGTCGCCATGGGGCAGACATATTTCCCTGCGCTTCGCCCCGCTGCGCCATCTGAATTTGGGTGTGCGCTTTACGCTGAAAATGTTGAAGGCGCGATATGAGTCATAGTGCGTTTGTTTTGCGCGAGGAACGGCGTCAATTCGTGATTTGCCGTTTTTCGGTTGAAGAAAATCTACAAGCCGGAATTAGAAATTCCAACAATATTTCCGACAGCAATTTCACAGCAATAAGCCCATCACAAAAAATGACCAGTTTACGAAAACATTTACTTCACATATTGACACGATGGTACGCATAGCGTCAGTCGCGACGCACCAGTGCAAAACCCCAGACAGTTATTTTGATGACGCGTGCTCACATGAAATGAGCAAGATTCATTTTTGTTTGGAATCGCATTATGCTTTTCACTGGATATTCTTGAGAGCAGAAAACGTACACGTCAACTCCAATCGAATCGCTTAACATCGAAGAATGCGCTGTGTCGACCAAGACTGTCGCAGGATTAAGAATCCGTTTTAAAGAAATGTGCGTTGGTCTGCTACTGACGCCTGTTGGGGCGGTGTTCGGATTCCGTGGGCGTCTGACTATCCGTACCCCTCTCTCCGTATGACCCTCATCGCAGACATATGGCCCTCGGAACGCAGAAGATGAGAGAGAGACGACAGGAGGGACCGTTTTGTTGATACGCGTTACGTCATTTGACGCGCCCGGAATGCGAGATGGCAATAAAAAGAATAGAAAGAAAAAGGAAATCGCGAGGGGTTGAGCGCGCACTCACTCCGCCTGCGTGTGTGTATAAACACGGCGTGGGAACAGCGGTCGTCGGCGTCCGCCTTCCTCCTCGCCAATTCAGTCGCATTCCACACTCGGGGAGGTCGCCAACAGCGGCAACTTCGGGCGAACGGAATGCGTCGGCAGCGGCGACCGGCTGCGCTCCTTCCTCGGAGTTTATTGTGGACAGTCATCGACGCTGGATAGGTTGGACGATCGAAGACGCTGTTGCTGGGGGCGTTTATGTACCATTTCTTGGAATGCCGGTAGCAGCTGAGTGCGCTTTTGTGTCAAACCAAACATTGTCGTCTATTATCCGGTTGTTACTTCTTTTTTTCCTTTTCACCTGCTTTATGACCTCCAGCTGTTCGAACCGGGTTAGTCGGCATGGCATGGTTCCGCGTCAAAGCGAGACAGTCGTGCTGTAAATATCAAACATTTCAGTAGGAGGATTTTCGAAAAAAAAGTGCCATGATTTGTTGTATTGGGTAGGTAGGCTCTGAAGGCCGCGCAGCACTCTCGCTGTGTGCCTTTGGAAAGTGTGAACACCGAAGACGACCGCTAGTTAGTGAATTGCGTAGTGATCGATCATTAAAAAAAAAAAAAATAATAGCGATAAAGACCTTCTCCTTCAGAAAATCCGACGTCATCGCTGGCAACTGTGAGCGACATTGTGAGGTCACATGGCCGCGCACTGGTCAATGAGACCGCGTGACATGACCGTGTTGACAACTCAGGGAACTACATTAATATGGGAATCGAACGCTCCGAGATCCTTGGATCTCTAATCAGATGCGCTAGGCCACTCAGACACGTTCGCGCGATTTAGTTAGAGGGGTAGAAATACATTTCGGTTGGTCTTTCACGTAATATGATGGCTTACGACTGCATGTCATGTTAGATGACAGAGGCGCTAATTAAGGAATCAATAATTAGGCGATTGACTAAGTGCATGTACGCGAACGAGGATCTGGAAGGGGTGCCATTAGCGCCGCCGCATACATTTATTGGCGCAGTCCAAGTGTAGCCCTTTCTGTCTTACTACACTCTCATCAAATGTCAATTTCCCTGAACCAAACTTTTCACGGGGTTCCACGAACCTCAGCGTTTAGTGTCGCTGCATCTTGTTCAAGGTTTGTATGAGACAAGAATAATGTATGTCTCGGATCGGCGGGGTCATCGCCTCAGCACCCAGACCGGCCGCTGTCATCACCATAACGGACCGATCTGCGACCTCCATTAAAAGTAGCTGCACACACATCGTGAGTAGAGTGGCTTTTCGCCCCTGACAGCCATAGCTGTTAACAGCCTCATTAGAGACTCCGACATGTTGGCACGGATGGAGGAATGCCGACGTACGAGGTACGGAAGTTCTTGAAACCGCGACGTTGTCGTTTTCTTTGAAAGCTCCACAGAGACCGCGCTAAGCGAATTCCAGACACCCTCGGGGGTCTGGACCTTGACATTGGGGCCTGCATTTGGGACACGATAGGAGAGGGGATTTTGACGAGCGCGGCGAGGAGGTGTGTAAACACAAGACGGGTGGGCGTGCTCTCTCCCGTGTACACCCTAAAGGCGAGAGGCTCGTCTGGCGGGGTTCCTCCTGAGCTTGGGGCCCCAGTGCTCCATTGAGCGGTAGAAAACGTACTCCAGACCCGGCACGGGGCCCGCAGACGCGGGGAAAAAACGCAACGGTTTGGTCGCAGGCGCACATGCGGCCCTGGCGCCCCTGGTTCCATCTCGTCCTGGAACAAAACAGCGCGCGCCAGCGGACAGAAGAATCGAAAGAGAACGAAAAAAAAAGAAATGTGGAAGTGAAGGTTGGGGAGAGGACAGGGCCGCAACAGGACGACGAGCCGAAGGGTATTGACTGATGAGGTCGCTCTTCGGCTCCTTGTCCGGCAGCACTCTAGCGCCACGAAGGAGTTCTCCCTCAGAACTGCAGATTGGAAGGGAGAGAGAAGAGCCGGAGCGGGAGAGGAGGTCCGGCCGCCCAGGAATTCTCGGGAGACGGGCAGCCGAGGAATGCTGGAGCTGGCCGGCCACCTCCTCCTCATGGCGAAGACGTCTCCTCGTACAAACAAAGGATGCAGCGCACCGGCTTTCGGAGGAGAAGGGGTGGTGCTGGTCCGGAGTTTCGGAACAGGGGCGAGTTGGTGAGGGAGGGGGCGGCGATGCGGCAAGAAAGAATTCGCGAGGCAGCCTCAAAAGCGCGTCGTTCTTTCCCCTTTCTTATTCCTCACCTCCTTTTGTGGCTGTTTGAGAAGAGCCGCTCCTCACTCCCTCCCCCTTCTCTGTCTCGTCGGAGGGTGGTGCTCTTCTGCCCGCCGCCGTTCAAAGACCTCGACCGCCGCGAGAGGGGTCGGCATCCTTTCATTCACGCAGCGCGCCCGGGCTACCCGCCGCGGCCGAAGGCATTTCGCTCCTCCTAGATGCGCCGTCGGTGCCGCCGCCGCCGCCATGTTCCCTGGAGAAGATTCCGTCTCTTCCTCCTCAACCGTCTGCTGGTTGCTGCTGCTGGCTTCGTCTTCTGTCCGGCTCTGCCGACACCCACAGCTAGCAGAACCGTTAGACCTTCCCGCCCTCCGCAAGCCCGATCACCTTTGGCTGTTAATCCATGCCCTTAGCTCGTCTCTCATCGGATGTCGCCTCTCTAGATAGCTATCGGGAAGGGGGCAACCGCTTGTAATGAGTTCCTTCAGTAAGGAATCATCGTGGAGAACACCGGTATTTCCACTGAAACATGCATTTCTTTAGGACCACTGCCGAGCGGTCTGAAGTGGGCCTGGTGGGCTGTCACGTGTTACTTAATTGCTGTGCCGTTGAAGATGATTGATGCCTCTGTCGATGGTGCCATTTTTGGAGGCCATCGGGACTTGCACTTTAGCAATGTCGAGTTCTCTTTAGCGAATACCTGTGCAAGGGGAGAATGGGATGTTGCGCTTTATTGACATTCCCTTTCGCTGGCTCTTCCATTAAAACTTCGGCTGCAGCTGAGCGCGTCGTTTCACGCAGGATTATCGACTTTTATCATTAATCCGAACCGCCATCAAATTTCGCATGGCCCGGTCGCGCACCCACCATCGTACCAACACCGCCGCGCTGCCGTCAAAGACGAAATTCCCTGATTGCGACTGTTGTCCGTGCAGAGCATTTGACCGTGAAGGACCAAGAGCATCACCGGCAGGGGCCAAATTCCGAAGCGGACCCCTGATCTATAGGAAAATTCTCGGGTCCTGTATCAATCACCAGTGAGTGTAAGGTGACGTGCTGACGAATATAGCAACGAAATTGACGCAAACAAACAATTCATCTTAAAACTGGAATGCTGAGTGGGCTCTATCCTTTTCCTTTTTTTTTCGACGGAGGGTAACGACCTGTGTTACGCGAAGCAGAGCAGGAGGGCACATGTACGAATATACTATTTGCAGCGCAGAAGGTGAAACTCCATGCTTTCCTCAGCATGGGGCTGGGCATTCCACCAAGCTATAGCGAAACTGACCCCACAGTGTAGTTTTATGTCTATATGCGCCTGGCGGCGAAGGGCGCAACAATTTTCTTTGCGAACACCATGATTTAGATGACGCTGCTATGTGAATGCCCCTGAACCACCTGCGCCATAATCTCGTCGGTGCTTCCACTACTATATATTGCGCCTATTAAGCCGGCCTTTCAACGGTAATTTGTAGCATTGCAGAGTAGCGCCATCTACAGCTCATGGTCCAGAGGCAGTTTAGTGCAACTGCGGCGGGAGTCCCTATCTAACTGGCCAAATGAAATATAGCGGTCAAAAGACTAGAGCGTCCGATTAAGAGGGTATAAGCAAGCCAGATATGCCTCTACCATGTTGTCCTGGCCCGGTGTAATAACCAGCACCAGAATCGCACAGCACACGACTTGTCTTTCTTTCTTTCTTTTTTAATTAACTATTCTGTTTTCATTCCGTCTACCTGCCCCCGGCTTCTCAATCATCTACGCAGCTTCTTTGTCCGGCCACTCATTCGGCGCGTAAACAATGCAAAAGCGTGGCACCGTTCCACGCTATGACAAATTCTTGGCGCGCCTGCATCATGGTGCTGCTCGCATCAGATAGAACTACGGGGAGTGTTCGTCAATCGCCAGAGCAATTCGTAACGATCTCTAGTCTCTTGGCAGCTTTTCGCGCCTACTCCCGATCGTTGCTCCAGTTTTTCCCACTCTCTGTCCCTCTCCTTCTTTCTTGTCCTGGCTGGCGCGCAGGCGAAAAAATGCGTCGGCGCGAGCCTTCCCTCTATTACATGAACGGGACTCTGCATTCGCGTTCATTTTTCTGCTCCTCTCGCTCCTGTTATCGCGTTCCTTTTTTCCTTGATTTCTTCGCTTGTTCCCACGCAAGGAGCTCGCCATCTGCCGGCGTCGAATGCGGAGCTGGCCGCCGCCACATTGAGTAATGGAAGGGCGAAACTCCTGACCCAGATCGCCGCTCGTTTCACCCCGCCGTAATGCACCCGATGGGCAGCAGCTGTTGCGGGGCACGACACCAGGCGCTTTGAAACTGTTCATATTTGTTCCACACGGCCACGGCGATGAATACATTGTCTGTAGAGCTACTTTCGGGGGTTGGCAGCAAGCCCTGAAGTGTTGTGAAGTCGAGAGTTTGTGAGGACAGGTATCAAGATAAGAACTAAACGTCGACTATTCGGATTCCAGGCGGGAACCTTGCTCTGTTGCTCACAATATTTCGGAACTCATGACTCCTGTGTGAAAAAGGCGAAAGTTCATCCCACACTAATTGGTCAACTGCTGCCTAGCCAATGGACATGAAGCTACGCACTCGGGTGATTATGAAAACGCCACTGCATGTGTACGGGCACTGCTCCTAACGATAGTGCTCTGAATTGAAATTTCAGGCAGCGGTCATGTTCGGCCTTTTCTGTACCATTCGCTTTTACATTAAACCAACGCGTGACATCGTGTTAAGTCTTGGGACGCACGAAACCCCTACTTTTACAAGCATGCATGCATACCTTCTGCTGTGCAAGCATTTCACACCGATATCCGATTTCTTGCAGAAAACGCGACCGGACACTTCCATGAAGTGTCCCAGCACTGGGAGGCGATCCTACTCGGCTGCCACGACTTACAGACCCAACAAGCATTAGTCGGGCGCGCCCGGCCGGCGACAACCGCCATTGGGGTCCCAAACTAGGGACCTCCATCTAATGCTTGTAAGGACCGGTCCCTTATAGGCTGATCCAAACATACCTCCTGGCCCTTGTATAGCCAATAAATGTTCTTACCACCACCACCACCACTCGTCAGAAGCCTTAAGTGCCTGGTGCACGTTGCCTGACTTGGGTTTGTTTCTTTCACTGTGTGTACGTCGAGCTGTTTTTCAGCCGCAAGACTGCTCTCAAGGATGATACTCCACATTTGGGAGTTCAGCACCATAAACCAACCCTCAGAGGGAATATTCATCGCCACTCCTCACGTCCGCTGCTCTGCAAAGACATTTCTCCTTGAGCCGTAAAGATGCACTACAGGGGAGGAAGAAGCTGCCGGCTGGAGTACGCGTGCTCTGATGGTTGTTTAGGATTACGGAAGTGCCGCTCGTAGCTACCGTGCGTTCTCTAGTAAAGCAGCCAGCTTTTGTATGGAACCCGCAACGCACAGCCGGTGGGGCACGGCGCAGTAGGTCCCTCTAGACTCGCATTTTTCTCCCGCGCCGACCGCAAACGCGCACCGCCGACCTGCATCATGGCAGCCCCTCTGGGCGCGGCCTCGTGGCTCATTAATTAGTGCCGGCCGTGCGTGTGTGCACACACAGCCGTTTTGCGCGCGCGAGCTCACTCCATCACTGGAAACACGTGCCTGACCCAGCAGCTGTATGCTGGACGTATTGTTGTCGTGACGCTGGGGCTACGTCGACCCGGCCTTCACTTGGTAGCGTGCAGAGACTCGGGGTTGAAGTAGGATTGAATCTTCGAAGTTGGTGAAATATGTACAAGCAGGTTTAATGGCACTTTGAGAAACTTATTTACAAGATTATTTACACGAAAAAGAAGGGTACATCAGCAAAATGGCAAGCGTTAAAAGTTCATAGCGAGAAGCGACTGGATGAGCCGTTTACCCAGGGCCCAGAGCGACATTTCGTGCTCTGCAGCGTCCTTAAAAACCCCCTATGTCCAGCCCCTCTCTGAAGATGCTGACCAACCAAATCCAGGCACGCCCCTCAGGTATCGGCATCCAATCGAACACATCACTGCACTGATGGTCTGAAGCACTGACTGGTCCGGCATTCATTCGTTGGGCGTGATCACTTGTTGGCGGGAAAAGCTTGGGAACGGCGAGGAGAGGAGGTACATTTCTATTCTTCAGCAAAGAAACCACAGGCTGGTTCTGACAAGGGGTTTTACTTCTCAGAAACCCGAGTGCACGTGGCGCCGCATAGGGCTCCCAACATTGTCCCTTTTCGACAATTGCAAATCTTTCCTGCATTCCCGGGAAATCACTTAATGGCCGTATGAGTCATGCTCCTTTCTTGTCCTGCACGTCAGCGGACATGTCACTCTGTCGTCTCCTTTGGATAGGAGGCATTCATCACTGGAGGATAGCACTTCTCGACTGGAAGGGTGAACAAAAGAAAGAAAGCACTTCCTGCTATTTCCCGCAGGGGGACGTTTCTTTGTGTTTTTCCAGACGTTCTCTTGACAGGGTCAATTTGGCATTTGCAGGTTGTCCACAAAGCAAAACATGCTTACAAAACAGGATTCCTGGAAACAGGCTCACTTAGAGCCATTGGACCATCACCACATATTCACAAAACTTATCCATGCCCACAGGCGAACAATAGAGCGCGCAATTGCGGATGCTTGGTCGTAACAGCCTCCTCCCCCGCCAGAAGAGTCTCGGAGGGCAGCAGTCCCAGCTGCTGCATGAAGAGACGACTTAATGGCCTGCACGTGAACGCTTGAAGCTCGCTGTTGCTTGTCGCGTTGTCTTGATTGTTGTAGGCCAAATTGCTCGAGCTGTCTGAAACTCAACCACATGTCGAAGCAAGCACTCGGCTCCCGTCTGAAGAGACCAGGTCAAAAGAAAACTGCCATTGTTGTTCGAGAAAAGCCCACTCTCAAGACGTTCAGGACCCACGTATTCCTAGAAAACCAAACGTGCTGCTTTACATAGTCACACATATACAAGCGCACGAAAAAAAAAAAAAAAAAACCTGATTATCAATTTGGATACATGGTGAGGAACATCTCGGACCGCTTAGAAAGAGCGGCTAAGCGCGTCCGCATTCCCATTTAACTTCCCCTTTTTGTATCTTATTTCAAAATTGTACTGCTGTAAAATCAAGCTCCACCTAAGAAGGCGACTGTTCTTCGATGTCGCAGTTTGCAGCCAAGCCAGGGGACAATGGTCCGTCTCTACGGTGAATTTGGCCCCTCCAAGATAGCACTGCAATTTTTGAATGGCCCATACAATGCAAGCGCATTCTTTCTCTGACTCGCAATAAGCCCTCTCTCTAGAACTCAGTTTTCTGCTCAAGTAGAGCACGGGGTGCTCATTACCGTCGTCATCTCTCTGGCAGAGAACAGCACCTAACCCTCGATCACTGGCATCACACTGGGCCGTGAATTCTCGGCCATAGTCTGGAGCTCGCAATACCGGACGGCTAATCAGCACAGCCTTCAGGTTTACGAAGGAGGCTTCCTTTTGTTCGTCCCAGACTACATTTGTCGGTTCTGTCTTGCGGAGAGCGTCGGTCAGAGGGCTAGCCAAAGCTGAATAGTTAGGGATGTAGTGATTGTAGTACCCAGTCAGACCCAGGAATGCTCGAATTTCCGTCTTCGTGCTCGGCCGCGGGTAGTCTGCTACCGCAGAAATCTTAATCTCGCTGGGTTTCCTGAAACCTTGACCTACATTGTGACCCAAGTAGTCCACGGTCGCCCTTGCCAGGCAACATTTCTCGGTCTTTACGGTTAGTCCAGCTTGACGCAAAAGGCTCAGTACAGCTCTTAGATGTACCATATGGTCCGCCCATGAGTCGGAAAAAACCGCAATGTCGTCTAAATAAGGCACCGCGAATGTTTCACACCCCTTTAAAACCCTATCCATGAGTCGGGAAAAACAAAATGGAGCATTTTTGAGCCCGAAACTCATCATTGTTGGCTGGTAGCTGCCCGTCGGAGTGACGAAAGCCGCGTATCTGCTGGCGCGTTCAGTGAGCGGTACTTGCCAGTATCCTCGAGTAAGGTCCAGCGTAGTCACATATGCCGCTCTACTGACCTGTTCTACTCTCTCCTCAATATTCGGAATAGGATACACTTGATCCCTGGTGAGAGAATTTAGCTTTCGGTAGTCTACCACAGGCCTAGGGTCTTTACCTGGAGCTTCTACTAAGATCATAGGCGAAGCATAATCGCTTTCCGAGGGTTTTATTACTCCCAATTCCAGCATGCGAGTTACTTCCCTATCCAGAATTTCTCTTTGCCTTGGAGAGAATCGGTAGCACCTTGATCGCACTGGCACGTCTGAAGTCAGCTCAATATCGTGCTCAGTCAAATCAGTCCTGCCTGGCCTGTCCACGAAGCAGGCCTCAAACTCTGTTATTATATCGCCCAGATCGGACAGCTGGGATTTCTTTAGTTCTCCTCTCTGCTCCGTCTTTTTGAGAAGCTCCTGAGCGTTGCTTCCTTTTCCGCTGAGGCAAATCAAGTTGTCCCCCATCTCCTCGGGAAGGTTTAACGTTAGATTTACCACGGTTTGCTCCATAGCTAAGTCCTCTCGGTTTTCACTTAAAAGTCTCGTTAGATTACTAGACGCTGGCGGCAAGAGGTTACTCCCAAGGACGTCCTCATTCCGCGTCTCATCAAGCTCACTTTCAAGTTGACTTATTTGAGATGCCTTGCTCTCAAAGTTTCCTGACCCACTGTCTTCCGCATCGACCACTGTTTTAGCTGTCGTTTCCTCCGCGGTGGATTTTTCTGGAATTAGCAGTGTAGCTAGTTCTCGCGCCTTTGAACGTGTTAAGGCTGGCACAACTCTGTCTCCGAAAAGGATGCCCCTCTTTCGCAGTAGCATGTCCGATTTGTTGGAGAACAAATACGGATAGCACTTAGGAAGCTTTCCTGAAATGGCAGCCTCGGTTGTCAACTTGCCGAAAGGGCCCTCGATGACCACGTTCGCGATTGGCAAGCACACACTCTGTTCCTCCACTACCTGGCGGATCCACGCACACTGTCCTGTATAGTCGGAAGGCGACACATACACCGGATGGACAACATCCATCGTTGCGGCCGAATCGCGCAGTACCTTGCAAGGCTTCCCGTTGACTACTAGGTCATGCATGTAAGGTTCCAAAAGCTGCATATTTTCATCGCAGTCACTGACATACGAGAAAACAAACTTTTCTTTCCGGCAGTTGACGGCAATGTGACCCTGCTCATTACACCTAAAGCATGTGAGCGGCTTCCTAGCCTCAAGCTTATTCTTTGTGTTCTGCGCGTTGGTCACTTCCCCACCTTTCTCACTGCCGTCCTTTCTAGGGCGTTTGCCTGAAGAAGCCTTCCTTTCTTCGTTTGCAAATCTAGCAAAGTGCCTTTTCTGACGGTTATTTACACTCAACTTGGGATTGCGGAGCCTATCCACTGCTGGGTTGCTGAATTGTCGGCGCGAAGCGTACTCCTCAATGACTTCGGCAGCTTCAGTTGCCGACTTAATGTCGCCTCGGTCCTGTAACCAATTTCTTTCTTTTTCTGGGAGGCAGCTATAAAACTGCTCCAAAAGAATTCGCTCGACTACAGCGTCCCTATCACTGTAGGAATCAGTGCTCTTTAGCCACTCGCCCAAATTAACTCTTAAATTGTATAGGAATTCAGGGTAACTCTCGTCCCTGGACTTAGTAGCGTTCCGAAAACGTTGTCTGAACGCCTCGGCGCTAAGCCTATACTTTCTCAGAAGGCAAGCTTTGACCTTCTCGTAGTTGTCCGCGTCCTCCTTGCTTAGCCGCGCGACAACCTCCGCTGCCTCGCAGGGCAGAACCGTCAATAATCTCTGAGACCAAGTGTCTCGCTGGAAGGACAGTTTTTCGCAGGTTCGCTCAAAGTTAGCCAGATACAGACCGATATCCCCTGATATCACATATGGCTGCATGTACTTTGACATCTTGAAATCTGCCTCCTTGTTGAGACGAGGTACCGCTAGCTGGGGACAATCGCCCGACCTCTTGCTCAACTCTAGTTCTAATTTCCGGAGCTCAATTTCTAGCTCCAGCTTTTTTGCTTCTCTTTCAATTTCACGCTCTTTCTGCTGTCTGAGCTGTTCCTTTTTTTGACCGATGAGGTTCCATGCTTCACTGAGCTCCTCATCATCGGTTCCTAGATCAGTGATTGCCTTTATAATCAAGGGTTTTCGTGCCAAACCACTTGTATCAATTCCCAATTCCTCACACAATAGCAACAGGTCCGGTTTCTGCAGCTTTTGTAGGTCCATGATCGCTCCGAGTGTCGGCTACTTCCAAAACAACTGTGCAAACTACCAACCTAAAGGCGTTTCCACACTCTCTTTACCAGTTCTAAAATCTAACCCTGTTCTAGAACCTGGTCCACATCAGAAGAAAAGCCAAGCACTCACCCACACATGCGATCGATGTTCCGAGCTGCCCTCTTGTTGGCCGATTGTTGCTCCTGCTTGTTGCTTGAGATGCCACCTCCGATCACAAGGTGTTGTGGCTTGTAGCTTCAGATCCACCTCCAATCACCAGATGTTGTGGCTTGTAGATTCAGATCCCAACGCTGGGCACCAGTCGTTGTGCTTGTAGATTCAGATCCCAACGCTGGCACCAGTTGTCGTGACGCTGGGGCTACGTCGACCCGGCCTTCACTTGGTAGCGTGCAGAGACTCGGGGTTGAAGTAGGATTGAATCTTCGAAGTTGGTGAAATATGTACAAGCAGGTTTAATGGCACTTTGAGAAACTTATTTACAAGATTATTTACACGAAAAAGAAGGGTACATCAGCAAAATGGCAAGCGTTAAAAGTTCATAGCGAGAAGCGACTGGATGAGCCGTTTACCCAGGGCCCAGAGCGACATTTCGTGCTCTGCAGCGTCCTTAAAAACCCCCTATGTCCAGCCCCTCTCTGAAGATGCTGACCAACCAAATCCAGGCACGCCCCTCAGGTATCGGCATCCAATCGAACACATCACTGCACTGATGGTCTGAAGCACTGACTGGTCCGGCATTCATTCGTTGGGCGTGATCACTTGTTGGCGGGAAAAGCTTGGGAACGGCGAGGAGAGGAGGTACATTTCTATTCTTCAGCAAAGAAACCACAGGCTGGTTCTGACAAGGGGTTTTACTTCTCAGAAACCCGAGTGCACGTGGCGCCGCATAGGGCTCCCAACATTGTCCCTTTTCGACAATTGCAAATCTTTCCTGCATTCCCGGGAAATCACTTAATGGCCGTATGAGTCATGCTCCTTTCTTGTCCTGCACGTCAGCGGACATGTCACTCTGTCGTCTCCTTTGGATAGGAGGCATTCATCACTGGAGGATAGCACTTCTCGACTGGAAGGGTGAACAAAAGAAAGAAAGCACTTCCTGCTATTTCCCGCAGGGGGACGTTTCTTTGTGTTTTTCCAGACGTTCTCTTGACAGGGTCAATTTGGCATTTGCAGGTTGTCCACAAAGCAAAACATGCTTACAAAACAGGATTCCTGGAAACAGGCTCACTTAGAGCCATTGGACCATCACCACATATTCACAAAACTTATCCATGCCCACAGGCGAACAATAGAGCGCGCAATTGCGGATGCTTGGTCGTAACATTGTGTCTGGCAGCGCCGACCTGCTGGGGGCGGGAAGGGAGCTGAGCGTTGGCGCCCGCCCGCAGCCAGCGTCGGTGGCGCCCCCTCCAAATCCCGCGCTTGTGCAAACTCATTCGGTGACACATATATGTAGGAGTAGCCATTCGTGACCTCACCAGTTCAGCGGAATGAGGCAAAAATGTTCACGCCACTTCGTCTTGGCTATTCGGCTAACAACTTTCCGCTCGTACAGTACTGCTCATGCTTAACGGGATCATTTAAAAAGAGAGCGACATTTATCTCAATTGGGAAACAATCTGCCGGTGTGACTCGATTTATGCATCAAAACAGTATCCTTTTACGTGTCTATACCACGCACGAGGGACGATATACAAACTCATTGGGATAGTTCTGTTGAACATGAATTAGGTGCTCCATTCAAGTTCACAGTTTGACACTGAGCAGCTTCTCTGATCTGTACTTGAGCACTATATAAGTGGCGCATATATAATAACTGCACAAAGCGTCCTCAGGAAAAAAATATGTGGGTGTTTAAGAATGGGGGGTTTAACATAGTGATAGAGTTTTTGCTTGTGAAACGTTTTATTTCCTGCAATCAAAGAGGACGCGTGCAGTGGAAAATGGTGAACGCTGGTCTCGGTTGATCAGCAGCACGAGTCCGGGCCGCCGCAAGTACCAGCCGCATCGCGACCACGGCGGGTCAGGGCCTTTTGGGTCCCGACCGAAGAGCACCCGAGAAGGAAGGCCTCCCAAGCCTCTTCAGTGGGGGTGGGATGAGAGTGGTTGCGCTTCATCGCACGTGGTGAGGGCATGTCAATTCAGTCCTCACTTTCCTCTCCATCTCACCCCCACTGAAGTGATAGAGCAAATGCTTTGAGTGTTGTGGCTATAGCCTATATAACAGTGCCTTTTCAATCCGCGGTTTTTCTTAACTTTATAACATTAATAATACTACCCCGCCGGGGTGGCGCAGTGGTTACAGCGGTCGACTACTGTTCCCAAAGAAGCGCGGGATAGAATCCCGGCCTCGGCGACCGCTTTTCGATGGAGGCGTAAAGCAAGGTGCTCGTGTGCTGTGCGTTGTCAGTGCACGTTAAAGAACCCCAGGTGGTCGAAATATCCCGAGTCCTCCACTACGGCGTCTCTCATAGCCCGAGTCGCTTTGGGACGTTAAACCCCACAAACAACCACAAACCCATATTATAATAGTAGTTTACAGGAACGGAAATTTGGCGCAGTATCTGTCATACATTTTCGGTGGACACCTAAACCGCGCCGTGAGGGAAGAGTTAAAAGGTGGGAGTGGAGGTGTAAAGAAGGAAAGAGGTGCCGTAAGGGAGTGCTGCGTAGAGATTTTAAACACCTGGGGATCTTTAACGTGCACTAACATCTCACAGCGCACGTTGTTGTTGTTGTGGCTGTAGGAAGAAGGAAAAGGAAATGCACGGGCCTGCTACTGGCTCTGTAGCTGAGCCACCTCCGCTGCCTCGTACCGACAGGAGAGAAAGTAGAGAAGAAAACATTAAACATGGCTTAGCTCTGCTATGCCTGGATATACGTAACGAAAAGCAGTGAGTACCTCGGGATTAGAAGTTAATTTCTCCAGTCTTCTGCTCCGTTCGTCAGCAGCTAAACTCTCCTTCGCTTCCATTTCGAGCGCGTCTAAGTTCACCGGCGTTCTATAATTCGTTTACAGAAAAGGAAAGGCTCAGCATCTGTCACTCGCGGATTACAAGAAGCGCCGCCCGGCGGTGTTGGAGGCACTCGTTACAACTTACCTCTTGGTCCTCATAGTTGACGGCAGATGGGTGATGTCACATCCTTGACCTTAATTGAGTGACTTAACTATTTTAGTCTTTGGTATTTTCAAATTGCGCGCCGATCGCAGTATCTGTCACGCGCGGAATCCCGCAATCATCCTCACAGTACACAAGCGGAGTTATGAGCGGCGCTTCAAGACCCGCGGCGTGGCACAGTGGTAAAGTGCGGTAAAGTGATTCCCGGATGGATACTAATTTTTGAAGCGAAAAGCTGCACTAGGCTAGTCAACATCGGAGTGAGCGTGGCATCGTCGTCAGAAAGAGTCACAGCTGCGCATGCGCAAAACAGCGTGACGTCAGAGGAGATGCGCACGTGTTCGAGCCGCCGCTGCCGCAGCTCTGCGAGAACCGCGTGACGTCAGATGACTGCCGCGCGCTGCTGCAGATACGCGGCTGTGGTCGGAGCGGTCGGTATATATGTAGGAGCTCTCTAAGGGGAGTGCAGGCGGCCATGGAAAAAGACGATGCTGAAGTGGTGGCGTGGAAATTGGCCGAGAAGGAACGGAGAAATGCCAGACGTAGGGCTCAACAAGCTGCTGAAACGCCAGAAGAGCGGGAGGCTCGCCTTGTTGCACGGCGACAAAGAGACGCTGAGCGTCTTTTGAGTGCGGCGAGCACGACAACTAACGAAGATTCCGAACGCAGAAAAGAACGATATAATGAGAGGCACCGAAAGAAACGAGCAGTGGAGACCCTTAAAGGGCCACTGTCCAGGGAAGGCCCTTTTAAGCAAAGGAGCCCAGTGTTTCGATCAGGTACCGGA
This sequence comes from Amblyomma maculatum, assembly GCF_055883805.1. Classification (NCBI taxonomy): domain Eukaryota; kingdom Metazoa; phylum Arthropoda; class Arachnida; order Ixodida; family Ixodidae; genus Amblyomma; species Amblyomma maculatum. The sequence continues at coordinate 6,074,708 of NC_139352.1, read as the reverse complement.
GATAGTCTGTGCGAAATGCTACAGTGACACGCGCGCCGCAAAGCATCGAAAATACAATTCAAAGCTCTCTCATGCTCTCCTCCGGGAAGCCAGCTTCCTCGTTTCCTGCGCTGGCCCGACGGGCCCCAATAATGACGTACGTACCGCGAACGACGTCCATTGGTCCGTCTCGCTGACTGACGGGAGAAGGGTGTCTACCGCTCGCTGCTCGCTTTTCCCTCGCCACGGCCAGACTGAATCCAGCGGCGCGCGCTCCCTCGGCCGTTTTTTTTTTTTTTTCGCGCTCGCGGAGTGCCACGCCCCACCTCCCGCCAAACGCGGAGGAGGAAGGGGAATTTGTCTTGCGGAGGCTAGACGACCTCGGGCAGGAGAGTGAAAAACCTTTGCGAGGGAACGGAAGGAGAGAAGCATGACAGAATCGGGTGATTGCGGTGGCTGTAACTGCGTTATTAGTTACTCTTTTCAAAAACATTTTCCGGCCTTGCGTTCTAGGGGCGAAGTCTCACAGTCACCGGGGATGAAAATATTTTCGACCGGAGGGTGGACAGTGGGCCTTTAAGCAAAGAGAGGAGCGCCTGGCGAAACGACGACGACAAGAGGCTCAAAGACGGCTTTCAACTACCATCAGTTTTAACAGCGAGCAGAGTGAAAGTGACGAGGCCATCGACGACGAACTGAATAGTCGCCGGTGTAGAGACTACACATTGAAAGTGTGAAAGCGCTGGTGCTACAATGATGTTTAAGACTGAGTTTGATGACAATCCGTTCGGTCATGTATGTGACGTCTGCGAAACACTGTGGCATCTACGAGATTTAAGACCGGTAAGTAATGCCATGCGCGTAACATGGCATCGCCGAAGCTTTTCTCTTCTGATATCCGGGCTTAACCGAGCTAAGCGCCAGCCATTTTTATTGCGAAAGCAATACACTTTCAAGCCTTCGCGGTGCGACGGCGGTGCACATGAAATGACCTTTCGCATGACCTCTGTGTGGCGTCACGCCTCAAAGCTGGGCGACCAACTCGCGCCGTCCGTGTGAGACGGCGGTGCGCATTAACGGCGGACTAACTCCCGCTCTCTCCGCCAGGAGCGCCACAGGTATAAAGCGACGACCGACTCGCGCCGTCCGTGAGTACGGCGGTGCGCATGACTACGACTACGAGTTTGGAAGGGTTATACCTGACCAATAAGGATGGCTGTCACCACTTTACTCATAGAGGACCCAATCCTGACAAGTTCCTCAGAGCAGAGTTTGAGCGGCTGGAAAAGCATAGTTGGGCCACTGCGTTTAATCGGTGCGAGGAACTACAAGCCAACAGTGAGGTCACGGTGGTCACATTGAATGTGAGATCACTTGGTGCCCATCAACACGACATAGCCACGGACCCATTGTTACTGTCAGCCCATGTTCTAGTTTTTACCGAGACAGGGTGCTCTCAGGATACTACCGTCTATATGCCTAGTTTCAAATTTGTCGGCGGGGCCAGGCCCAAACTAGAAATGCGGGGGTATGCATATAAGTGAGGCAACCTTTGGTAGCAACCGTAGTGACACCTCCAGTGCCGACGGGAAATGGGGAAGCAGTGTGTGTACAACTAAATGTTTTGGACTTAGTTGTGGCTAGTGTCTACATCTCACCGCAAACAGGAGAAGATGCTGCTCTTAACACCCTCGCCAACGGCCTGCCCAAGCGAACCGACAAAAGGATGCTGGTCTGCACGGGAGATTTCAACAAAGATCCCAGAAGAGACCCTCAGTTCATCGAGGCCTATAGACACCAAGTATTACCTTCAACTGTGCCCTCTGCAACCAGTCTACAACCCAATGGGAAAGCAGTCTGGACTTGGTCATGTACAGAAACGCGGATCGCTATGCAATTAGAAAAGTGCAAAGAGCCACTTCTTTACAGACCATCAAAGCGTCTTTATTGGCTTAAATAAAATTGAAACATAAAGTGACGCCATGTCGCATTCAGAGTGAATCATTGTATAACCACCACAGTCTAACCATAACAAGCATATCCATAAGCACCACCACCAGCCAAACATTAGCTGAACCTGGGCGTAGCCATGGGCATTGCTTTCGCAACCTACCGGGCTTAACCAAGCTAAGCCTCTGCCAACTTTTTTTTTTTTTTAGTGAAGAGGAGTCGCACACCTCTTAAGCGTTGCTAGGCAACGCCGGCAGAGCTTGGTGAGGGGGCTGCGCATTTGGCCTTGTCTGTGACGTCACGGCTTACTCAAAGCTCAGCTCTAACCCTCGTAGTGAAGCATTTCGCTGCAAACACCTGCGCCTCTCCTAGTGACGTCACTCGGCGAGTTCGCACATGCGCAGCTGTGGCTAAAAGTGATCACACGCACGCCAGACCCGGTGTTGACTAGCCTAGTGAAGCTTTTCTCTTCAAAAGAAGTGGGAGAGAAAGAAGCGCGCCGCAACAGCCGTTGACCACCACCTAAGCGATGGCGGGTGCAATGACGGCCTAAACAAATAAAATCTGTGGCAGGCTAGCCCCCGCAGCCCCGTAGGGCCAGGAACAGCCCTTCACCCCTACCCCTCTCTCCGGCCGTTTCGCCTCCATCGAAAGCTATGAAACGCAGCACCGGCGGTCGGGATTGAACGCCCGTACTCCGGCACAATAGTCGGGCAATCTTAACCACTGCACCACAGCGGCACTAAATAATTGGTTCACAGGAAGGGATCGAAAGGCGCTAATAGAATTGGAAAAACTGATTGATTTATAGGAAGGGAAAGGGCGCGGTAACTGTTTCACTTGTTTTCTGTGACACCTCAACCGTGCCGCAAGGGAAGGGCGGAAGGTGGGAGTGAAAATAGAAAGAGAGAAAGAGGAGCCGTACTGGAGGGCTACGGAGTAATTTCGACCACCTGGGGATCGGATTGGATTGGAAAACATTTATTCACCGGCAGAAAGTGGTTCAGAACTTCAAGGTGAGTTCTTGGTCGCGCTAGATGGCCGTCAGCCCGTGGCTAACCGCGACCTCGTTGGCTCCACTGCCCGGAGTTGGATCTCCGGGTCAGAGCTGAGCAGCACGGCCTCCCACTTCTCGGAAGTTAGGAGCTGAATTAGGTCCGAGGGAGGTGGATCCTCCGGACAGTTCCACAGGATGTGGTCTAGTGTGGCTCTGTCGCCGCACGTGTTACACTGGGGGGAGTATTGCCCGGGGTACATGAGCGAAAGTACCGCCGGGTTGGGGTGGGAATGGGTTTGCAAGCGACGCCATGTGGTCTCCTGGGTCTTCGTGAGCGATTTATGCGGTGGAGGGAAGATGCACCTTTCGAGGCGAAAGTGGTGTGTTATGTCGTGAAACGAGGTCAGGCCATCTTTTGAGAAACTCGGGTCAGAAGAGCCCACTGCCCGGCCGACGAAGCCTCGGGCGTAATCGTGGGCTGCCTCTTTCCTCGGGTTCTAGGGGTCTCGGATACCTAGTCGAGCGTGCGAGCCTCCTAGTACAGCAGAAAACTCCGTCGCATGCCAGCTAAGTTTATACGTTCATGTCTCGTTCATTTTAGATCGCTTAATTCGATCTTCTAGCTGAATGAAACTACCTTGACCCTGTAAAAATCAAGCTCTGTAAAATACCTGCTCGTAATTCCAGCTTCGAATCACTCAACAGATTTCGAAAGGTTTTCCACGTCGACCAGACGCGTGGTTCCTCCCACTCAGCTAAGCTTTTCCAGTAGACCTAGGGTGCCTCGATCGAGGCACCCTAATTAGACCTCGCCCGCAGCGCCACGCGCCTAAGCATGTAGGCTCCCTGTACGCGCCCGCTTCCTTTCTGAGAACTCCAGCGCGGCTCGAGCTTACAGCGATCCGCCGGGGAAAGTGTCAAAACACTATTTACCCGGCGCACTTTATGCGGTGCAGAGGGAGCTACAGCTTCGCGTGCGGTTTCGCCCGCCAAAACAAGCCCCTCAATAAGCGTTTCCGTCGTCTGCGCCGCTTCCACGCTTGCAGAAGACCGGACGCAGACTTGGGATCGTCTGCTACGCCGCTCGCACTGTTTACAAAAAGCGCGTGCTCTTCTCTTTTCCTGCTGCGCGCTGTAAAAGTAGCGAAAAATAAAAAAGTGGTATTTTGCGTGTCCCTTATCCACTGAGACGGCTCCTCGCTGTCTCTAGTCCCCGTAAGTCTGGGTTACAACGTCTTGTTTGGCTCCGACCTACTCCACGCGCGACGTGCGCGTATGGGGCGGCTGGCGCGTCCAGACGAAGCGGCGGGCCATTCAGTCATGGTCGCCGTCTAGACCGGACGGAAGCGGCGGCGCAGCGCCCCCTCTTTCCCTCCCCCTTTGTTTCTCGTCTCTTTGCGCGTCTGCTGCTGCTGCTTCGTCCGTGTTTACGATCCCGTTAGCCCTTCGCTCTGCTCCTAGGGAAGGAAGCCTGACTCAGTGGTGGCGACCGCAGGCACGGCCCAACCCCAGCGGAATCCTGTTTGCGAACGGATCAGGAACGCGTGCCTCCCACAGGCTGGCCAGCAGACTTCAGAGAAAGGCTGTGACCCTCTCGCCCGCCTTCAGTGCGCACAATCCTCGCCAAATAAGCCTTTCGTGGCCGCCTACGCGCTCGCCGATCTGAGCCATCGGAATGGCCTGGCGCGCCTACATTCCCTGGTCCTCTCTCGCCGTCTGCTGGTAACTTGTTGCAGACTACCGCCGCCTCGATCGAACACTGACGGTCTTTCTATTCTGCTACGCGACACTCTGCTTCAAGTGTACGCGGCGTACAACTGCGAGTTGACCTTGGTTCCAGACCAGTTACGAAACTAACCGCCGTAGCAACTCAAACCCGCTACAAACACTGTCAAATTTCGAAAATCTGGTGGTGGCGGGCTGCGCAAAACACCTAATAATAATAATAATAATAATAATAATAATAATAATAATAATAATAATAATAATAATAATAATAATAATAATAATAATAATAATAATAATAATAATAATAATAATAATAATAAAAATAATAATAATAATAATAATAATAATAATAAAATCTCTACACACAAGAACACAAGAAGGGGTACAAGCGCTCACTCGCGAGTGGCAACTGAAAGGTTCTATTTGGAAGCTTCAATATATATACACACACCTCTCTGCCTTGATCGAAATAACTCTCATTCATATACAGTAGCCATAGTTTGATTTTGACTAATGGGACAGGGAAGTTCAATAAGGATGTCACACAACGTTGGTCGGTTCACGGGAAGGGAAAGGCGCAATATCTGTCACACTTGCTCTGTGGACACCTGAACCACGCCGTAGGGGAATGGAGGAAGGTGGGAGTGAAAGTGCAAAGAGAGAACGGGGAGCCGTAGTGGAGGGCTACGGAGTAATTTCGACCACCTGGGGATCTTTAACGTGCGCTGACATCGCACAGCTAAAGTGCTCCCGATTAACTTTTTTTATTTTATTGACACTTTCGGACGGTGGACCGACCTTCAGAATCCCAATTGAAAATTTTACCCTGATGAACGGTCCATCGTCCGAAACTGTCGGTAAAATAAAACAGAACAATCGGAAAAGTTGTGTGAAATCCGTTATATATGACACACACACACACACACACACACACACACACACACACACATATATATATATATATATATATATATATATATATATATATATACGTTGTTTTTTCTTCTACTTTGTTTCTAATTATCTTTCCCCTAACAGATTACATTACTAATTTCTGTGATTATCCAAGTAAACATTAAAAAAAAAAGACATAAATTACCATCCCCAACGCTTTCCTTGGCCTCGCCGACTGTTGGCTTCTTTCCTTCATATATATATATATATATATATATATATATATATATATATATATATATATATATGCCCTATTCTGTTCGGCCTCCGCTATTGTACTGGATCCTAGTTGTGCTTTCTGCTGCATAGCGGCCATACATGTTTTACCGGATAAACATAATATTTATTGCCTTATAAACCCTTTCAAGGGTACTGTGGCTCGTAGTTATAAAAATAGTGGGAAACTAGGATACGTGCATTGCGTCCAAGTTTTTGAATCTGAAAACGGTGCTCAAGAAGCAAGCTGCAAAACATCATCCGCAATCAATTTGTACTTAAGCATTATGCATTACTGAGCGTGACAGATATACAGAGCAGATCATTCGAGTAGAAGATAGCTGCCCTCAGGGGCTACCAGGAGAGTTCATTGCGGCCTCGAATGCGCTCCGGCTGATATTTCCGCTCCTGACCTCGATTTACTGTCATTTCGAGCTCTTATCTGGCGCGCGGTAGAAGCCCGCAGATTGCGCATTTTCAGCGTAACGTGTGCCCATTACCAGTCGCCAGCATTTGATGACTGCAAAATGCGTGTGGCTACCGATTTTAATCTTGCTTGTGAAGAGTTCCTACACCGCAGACACCCCTTCGACTGTGGAAGCTGCGCAAAACTTGACAAATATAGAGATGCAGTCCATGACTTATATGAGTTACAAAAGGGCATACATTTATTTAGCACATTTGTAGCTTATGGAGCTGTACGATTTTGAATGGCTTTTTCAGTTGTATGGGCAACGTGATTCTGGTTGAGAACAAAACATGCGCAGTAAAAGAGCATGCTTCAGTTACGCTACTTTCCCGCTAGGGTATAGCACATGCACAGTTGTGCCATGAAAGGGCGGGCTGGTTTCTGTTTCGTGAATTTCTCTGTCATCTCATGTTTTTGTCATACGTTTCCACCAAACCTTAAAAATGATTTCCAATATGTAGCCACTTGCTGCAAATTTCCGAAAACAGCTTCATCGGCAGCCCATTTGCGATATGCCTGCTGAACTAAGCATAAAACAATATTGCAATGATGGAACGGAGTAAGAACACACAAACGCCCTCCCTAGTACAGCAAGAAGGTGAGCGACAGACACAAGCGGCAACCTTATTTGCCCCGTCCTATTTGTCGTCTGGTAACTTTCTTCTTACTCTTGTCTGTGCACCAAGTCACCAATTTGCCCAAGTTTCCTCTTTATTGATGCAAACTCTGCATTGAGAGGAACACGTTAAGAGAAACAAAAAGAACACCTCTGGCCACTGGTACCGGCCTATTCTTGCTGAAGCAACTGAACACTGCTTTTATATTTTCACTCTTCATCTTCCTAAATTCAATTTGCACCTTACTATCTCCCCACCAACCTGTCCAAGGGTACGCTTTTCAAGAATTAGCATGTTCAAAAACCGTTCTATCTTGGGTCAAATAGAACACCGCCACTGCAACGGAGCCGGGTGCCTTATCTGCGTCGTCCGCAACAACCGCATCGCCGCGCGCGCTCGAAAACGTCACGTGTAGTCTTCTTTCATCCATGCCCATTTCGGCAAGGAGCTCGCTGAACTGCCGCAGGCCAAAGAATGGGGCAGCATTCGCGTACGGCTTCCCTGCGTGTTTGCCACCTGCATGACATCGCCGAGTAGAAACGCCGTCGTCTTTGAACGGCTTCTGTACCTCACCACACCATCTCCCCATCCACATACTTTTTTTTTTTTTTTTTTTTTTTTTTTTTTATAGCGTTCTATTCATTCCTCCGCACGGTGCGGGACGTTATTGTGAACGTGAGCCTACAAAGCAGGATGCTGCCACTTCTGTACGTGAAGTGAGGTGCGCGCGGGGGTCAGAGTGGGACTGAGAGGTGCGGAGGGGTTCCTTGATGCAACCTGAACGCGCTGGTCCGGCAGGAACGGGGCGGGTTCCTTTCCCGCCAAAAAAGAGCTCGGCCGCCGCCGCCAAGCAGATGGCGCGGCGGTGAGGCCCCCCGAAACGCGGATGCTGCTGCTGCGGAGAGCGGGAGGCGGTGGAGAACAAAAAAAAAAAAAAAAAAAAAAAGCGCCAACTGGCAAGGTCAAGGACCTCGGCGGCCCAGTGTGGCGTCAGCCTGCGAAACCACGCCGCTGCAGCGGCGCGAAACTTTTTTGGCGGGAACCACGGCCGCTAGCGCTGGCGCATGCGCAGTCAACGCGCTTGCTTTCCCACACGCCCTTGTGCAGAGCAGACGGTACACGATTTAGAAGAGAGAGAAGGTATGCTAGCGCCATCGTTCGCCGTCTGCTCACATTACATCGCAGCGCGTTTTTCTGTCTTGTCCTCGCGACCATGGTGCTGAGGCTGGAGCACGAAGACGAGAGCATTCGAGTGTTATTTCCTTTCCATCTTTATTTCTAGATCTCCTGTTTGGTGTAACATAGATTGCGTCCGCAGGTCGTTTGCGTAGCAAACGGCATCGTCTGTGAACCCAGGAGGCGATGTGAACGAAAGCGAAACGCGTGCAAGCGTGTCAGACGACGTCTCACCGTCAGTATCTTGTCGGTCGCTGATTGGCTCTGGTACGCTCTTGATTGTTCGCGCCATTTTCTTATTACATAATACGGTCCATTACGTTGTTGTAGGCGACGATCTCAAGGTAAAAATATAATTCTCCATTTTTCCTTGTTGCGGTTGTAGATGGCGCAAGTGACAGAGAAAGGACGAGAGGAATGAAAGGAACTCAAAAAGAAAGCGAGGTGGGCTCCAAAACCTGACGGCGCTCTTCTTCCCACGAGTGCTGCGCCTGAATCTTGATTTGCTCACTTTTGATGTAATATTTTCTAGTCCGCGTTTTCCCAGGCTCCTGCACTTCGAAAAGCTAGAAGGAAATTAAATCCTTTCGCAGTTCCAGAAAGGCATGAGCGGCCGTGCTTTCGAGGAAGACGGAAGAAAGAAAGCTCGTTGTAGGCGACGCAAGGCTTAGCGCTTTTCGCGAGGGTCTTGTGGCCATTTCATACCACTGTTCGCCGAGTGATTCTGGGACATATGCCGCTGCCTGTTCCAAGTACGGCGTCATTCATAGGAAAGCGCGCATCCCGTCTGGTGATGAAGACGGCTCGTTGTTAATTTTTGTCTTGTTTAAAGCGAAACATGACACCTCCCGACACGGCCACGACAAGCAAGGAAAGAGCCTTGCCTTGCGTTGGAATTCCCGGACATTGTGAAAGTAAGGTTTCTTTTGTCTTCATAACCGGTGATTACCACAGAGTGTCACGTGATGGTAAGCAGTGATGGTGAGCATTCTCCTAATACTGTTCACAACAGCGCAAAACCAATTAACTAAAAAGAGAAATGTAAAAAATTGGAAATAAAATTTAAAATACAATTAAAAAGAGACATATGAAAAAAAGAGAGTAATTAAAAAGAAAATTGAAAATAAAGATTAAAAAGTGAGAGGGAGAATTAATAACAGGTATGTATTAAAAATAAATTCTATCTTTTTTATAGCTTCCCGCGGTAGCCGCAAATTCTTAGCCAAACCGATAGGATTATCTTTATAATGTCGGGATGATCACCGTGCCGTGATCCTTAATTACTGACGCCTTATTGTAATACTGAGAAATTTCGGGAGATACTTAAGCTTGCCTATTTATCATAAGGGTCGCTTCTTGCTAAAGCCCACAAAAAACAGAGAAAATGCTTCCAGACGAGAATCGTCGGCACATGAAAAATGTATGCGCCATGTGTTTTGGCGATGGTGCATTAATCCGACACACCGCCATGTGACAGCGCTCACACGTGCTATGCGTACTTTTATCAACGATTGTACGTTTTACTCATTTATTTTTCACCGGAAAGCATACATCCAAACAATCGAAGCCGGAGCGATGATTATAAGCATGTTTTCATCTCATTGACTATGGTGACATGCAGCTCTTCTCGCAAACTGCAAATTTCCTCCAAATCTTTGAGCTCTTATGAATCGCACAACTCTACGCGGTTCGTCTTCGGTGAACGCATACGCAGTTTCCTCCACAAATAACCCGAACACGTTTCCCTAATAGTCTTAATCCCGGAGGCATTCAAGGAAACAAATAAGTGATATGTAATTGTGATATTTTCAGGCTGGTGCCGAATACGGCAGACTTTTTTCGCTATTGTCGCGAAGAACACTTGTTAATGAGTACCTCTTGTCAAAAAATGCAGCAGTTTGCGTCAGTCTTGGAGCAAGTCAGGGCACTTATAAAATTGATGTGAACCACACCCGACGCATTGTGCTGAATTTCATGCTCAACTTATAAGTTTTATAACATATTTTTTGGCTTTATACATCATACTGACATGTGAATGCATGATTCAAGATTCAATTGCGATAGACTGGGCCACGTGGGGGAAACATAGACGACACGAAACAAGGGAAATCACGCTTCTTTAGAGGCTCGTGCGCTGGACAACATGCTGTAACTTAGCTAGATTCCTCAAATCATTGTCCACTACATACCGCACACAATATACTTTCTAGGTATTAATTATAGAGCCACGCAGAATCTCCTTTCCAGCCTTTTTGACAGCTTAATGGGTCCCATATGTCCTTTTGCTATCCCCCTGTATTATGTATGCATATCTTGATATGGACCTGCCCATTTGCATCCTCCCGTAAAAAAATACCATATAGAAGCAAAGATACGGAGGAAGTAGATGACGGCGGAAGAGGCATATCTCCATGCATCTTTTATCAGCACCGTGGTCACAAATCGTCAGGCGTTATCTACAGAATGCACGCCATAGATAGACGCGCACTCAGCTCAGCTTGACCGCCTTCCTATGCGGCACCTGGAACTTACTCTCAAGGAACGCCCGTTGTGTACATATATCCATCGGTGTGACGAAATGTCACTAAGCGGTGGAAGGTTCCCGGGTCTTGGAGAAGCAGTGTCAATGCGTCGCGTATGACCGCATGACACACTTATCATCGGCGCCATCGTGTTTACGTCTGGGCGTTGCAAGGTCAAAGCCGCGCTGTGAAGGGAAGGGAGGGGGGGCAGGTGCGCTTGTAAACAAGTCCTGTAACCCAGCTCCTGCCAGCATTGCAACAGCGTCGTATATTTAGCAGTGGCACGGCGTTCATTTCGCAATGTGACGGCGGCAGCCGCGCCTGCGGGTCCATGTATCACCCACGGAAGTGTTTCCCCCGCTGGAGTTGTATGCAGCGCAGGTTCCTGTGGAAGCAGGCTGGCCAAATAGCGAGCACTGTTAAGAGCAGACCTTTAGCAACGCTCCAGGGTGACCTGTCGACAGGACGTCCTTTCTGCTAGCCACCTTGATACCGTGCACGCAGCAAACGATTTGCCATGTATCAGCTATAGGCTTTGACCCTTTAGCCAGTGGGTCGAACTCTCATTAGAGCAACCTAGCAGGTGGCCACTTTGCCACAGTGTTATACGCAGTGAACGCTGATACGCCAGAACTATGACCTGCCAGCCAGCGGGTTATCCTGTTAGTACCTCGCACCTGCCAGTTAAGTCACCATGGTGCAGTCAGCTGATCAGTCGTTCAGCAGGCCCCCGCGGTACAGCTATCGTCCTGCAGCAGGTCACCCTGGTACAGCGCATGCAGGCAGCATTGTGTTCATGCGAAATTGCGTCAGAAGCAGTCCAAGACGTGCAAGACTCGATCTGCTCAACAAGTGCGAAAAAAAAAGAAAAAAAAAAAAGGCTTCTTTCCTGACGTGGTCCAAAAGAGTTCTAATTATTCAGCTTTGTTTACGGGATCAAAATTCTAGGATGGCATCATGTCCTATATAGAATTACCATCTCGAATTGTAATTCTAGGATAGATGGGTCCAATGAGAAAAACTCTAGGATGGTCACCAAAGTATATATGCTAACGATAATTAAGTCCTAGAATGGGTGCTCCCATCAACGTCTGCGCATTGCATCAAACTTTTCCTTTTTGTCTATCTTCTAATCGTTATTTCATCTATTTTATTTTCTGCTTATTATGTTACCGTTTTTTCTCTCCATCTTTTTTCCGCCAGGATTACGTCGAATCTAGTCAGTATCATGAGCGAAATCCTCAGGTTCCTTTATTTATGGCACATCTTGTGTGACTCAAATGGTGTAGCAACTACCAGGCTTACGACAAACAATGGGGCGAGCAGTGGTAAGGAACGTACCTTTGGTGGAGATTTCTGAGATCCCGCGTAGACGGCGGTGCTATTGTCAGTGCGCCTTTTCCTCCTGTTAATTTTGATGCTGGATGACGCTGCGAACAGGGGTCGCAAAGCTCGAGCGACGCGAAACTCGAACCACTGCGCGGTAGGCAGACGAAATCACGTGGCAGAGGGAAGGGAGTGTTGTTGCGTGTAAAAGAACGATGCTGTCCCACGGTGGATGGACACCTGCAATACGCCGTGAGTGAAGCAATGACGGTGGAAGAAAGTCACCCCTGGGGAGGGCCATTTAATTTCAACCACCTAGAGTTATCAAGCGCGCTCAGAGACGAGAATGACGGTTGTACCAACGCCAGCGCAACAGGGTTTCATCCCCTTTCCAGTGCTCTCCGATGGCTCTTACCTAAACAGATTTGCGAGCTTGGACTAATCTGCATCACAGCTCCACGTTTCTAGCATTTTCAAAACAGGGGTGGATCGAAGAATACCCCCCTGTTCTCTTCGATTGTCGGACTAATAAGTGCGGTCGTCGCGCAGTGCGATGCTGGGCATTATAATAGAACCTTGGGGGGAGGGGGGTACACACCAAATTTCGGCCCTGGCTGTACTTGTGTTGCCTGCGGTGGACAACACTACGAACTCTCAGGAAGACAGCCCGCCTGGAAAATGCCTGGTATACATAGGGTTTTGACGTTTGTATGCTGGTAACGGTATAGTGGGTGCCAAAGGCTCTTCCGGAATCAATGCTGCGATGTTAGAAGAGGCGCCAGCGCAGGTTAAGACGAGTATGGTATAAAGCGTCCCGCGCTGTGCTGGATAATGCCCCGGTGAAGACCGTCAAGCGTCAGCTTTCAACCCCCTTCCTCCTCACTGGCTGTTTACAAACTAAACGAACCCGCCCTACAAAATTCTCCAAACAGGAAGTGTTTCAAGTTCAACAGCACCGCTGCCGGAACCAGAACAAAAAAGCGTTCGTTAGAACAGCGTATATACCTTTCGCTCGTGCTACAGTGTGTTAGTGCACGGTTCATACACGTAGTGCTCAAACAGCTGCATCCTGTTTCAAATTTACGCGCGGACGAATTGAATCGAGTAAGAACCACGCGTTCTCGCATGTTATGGCATGTCTTTCAAGACTGCGTACGTCCGCCCTTGAAACCGCCGCTGGCCCGGGCGTATACGCCGCACAGAACTGGACCGTGAGCCCGCGGTGGTGCCTGCCGGAAGCCCCGGAATCTTGGCCCGGTTCGCCCAGGTGGAACCTCTCAGGAATCCGTCCAGCTCCTTTCGCAAGAGCAAGAAGGGCTCATCAAAACAAAGCGTTCCCAAACCAGCACCACCTTTCCCGCGCTCTGCTCAAGCCTGTGCGCGTTAACGCACGTATGGGCGTGTGCTCACCCGCGATTTCCTCCAAGGCCTGCGCTCTGAAAAGACAACGCATGCCACATAGGCATGACTCGCATCAATCTTGAGTGCCTTGCTCTCTCCTTCCCCTCGCACACAAGCGGTCGGCGTCTCCGAGTCGCGACAATGCACCCACACGAGCGAGCATGATCCGCTTTCTTCTTTCGGGGCCGAGTCGAGCGCCAAGCCGGCCTGTGTATATGCGGCCGAGTCGGCGAGCAAACATAGAAAGTGGATTGCTCAAAATCCCGGGGTCTGGGCCCTCGGGATCCAGATCTGTATCGCGCCGTGGCGGCGCCGTTCCGCAAACGGCATGGCCCCTGGGTCTGAAGGCTGCTGCGGCACCGCTGGTTCTTCCTGTTTGCCGTAGGCTGGATGGCGGCCCAGCTTGCTGGCACCGCGGGTTGTCGAGTCACGAGGCCCATTCGCGCTAGTTTTTCTTTGCTTTGGCGTTTTTATTGTTATTCGCGACCTCTTTGCTACTACGGCCTACTGGATTAGTTAGAGCCGGTTACGTTGTAATACTATTACCAAGCCCCGAGAAATTTTCTGCTGGGCCAGGCGTCATTTGGGCTCGTACGTGAACTTGGCAATAGCCTCTTCGCGAGGCTTTCCCCTTCCCCTTCTCATCAAATTGTCGCAACTAGTAGCAGCTCTTTTTTGTTTTTTCGCAGTGATATACGCGTCGCACATCGTTTTTTAAGGTGTCACCGTCGAAGTAGTTAGTCTGAAGAAGTGATATGGGGTCAGCCGCAATCGACAGCTTATTACTTCATCTCAATAAAAGTAGCAGTGATGGTTCAACTTGACTGAACTCACAACTGCGGTGTGCCGTGATGACGTTTTGACCAATTAATGAAGCCGCGTTACCCGATGGCCCACATGGGAATACGCTGCCCGCGGCCACGGGATCCGAGCCGATGTTTTGTTTAGGGTTCTGAGAGCTAGACTGTTTTTCTGAGGAGGGTTTTGAAAGGAATTGAAAGGCAGCTTGATGGAGGTTTGATCATCCTCCCTTCTTCACTTTCGAGATGTTTCGCATTTTCATTTTTTTTTTTCTTTTACTGCGAACTCCACGAACGAATAGTCAAGGCAATGCTGTCTTCTTTCTTCTAGCTTTCGTGTAAGTGTAGAAGCAAATGCAGCCACATTTGTAACGTTCGCGATTCTTAACCTTTGTCTGCAACATACAGACGCCTATACGGCAAGTCTATTATTTATTTATTTTTTTATTTATAGATACTGCGATCCAATACAGATCAATATCAGTGCCTACAATGACGGCTCTACGCTTGAATTTGTTTGCCGCGTTTTAATGAGAGATCATTTCTTGAAACATGGGTGGCGTGGACTGGAATTGTGGACAGTTTGTGTCCGCGCGAACTGTCAATAGAGAAAAGAAAAGAAACAACAGTGCCGCGCGCCTTTCCAGCCCGCGCGCCAGAACGAATGGGTCAGCTTCCCTGACACGAGAACACTATATGCTAACGCGGCAGCCGATCACGCCTGGAGTAAAACTGCATCACACTCGCCCACTGTGCAGTATAAACATCATCGTTTCCGTCACGTTCCATCTGCGTCGCTCCTTTGTGCAACCTAGGTAAGTACTCTATACATATACGCCTTTCGGCCGAGTGCGGGAGAGGTCCGCTAGCGAAGTGCCGGGCGAATCCACCAGGCGGCGTGATAGAACTCGCAATGCTTTCGTATTACTGCGCATAAGCGGCGAGTACACCCCTGGGAGTTTTTCTTTTCTTTCTTCGCTCCTATATGTATTATTCTTGAGCTCGAATTGAAGTGACAATATTTCCACCTGTTTTGTTTTTAATCTTATCAGTTTATGCTCAGTCACAGCATGCAGCTTGCGCAATGATGGTTGCTCAACGGCTTTTGCGCGCAAAAACCTAGCTTCCATTATGTTTTTATTTTTTTTCCTGGACCCAACATCGAGAAAGAGGGCATGCGTTTGCTGATGCACACTGTCACTCCCTTACGGCTGCTAAATCATTGTCGCGGGGTGCGACACACTGGAAAGCTTCTAATTTCGACAACCTCGGGACCGGCAATGTGCACAGATATCTGGGGCTCTGCAACTAATGTCCCACGTATATTTAAATGTACTCCATATTTTACCGTGACAGCTGTTAAGACCCATTCCCCATTCTGCACAGTTATTCGTTCACGCACCGCCACGCCTCACCGCATACTGACTATACGACACACACACACACACACACACACACACACACACACACACACACACACACACACACACACACACACACACACACACACACACACACACACACACACACACACACACACACACACACACACACACACACACACACACACACACACACACACACACACACACACACACACACACACACACACGTCTATTTGTAGAGGGGTCCCACCCACACCCCACCATAGAAAATATATATATATATCGCGTTCCCCAACACTAACACCCGTTACTGGATCTCGTGTTGCACTGCGGTAACCGCTGGTTTTCTCTCTTTTTCTTTTATGATGAAAACGGCTAACTGATCTTTATGTAAGTGAATAGGGTCTAGGCAGTGAGGTCATCTGCCCTTACCTATACTGCATATGGCCCCGCCGTGGTTGTGCTGTGACCAGGAAGCTGGACTGCTCTGCCCGCTGGAGGATGCGGGATCGAATCATGGTCGTCGCGCCCGCTTTTCGATAGAGGCGAAAAGTAAGGCGTCCGTGTGCTGTGCGAGGTCAGTGCACGTTAAAGAACCGCACGTGGTCGAAATTTCCGGAGCCTTCCACTGCGGTGTCTCTCATAGGCTGAGTTACTCCGCGACGTTATACTCCATAAACCAAACAAAACCTATAGTAAATGCTTGTTGCATAAATGTTCAACACAACGCACATCTCAAGAGTACGTGTTTCATATAATTTTATTTTTTTCCCTCGATTTTCGTGGGAAGTCTGCGGCTAAAAGGCCTGACAAAGGCCCCACACCCCCTTCAGCAGCAGCTGCAGCAGTATGTCTGCCGCCTGGAGTAAAACAGGTTTTGAAGAAATGTACAGAAAACAGATAACAATAATATGCAGATAACGCATACCTATGTACAGATAATAAATATATGCTGAAAACTACAAACTGTAAACATCACGGAATATGTACGCACAAAGAACTTTCTTAGAAATGTAAGTACTATATAAGACAGGGCTACAACACCTTAGCAAGAAAAACAAATCAAACGAGTACATCTACAAACATAAAGTATTTAATCCGTTGTACACACTCATAAGCCTGGAAGCATTTACATACACACTTCTGGAAATTAAAACCCACACTCCTACAGCGCGCATGCTGATATGCAGATACAGATGGTGCTTGCACAAGTCGAAAGAAATACCTAGCAAATACTGATTCAGTAAATATAATACATATATTTGGGTAGTTTTTGAGATTGTTTTCTAAAACTATGTTGTACAGAACAGAAGTTTATCAAATGTCCTACTTTGTTTATTCGACAGACTTGAATAAAAACGTTTGTTTCCCTTGGTTTCACCTAACCATAGGGGTATTCGTTATATTACGTCTGAAACGCGATTAGAGGCGCTTAATTGCTAGTTGGTGGGATAAGTTATTTATTTATTTTTTTTTTTCTGAGCAAATGAAGGTAGCTTCATCCGGTATAGATTTAAATGGTCCGCACGAATTATAAAAGGGTCAAGCAGTTCTGAGGTTTGTAGCTGGCCCATGGCAGTTAGAGAATAAGCAGTGCACCCTTTTTTGTAGAACAGTTATTATTTTTTTGTAATTGGTTTTATTGGTGGTTCCCCATATCATTGCCCCATAACAAAGCTTAGCGTAGCTTTTTTATTTTTTTTTTAGAAAAAGCACTGTGGTAATTATTTTCTGAGCCACAGTGGCGCACGATAAAGATGCGTTAACACAACTATGATTATGTTGGTTAACTCTGCTAAACAACTCATTAACTACAATAAGCCTTAGAAATACCGGTATAGTTATTCATTTATTTTATTTACTTGCGCACAACGCATCGTAACCATGCACCGTGTACTAGCTCAAAGTCTCGCTCCCCCCGAGCTCGTCCTGCTAACGGTATAAGCGCACGGACACTGCCTTCGCCGCGCTACCCTTGACCTTGGAGAGCACAGCGGCACTCTTTATCCGGCTTCGGTTGCGCAACGATGGCCCCCTCCTCCAGTTCCCCCTCTCTTGTTTACTGCCTCTCTGAGGAGGACGAAGCACTGCGGCACCTGCCGAAGAATACACCGGCGCCGTTACGCCAGCTCCGAGCAGGCGCTGTCCCAGTGCCTGAGCGGCTAAATTTAATGCACCGCACTGTTCGGGGCCCGTGGATGCCGGAACGCGCGGGGCACGGCGCGAGCGGAGCGGCGTCGCCTCTTATTTCACGGGGTGGCTCCTGGAGTGACGTCCACTTTGTTCCCCTTCACATCATCGTAACTATCAATCACCATCACCATTAAATTGTCATCACCTATATAGACCATCTCAATCTTGCCTTTAAGTCAGTGGGCGGCACCGTCAATGCGAGTCTTGTTTTTCCTTTTCTTTTTTTTTTCAACATGCCTTCATACCCCGTCCCCGTGAAAGCCGGGAAGATGTGGTTTCGTACTTTGCTTAGTGATCGTTTACGTGGCTGATTACGTGGCTGATTACGTAGATTTTACCTTTTTTTACCTTTTTTTACCTTTCTTTTTACCTTTTTTTACCTTTTTCTTTTTTTTTAACATGCCTTCATCCCCCGTCCCCGTGAAAGCCGGGAAGATGTGGTTTCGTACTTTGCTTAGTGATCGTTTACGTGGCTGATTACGTGGATTTTACCTCGCAATCGGCTGCCGAGCCGCGCGAGACGCTCCTGGTGTTAGCGTATACACTAGAAAAGTCGTCTCGTGAAGACTTGCATGTGATCCACGTTTTACGCTCGACGATAGCCAAGCCAAGCGTATTCGAGATATTTAATATCATCATCAGGGGCAATGCCGGAGAGGAGGAGGGTTAGGGGGGGTCCGGTGGCAGTCAGAACACCCCTGAAATTTTCAGCGTCGCATTCCTCCCTCATTTCGGCTTTTTTTTTTTCGTCCATTTTCTTTTCGGACGGCGGTGTAAACACCCCACGAAAATTATTTCTGGCTACACCATTGATCATCATCCTCATCAGCACTACCATAATCA
The DNA here is from genome assembly GCF_055883805.1 of Amblyomma maculatum. Lineage (NCBI taxonomy): Eukaryota > Metazoa > Arthropoda > Arachnida > Ixodida > Ixodidae > Amblyomma > Amblyomma maculatum. The sequence goes on along the minus strand of NC_139352.1, from coordinate 6,056,152 downwards.
CCTTCTTCGTTATCACTATAGACTTCCCAATTCTTTATCTAGCTTTCTGCCGCGTCCTGTAGCTGCAACGAGCTGCCAAAAAATCTCAGGAAATAATAAAAAAAAAAGTTGAAAAATATTAATAAGTTACGTAACTATACTATCATTCTATACTCAAGTGCGAACCTTTTGCCTAATATGGCCCTAAGAGAAGTCGAAAAACTGAACGAAATCGCGTCACTCGTAGAGCTGTCAGGCGCACTGCAATAGGATACCGAATCCATCCCATTCTCGCCGCGTCGTGTGCTGTCATGTACGACTCAGCAGCAGCGCGTATTCGATGAACTAAAACACAGTATGCTGACGTCATAACATATTGGCCTTTGTGAAGAACAGTGACCTAAACACGAGATGACATTGTAGCGTTTCCTCTATGCGGTGTCGTGACGCTGGGGCTACGTCGACCCGGCCTTCACTTGGTAGCGTGCAGAGACTCGGGGTTGAAGAAGGACTGAATCTTCGAAGTTGGTAAAATATGTACAAGCAGGTTTACTGGCACTTTGAGAAAACGTATTTACAAGAATATTTACATGAAAAAGAAGGGTACATCAGCAAAATGGCAAGCGTTAAGAGTTCATAGCGAGAAGCGACTGGATGAGCCGTTTACCCAGGGCCCAGAGCGACATTTCGTGCTCTGCAGCGTCCTTAAAACCCCCTATGTCCAGCCCCTCTCTGAAGATGCTGACCAACCAAATCCAGGGCACGCCCCTCAGGTATCGGCATCCAATCGAACACATCACTGCACTGATGGTCTGAAGCACTGACTGGTCCGGCATTCATTCGTTGGGCGTGATCACTTGTTGGCGGGAAAAGCTTGGGAACGGCGAGGAGAGGAGGTACATTTCTATTCTTCAGCAAAGAAACCACAGGCTGGTTCTGACAAGTGGTTTTACTTCTCAGAAACCCGAGTGCACGTGGCGCCGCATAGGGCTCCCAACATTGTCCCTTTTCGACAATTGCAAATCTTTCCTGCATTCCCGGGAAATCACTTAATGGCCGTATGAGTCATGCTCCTTTCTTGTCCTGCACGTCAGCGGACATGTCACTCTGTCGTCTCCTTTGGATAGGAGGCATTCATCACTGGAGGATAGCACTTCTCGACGGGAAGGGTGAACAAAAGAAAGAAAGCACTTCCTGCTATTTCCCGCAGGGGGACGTTTCTTTGTGTTTTTCCAGAGGTTCTCTTGACAGGGTCAATTTGGCATTTGCAGGTTGTCCACAAAGCAAAACAGGCTTACAAAACAGGATTCCTGGAAACAGGCTCACTTAGAGCCATTGGACCATCACCACATTTCCACAGCACTTATTCATGCCCACAGGCGAACAATAGAGCGCGCAAATGCGGATGCACGGTCGTAACAGCCTCCTCCCCCGCCAGAAGAGTCTCGGAGGGCAGCAGTCCCAGCTGCTGCATGAAGAGACGACTTAATGGCCTGCACGTGAACGCTTGAAGCTCGCTGTTGCTTGTCGCGTTGTCTTGATTGTTGTAGGCCAAATTGCTCGAGCTGTCTGAAACTCAACCACATGTCGAAGCAAGCACTCGGCTCTCGTCTGAAGAGAGCAGGTTAAAAGAAAACTGCCATTGTTGTTCGAGAAAAGCCCACTCTCAAGACGTTCAGGACCCACGTATTCCTAGAAAACCAAACGTGCTGCTTTACATAGCCACACATATACAAGCGCACGAAAAAAAAAAAAACCTGATTATCAATTTGGATACATGGTGAGGAACATCTCGGACCGCTTAGAAAGAGCGGCTAAGCGCGTCCGCATTCCCATTTAACTTCCCCTTTTTGTATCTTATTTCAAAATTGTACTGCTGTAAAATCAAGCTCCACCTGAGAAGGCGACTGTTCTTCGATGTCGCAGTTTGCAGCCAAGCCAGGGGACAATGGTCCGTCTCTACGGTGAATTTGGCCCCTCCAAGATAGCACTGCAATTTTTGAATGGCCCATACAATGCAAGCGCATTCTTTCTCTGACGCGCAATAAGCCCTCTCTCTAGAACTCAGTTTTCTGCTCAAGTAGAGCACGGGGTGCTCATTACCGTCGTCATCTCTCTGGCAGAGAACAGCACCTAACCCTCGATCACTGGCATCACACTGGACCGTGAATTCTCGGCCATAGTCTGGAGCTCGCAATACCGGACGGCTAATCAGCACAGCCTTCAGGTTTACGAAGGAGGCTTCCTTTTGTTCGTCCCAGACTACATTTGTCGGTTCTGTCTTGCGGAGAGCGTCGGTCAGAGGGCTAGCCAAAGCTGAATAGTTAGGGATGTAGTGATTGTAGTACCCAGTCAGACCCAGGAATGCTCGAATTTCCGTCTTCGTGCTCGGCCGCGGGTAGTCTGCTACCGCAGAAATCTTAATCTCGCTGGGTTTCCTGAAACCTTGACCTACATTGTGACCCAAGTAGTCCACGGTCGCCCTTGCCAGGCAACATTTCTCGGCCTTTACGGTTAGTCCAGCTTGACGCAAAAGGCTCAGTACAGCTCTTAGATGTACCATATGGTCCGGCCATGAGTCGGAAAAAACCGCAATGTCATCTAAGTAAGGCACTGCGAATGTTTCACACCCCTTTAAAACCCTATCCATGAGTCGGGAAAAACAAAATGGAGCATTTTTGAGCCCGAAACTCATCATTGTTGGCTGGTAGCTGCCCGTCGGAGTGACGAAAGCCGCGTATCTGCTGGCGCGTTCAGTGAGCGGTACTTGCCAGTATCCTCGAGTAAGGTCCAGCGTAGTCACATATGCCGCTCTACTGACCTGTTCTACTCTCTCCTCAATATTCGGAATAGGATACACTTGATCCCTGGTGAGAGAATTTAGCTTTCGGTAGTCTACCACAGGCCTAGGGTCTTTACCTGGAACTTCTACTAAGATCATAGGCGAAGCATAATCGCTTTCCGAGGGTTTTATTACTCCCAATTCCAGCATGTGAGTTACTTCCCTATCCAGTAATTCTCTTTGCCTTGGAGAGAATCGGTAGCACCTTGATCGCACTGGCACGTCTGAAGTCAGCTCAATATCGTGCTCAGTCAAATCAGTTCTGCCTGGCCTGTCCACGAAGCAGGCCTCAAACTCTGTTATTATCTCGCCCAGATCGGACAGCTGGGATTTCTTTAGTTCTCCTCTCTGCTCCGTCTTTTTGAGAAGCTCCTGAGCGTTGCTTCCTTTTCCGCTGAGGCAAATCAAGTTGTCCCCCATCTCCTCGGGAAGGTTTAACGTTAGATTTACCACGGCTTCCCTCTGCACATAAGGCTTCATAAGATTGCAATGATAAATGCGCACTTCTTTACGCCTACCGGGAATTTTCACTGCGTAGTTAGTGTTAGAAAGCTTTGCAACGACTTCAGCCGGTCCTTCCCACTGTACTTCGAGCTTATTCTGCCTTGAACTTCTCAGCAACATCACCTGGTCCCCGATACAAAACGTCCTTTGACGGGCTGTCTTATCATAGTACACCTTGGAACGAGCCTGGGCTGACTTCATGCTGGCCTCAACGAGTTCCTTAGTGTTATGTAAGCGATTCAAGAGGTTCAGAATGAATTCTACTACTGTTGGGTCTTCTCCGCGCCCCTCCCAGGCTTCGCGCACCATTCGCAAAGGTGAGCGCAGTGACCTTCCGTACACCAACTCGGCTGGGCTAAATCCAGTGGATTCGTGCGGCACTGACCGCAAAGCGAAAAGCGCTGCAGGCAGGCAGGTATCCCATTCGCGCTTGTTTTCATAGCACAGTCCCCTCAGGACTCGTTTGAGAACAGAGTGCCATCTTTCTACGCTGTTGCTCTGCGGATGATGGATCGAGCTATGCACTACCTTAATGCCGCATCGCTCAAGAAATGAGGTGGTGAGGACACTCGTGAAAACGCTACCCTGATCACTTTGGACCTCAAAAGGGAATCCAACTCGTGCAAACACTGACAGCAGCGAATCCACTACACTCTCGGACGTCACCTCGCGCAGCGGAACAGCCTCTGGAAACTTTGTGGCTGGGCATAACATAGTGAGGATATAACGGTACCCTGACTCTGTCACAGGAAGTGGCCCAACTACATCTATTACTAACCGGTGAAACGGCTCGGTAATGATTGGTACTAACACCATCGGAGCTTTCCACTTATCTTGCGCCTTTCCAACCCGCTGGCACGTGTCGCATGATCGTACAAAATTTTCCGTGTCCTTAAAACATCCAGGCCAATAGTATTCTTGCAACAGCCTCTTTGTTGAGAAGAGGTACCGCTAGCTGGGGACAATTGCCCGACCTCTTGCTCAACTCTAGTTCTAATTTCCGGAGCTCAATTTCTTGGTCCAGCTTTTTTTCTTCTCTTTCACGCTTCTTTTCCTCTTTTTCCCACTCACGTTCGCGCTCCTTTTCCTCTTTTTCCCGCTTCTTTTCCTCTTTTTCCCGCTCTTTCTGCTGTCTGAGCTGCTCCTTTTTTTGACCGATGAGGTTCCATGCTTCACTGAGCTCCTCATCATCGGTTCCCAGATCAGTGATTGCCTTTATAATCAAGGGTTTTCGTGCCAAACCACTTGTATCAATTCCCAATTCCTCACACAATAGCAACAGGTCCGGTTTCTGCAGCTTTTGTAGGTCCATGATCGCTCCGAGTGTCGGCTACTTCCAAAACAACAGTGCAAACTACCAAACCTAAAGGCGTTTCAACACTTTTTACCAGTTCTAAAATCTAACCCTGTTCTAGAACCTGGTCCACATCAGAAGAAAAGCCAAGCACTCACCCACACATGCGATCGATGTTCCGAGCTGCTTTCTTGTTGGCCGATTGTTGCTCCTGCTTGTTGCTTGAGATGCCACCTCCGATCACAAGATGTTGTAGCTTGTAGATCCAGATCCCACCTCCAGTCATCAGATGTTGTGGCTTGTAGATTCAGATCCCACCGCTGGTCACCAGTTGTCGTGACGCTGGGGCTACGTCGACCCGGCCTTCACTTGGTAGCGTGCAGAGACTCGGGGTTGAAGAAGGACTGAATCTTCGAAGTTGGTAAAATATGTACAAGCAGGTTTACTGGCACTTTGAGAAAACGTATTTACAAGAATATTTACATGAAAAAGAAGGGTACATCAGCAAAATGGCAAGCGTTAAGAGTTCATAGCGAGAAGCGACTGGATGAGCCGTTTACCCAGGGCCCAGAGCGACATTTCGTGCTCTGCAGCGTCCTTAAAACCCCCTATGTCCAGCCCCTCTCTGAAGATGCTGACCAACCAAATCCAGGGCACGCTGTTACGACCAAGCATCCGCATTTGCGCGCTCTATTGTTCGCCTGTGGGCATGGAAAAGTTTTGTGAATATGTGGTGATGGTCCATTGGCTCTAAGTGAGCCTGTTTCCAGGAATCCTGTTTTGTAAGCATGTTTTGCTTTGTGGACAACCTGCAAATGCCAAATTGGCCCTGTCAAGAGAACGTCTGGAAAAACACAAAGAAACGTCCCCCTGCGGGAAATAGCAGGAAGTGCTTTCTTTTGTTCACCCTTCCAGTCGAGAAGTGCTATCCTCCAGTGATGAATGCCTCCTATCCAAAGGAGACGACAGAGTGACATGTCCGCTGACGTGCAGGACAAGAGAAGAGCATGACTCATACGGCCATTAAGTGATTTCCCGGGAATGCAGGAAAGATTTGCAATTGTCGAAAAGGGACCATGTTGGGAGCCCTATGCGGCGCCACGTGCACTCGGGTTTCTGAGAAGTAAAACCCCCAGAACCAGCCTGTGGTTTCTTTGCTGAAGAATAGAAATGTACCTCCTCTCCTCGCCGTTCCCAAGCTTTTCCCGCCAACAAGTGATCACGCCCAACGAATGAATGCCGGACCAGTCAGTGCTTCAGACCATCAGTGCAGTGATGTGTTCGATTGGATGCCGATACCTGAGGGGCGTGCCCTGGATTTGGTTGGTCAACATCTTCAGAGAGGGGCTGGACATAGGGGGGTTTTAAGGACGCTGCAGAGCACGAAATGTCGCTCTGGGCCCTGGGTAAACGGCTCATCCAGTCGCTTCTCGCTAAGAACTCTTAACGCTTGTCATTTTGCTGATGTACCCTTCTTTTTCATGTAAATATTCTTGTAAATACGTTTTCTCAAAGTGCCAGTAAACCTGCTTGTACATATTTCACCAACTTAGAAGATTCAGTCCTTCTTCAACCCCGAGTCTCTGCACGCTACCAAGTGAAGGCCGGGTCGACGTAGCCCCAGCGTCACAACGACTGGTGATCAGCGGTGGGATCTGAATCTACAAGCACGACAACTGGTGCCCAGCGTTGGGATCTGAATCTACAAGCACAACATCTGGTGATTGGAGGTGGATCTGAAGCTACAAGCCACAACACCTTGTGATCGGAGGTGGCATCTCAAGCAACAAGCAGGAGCAACAATCGGCCAAGAGGGCAGCTCGGAACATCGATCGCATGTGTGGGTGAGTGCTTGGCTTTTCTTCTGATGTGGACCAGGTTCTAGAACAGGGTTAGATTTTAAGAACTGGTAAAAAGTGTTGAAACGCCTTTAGGTTTGGTAGTTTGCACTGTTGTTTTGGAAGTAGCCGACACTCGGAGCGATCATGGACCTACAAAAGCTGCAGAAACCGGACCTGTTGCTATTGTGTGAGGAATTGGGAATTGATACAAGTGGTTTGGCACGAAAACCCTTGATTTTAAAGGCAATCACTGATTTGGGAGCCGATGATGAGGAGCTCAGTGAAGCATGGAACCTCATCGCCCAAAACAAGGAGGAACAACTCAGACAGGAAAAGAGGCGTGAGCGCGAACGTCAGAGGGAAAAAGAGGAAAGGGAGCGCGAACGTCAGAGGGAAAAAGAGGAAAGGGAGCGTGAACTTGAGAGAGAAAAAGAGGAAAGGGAGCACGAACGTGAGAAGCTTGAGAGAGAAGCAAAAAAGCGGGAGCTAGAAATTGAGCTCCGGAAATTAGAAGTAGAGTTGAGCAAGAGGTCGGGCAATTGTCCCCAGCTAGCGGTACCTCTTCTCAACAAGGAGGCAGATTTCAAGATGTCAAAGTACATGCAGCCATATGTGATATCAGGGGATATCGGTCTGTATCTGGGTAACTTTGAGCGAACTTGCGAAGAACTGTCCTTCCAGCGAGACACGTGGTCTCAGAGATTATTGACGGTTCTGCCCTGCGAGGCAGCGGAGGTTGTCGCGCGGCTAAACAAGGAGGACGCGGACAACTACGAGAAGGTCAAAGCTTGCCTTCTGATTTTCGGAGACAGAGATGTGCAGGCCTTAACACGTTCAAAGGCGCGAGAACTAGCTACACTGCTCATTTCAGAAAAATCAACAGCGGAGGAAACGGCAGTTAAAACAGTGGTAAATGCGGAAAATAGCGGGCCAGAAAACTTTGAGAGCGAGGCATCTCAGATAAGTCAACATGAAAGTGAGCTTGATAAGACACGGAATGAGGACGTTCTTGAAAGTAACCTCTTGCCGCCAGTGTCTAGTAATCTCACGAGACTTTTAAGTGGAACCCGAGAGGACTTAGCTATGGAGCAAGCCAATGATCCCAAGAATAAGCTCGAAGTACAGTGGGAAGGACCTGCTAAAGTCGTTGCAGAGCTTTCTGACACTAACTACGCAGTGAAAATCCCCGATAGGCGTAAAGCAGTGCGCATTTATCATTGCAATCTTATGAAGCCTTATGTGCAGAGGGAAGCCGTGGTAAATCTAACGTTAAACCTTCCCGAGGAGATGGGGGACAACTTGATTTGCCTCAGCGGAAAAGGAAGCAACGCTCAGGAGCTTCTCAAAAAGACGGAGCAGAGAGGAGAACTAAAGAAATCCCAGCTGTCCGATCTGGGCGAGATAATAACAGAGTTTGAGGCCTGCTTCGTGGACAGGCCAGGCAGAACTGATTTGACTGAGCACGATATTGAGCTGACTTCAGACGTGCCAGTGCGATCAAGGTGCTACCGATTTTCTCCAAGGCAAAGAGAAATTCTGGATAGGGAAGTAACTCGCATGCTGGAATTGGGAGTAATAAAACCTTCGGAAAGCGATTATGCTTCGCCTATGATCTTAGTAGAAGCTCCAGGTAAAGACCCTAGGCCTGTGGTAGACTACCGAAAGCTAAATTCTCTCACCAGGGATCAAGTGTATCCTATTCCGAATATTGAGGAGAGAGTAGAACAGGTCAGTAGAGCGGCATATGTGACTACGCTGGACCTTACTCGAGGATATTGGCAAGTACCGCTCACTGAACGCGCCAGCAGATACGCGGCTTTCGTCACTCCGACGGGCAGCTACCAGCCAACAATGATGAGTTTCGGGCTCAAAAATGCTCCATTTTGTTTTTCACGACTCATGGATAGGGTTTTAAAGGGGTGTGAAACATTCGCGGTGCCTTATTTAGACGACATTGCGGTTTTTTCCGACTCATGGGCGGACCATATGGTACATCTAAGAGCTGTACTGAGCCTTTTGCGTCAAGCTGGACTAACCGTAAAGGCCGAGAAATGTTGCCTGGCAAGGGCGACCGTGGACTACTTGGGTCACAATGTAGGTCAAGGTTTCAGGAAACCCAGCGAGATTAAGATTTCTGCGGTAGCAGACTACCCGCGGCCGAGCACGAAGACGGAAATTCGAGCATTCCTAGGTCTGACGGGATACTACAATCACTACATCCCTAACTATTCATCTTTGGCTAGCCCTCTGACCGACGCTCTCCGCAAGACAGAACCGACAAATGTAGTCTGGGACGAACAAAAGGAAGCCTCCTTCGTAAACCTGAAGGCTGTGCTGATTAGCCGTCCGGTATTGCGAGCTCCAGACTATGGCCGAGAATTCACGGTCCAGTGTGATGCCAGTGAACGAGGGTTAGGTGCTGTTCTCTGCCAGAGAGATGACGACGGTAATGAGCACCCCGTGCTCTACTTGAGCAGAAAACTGAGTTCTAGAGAGAGGGCTTATTGCGCGTCAGAGAAAGAATGCGCTTGCATTGTATGGGCCATTTAAAAATTGCAGTGCTATCTTGGAGGGGCCAAATTCACCGTAGAGACGGACCATTGTCCCCTAGCTTGGCTGCAAACTGCGACATCGAAGAACAGTCGCCTTCTTAGGTGGAGCTTGATTTTACAGCAGTACAATTTTGAAATAAGATACAAAAAGGGGAAGTTAAATGGGAATGCGGACGCGCTTAGCCGCTCTTTCTAAGCGGTCCGAGATGTTCCTCACCATGTATCCAAATTGATAATCAGGTTTTTTTTTTTTTTTCGTGCGCTTGAATATAGATGACTATGTAAAGCAGCACGTTTGGTTTTCGAGGCATACGTGGGTCCTGAACGTCTTGAGAGTGGGCTTTTCTCGAACAACAATGGCAGTTTTCTTTTGACCTGGTCTCTTCAGACGGGAGCCGAGTGCTTGCTTCGACATGTGGTTGAGTTTCAGATAGCTCAAGCAATTTGGCCTACAACAATCAAGACAACGCGACAAGCAACAGCGAGCTTCAAGCGTTCACGTGCAGGCCATTAAGTCGTCTCTTCATGCAGCAGCTGCGGCTGCTGCCCTCCGAGTCTCTTCTGGCGGGGGAGGAGGCTGTTACGACCAAGCATCCGCATTTGCGCGCTCTATTGTTCGCCTGTGGGCATGGAAAAGTTTTGTGAATATGTGGTGATGGTCCATTGGCTCTAAGTGAGCCTGTTTCCAGGAATCCTGTTTTGTAAGCATGTTTTGCTTTGTGGACAACCTGCAAATGCCAAATTGGCCCTGTCAAGAGAACGTCTGGAAAAACACAAAGAAACGTCCCCCTGCGGGAAATAGCAGGAAGTGCTTTCTTTTGTTCACCCTTCCAGTCGAGAAGTGCTATCCTCCAGTGATGAATGCCTCCTATCCAAAGGAGACGACAGAGTGACATGTCCGCTGACGTGCAGGACAAGAGAAGAGCATGACTCATACGGCCATTAAGTGATTTCCCGGGAATGCAGGAAAGATTTGCAATTGTCGAAAAGGGACCATGTTGGGAGCCCTATGCGGCGCCACGTGCACTCGGGTTTCTGAGAAGTAAAACCCCCAGAACCAGCCTGTGGTTTCTTTGCTGAAGAATAGAAATGTACCTCCTCTCCTCGCCGTTCCCAAGCTTTTCCCGCCAACAAGTGATCACGCCCAACGAATGAATGCCGGACCAGTCAGTGCTTCAGACCATCAGTGCAGTGATGTGTTCGATTGGATGCCGATACCTGAGGGGCGTGCCCTGGATTTGGTTGGTCAACATCTTCAGAGAGGGGCTGGACATAGGGGGGTTTTAAGGACGCTGCAGAGCCCGAAATGTCGCTCTGGGCCCTGGGTAAACGGCTCATCCAGTCGCTTCTCGCTAAGAACTCTTAACGCTTGTCATTTTGCTGATGTACCCTTCTTTTTCATGTAAATATTCTTGTAAATACGTTTTCTCAAAGTGCCAGTAAACCTGCTTGTACATATTTCACCAACTTAGAAGATTCAGTCCTTCTTCAACCCCGAGTCTCTGCACGCTACCAAGTGAAGGCCGGGTCGACGTAGCCCCAGCGTCACGACAACGCCCCTCAGGTATCGGCATCCAATCGAACACATCACTGCACTGATGGTCTGAAGCACTGACTGGTCCGGCATTCATTCGTTGGGCGTGATCACTTGTTGGCGGGAAAAGCTTGGGAACGGCGAGGAGAGGAGGTACATTTCTATTCTTCAGCAAAGAAACCACAGGCTGGTTCTGACAAGTGGTTTTACTTCTCAGAAACCCGAGTGCACGTGGCGCCGCATAGGGCTCCCAACATTGTCCCTTTTCGACAATTGCAAATCTTTCCTGCATTCCCGGGAAATCACTTAATGGCCGTATGAGTCATGCTCCTTTCTTGTCCTGCACGTCAGCGGACATGTCACTCTGTCGTCTCCTTTGGATAGGAGGCATTCATCACTGGAGGATAGCACTTCTCGACGGGAAGGGTGAACAAAAGAAAGAAAGCACTTCCTGCTATTTCCCGCAGGGGGACGTTTCTTTGTGTTTTTCCAGACGTTCTCTTGACAGGGTCAATTTGGCATTTGCAGGTTGTCCACAAAGCAAAACAGGCTTACAAAACAGGATTCCTGGAAACAGGCTCACTTAGAGCCATTGGACCATCACCACATTTCCACAGCACTTATTCATGCCCACAGGCGAACAATAGAGCGCGCAAATGCGGATGCACGGTCGTAACAGCGGATACGTACAAGCGGCTCATTCTGGTATACCTAGTGAGGGTGTGCAGTATTGGCAACCGCACCCGCTATACCTTGTACTCAACACGAGTAAGTGGATCCAACACGTGAACGATATTGCGAATAAGAATGATAATAATGGCCCACACAAGAACAGAGCGAGGCGTCAGCTGCACGAAGTGTCGCACCATACACATAGGCGCTGAATTCGTCCTTTTCCCTCCTTTTTCATTTTAATACACACAGCGCACCCAGCCTGCTAACCGCTTGCCTATCGCTGTCAACCAGAACCAAGTAGCCAAACCGTCTTACACGCTCCAACGGTAACTTCTGGCAAACAAAGGTGGGAAAATGTCGGGAGCGTCGGACAGAAATAGGCGCGCTCCGTCTCCTCCGCGACAGATTCTCCCTCGACGCGATTTTGAACGCACGGGTAGCTTCCCTCGGCGGCCTTCGCCACGGCAACTCAGCAAGCCCGGGGTCCACACATTCGACAGCGACCGCTGGGAGACTGAAGTGAATTTGCTGCCAGCATAACGCCCCGCTCAAGAAGCGTGAGCACTGCGCCCATGACCCACTTGGCCCACGTGTCTTGAGCCTTTGAGGCTTCGACCAGCAGTGCGTACTGGAGCAGCGGGCAATGCGTTGTTATGGTTACATGCCCCTTTTCTTTAAGCCACTGCTGACAACAACGACTTTTTAGTGCTCGGTTAAATTGCTTCAGCGTGTGAGACGCACGGAAACTCGAGTCAGCACGCTTCCTTATTCGTTAATGGGGGACAAATAGAATTAGATCCAAGCTCTCCTAGATTTACGATGGCATTGTCCTTGTTATCGCTGTGACAGAGTATGCATGCCTGAAATCGCCATTTCAAGGTCGCGGGGTTAATACTGATCCATGAAAATCGATCACTGCAGCATCATTCTGCTGCCACCTAATGATAGTACGCCATCGGAGGTCGTCTGATCCGGGTGGTAAGGAGGCTGGCTTTTAGCGGAAGACATAAAATTGCATGTCGTTAAATAATGCTTTGTTTGCAAGGAAGAAGGTATTATACAAAGACATTGGCAAGCAGCTATGTTATCACAACAAACAGGCATGCTATACCTCAAAGGAGTATCCTGTTTTATGTTCGCTGATTTCCGAGGCCTAAAGGTAACCTTGAAATAACGGCTTGAGGGGCTAGTTGGTGCATCATCGTATTCAGATATGTGTATCTTTTCCTGTGTTTGTGTTTGTTTGTGCCACATATCTGAATACGATGTAACCTTGAAACACAACGCGTCATGCAGACGATATTAGGACAGTAAATTTTCACCGTGGTGTAGTAAAAACGAGATCGCAGAGGTAGCGTTAACACAATTTTTGACACAAATTGTATACGAATGGGTGTGTGAACGACACAGGTTCTCAAGCAAGTTGTCCGAAATGAAAGGCAACGTCTCAGTGAGCAAACAAGTGATTTGCACTCTTGGAAAAAAAAGGGGGGGGGGGGGAGGGGGGGGGGGCGTATTTCAAAAGTATATTCGTGATCCTTTTTCGATTTCTGATCATTTTAGTCCTTTTTCGTTGGCCGCTGTTGTCCGGTAATGAGATCGTGGCTTCAAAGCGTCCGAGGGAAGCAACGCGACTACTGTATACATTTACGACCTGACCCGACCGTTGGCCGTTTTTTGAGCCAATGGTATAAGCCAGCGTGTGCGGTAAGCGGCGAAGGGTGTCGTTCACATGCGAAATTGCTGCATTGTGATATCTGGGAGTGGCCACTTGCTGCTTTAGGCAAATCAGAAGATATCGCCGACGTCGTGCAAATGAACGATAAATTTAAACTGATATGATGGCTTCTTTATTAAGACCCTTGGTGCTTGTTCAATTATAAGAAGGCATAAATCATGTTATATTCGCTACCGCCCGCGGTTTTATGTTGTGAACGACAAAAATGAGGCCATTATCTCAAAATTTCTGCCAATAGACTTTTATTTATTGAATAAATAATCAATAAATAAAAGTCTATTGGCAGAAATTTTGAGCCTCTACCTTTAAAATATATATCGGCGTTGGCTGGCGTGATAACTGTTTTTGAAAACATGAGCCCTTAGTATTCGGCAATTAAGCTTCACTGATAATAAGTAACACTTCTTTTTTGTCAGTGGGCGTTCGTGAGAATGCGCCATCCGAGGCTATTTCGAGCACCTTATTAAACCACAGGATACGAAAAGGCTAAGAAAGTTTCTTTTTACTGTAGCTTTTTACAGGTCCCGGAACACTTACAGTGAATTCAGATGTACATAACTGTGCCGTCATCATACATTGCAGGGGACAACTAGATCCAATTTTTTTCCTTAGTAAGAATTATTTGCATGATCATTTCTGGCTATGTTGATATTCCTGTTATTTCAAAGGGCGCCATTTATTCTTGAAATATGCGATATATACGGTAAAATGTTTCTTCCCGCCAAGTGGTTGATTGATTGATTAAAGGTTTATTTTCTACATCCTCCGCCTCCACTGCTGCTCGAGTCCGACCACGGCCTGAAGAACGGTGACCGGCAACTCTGCGACTAAAGACTGGCCTAGTCTTAGGCTAAGAAATTCGACCTAGTGACGTCAAGATCACCGTTGTCAAGAGCGTAACGAACTCTATGCTTGCAAAGACGAACGGTAGCGGTGACACCCGTTTCTGACTTTTTATCATATTGAAGATTATTGAAGCTCTATTTTCGGCGAAACGAGCTTCTTTGTGTTGAAACGTGTGAATGTATGTCAGCTTCAATTCCTCCTCAAAATCCTTAGAAGGAAACATTTCGCATTCCTCGTTACCATGCGTGTGTCACTTAGCAAGACCGCCAAAAAGGCATTTTCAAAAGCGCCCTTTTTCTTCCCCTTGTCCCCTTGCGATCTCCTCCCTCGTGATCATCCGCGGTGGCTCAATGGCTGCGGTGTTCGGACACCGATTTAGGCTACGGGGTCCAACCTTGACCACGGCAAATATGCGTGTGGTCCAAAACAGCCCAGCCCTCGACTACGGCGACTCCCATCCCACAATATGCTACCTCGGGACGTTAAATTTAACTCCCATGTGTACTATATCATATGATTTCATATCTTTTTCAATCATAACTGAACTCAAGGACACGCGGTTAACTGGCGGCTCTGTGCTCCAACCATCGCGCACAAACTATTCCCAGATAGGAATGGCGTATGCTTCGAGCGCGCTAGGCAGCAAATTCGTGTCGAAGATCTTAGCGGTTTCAGACAGGCTAAAGCGACGTCTCTCCTTGCAGAGACAAAAAAATAATAATAATAAAGTTTGGTATTACGATCCCCACGATCTGTCGTGGACTGTGTTACTCGGCCTTCTATCTTATCCAAGGCTCACAGTTTCAGAACAACACACGCAGTACTTCCTGTTTCGAGCTCTGACGCAAATGTACGCTTGAACACGGAACAGTGTAACGCAACTGGGAGGCTTCCAGCCGAGGAAAGGAAGTTGCGGCAACCTTCCCCTCTGAGGCTGAGTCGAGAGTCAAACAAACGTTGACGCTACGTCGAGTAGCAGTACTGGCGTATAACGTGGTAGACGCCTGTTTTGGCAGCTTACGTGTAACAGTAGCTCAGTTGCAAGAGCGTAACCGTCAGCACAAAGCCGTTAATGGCATGGAATATCTATGCTCCCTTGCCCAAGAACCAGGGACACGTGGGGCACTGGACAGGCCTAGTGTGACGCGCTTTCTTCCAACCTGTTGATGAACCAACCTTGCCTTCTCACAGCTCCATAAAACCGCAGTATGCGGGCTGACTGTTTATTCGGATCAAGTTTGTCGAGCTACGCCTGTCGTTATACATTTGTTCTTTGTTTACAACTTGAATGGGTGCGCAGGCATTTTGCACTGCGCTGATAATTAATGCTCGATAATCTGCCTAGATGATCTCAGCTGGGTCTTGAAGTGGAAGCGAGCACCAGCAGCAGAAGTATGGTGCGGCTCTTTACTATTACACTAATTAAGCACACCCGGTGATCGCCGGTCTGTCGTATCAAGGCTAGTTGGTCTTCCGACGAACAAGACTCCAGCCAGGCATCCTAGTAGACAGGCGGGGCATGGAAATAATGTGCAGAGAAACATAAACGTAACAAGGTGGTTCCTTGTTGTCGGTATCTTGTGTCGATTGAAATATTTTATGCCAAAGCGTATTAAGGAAATATTGTATAATGCTTTGTTTTCTTCTGTTGTTAAGTATTGCTTTTTGGTGCGGGGTACCACGACGTTTACTAATATTAACCGCTTATACCTCCTTCAAAAGAAAGCCGTTCGAAATGTTATGAATGTTCCCCGACTTGGACACACTGAACCAATTTTCAATGAACTTCAAATTATCCGCTTGCCACAATTATACGAAACATTACTCTTGCGGCGGTATGAAATCGGTGTTCACAATAACAACTGCCTGGTAATAAAACTGTCAGGATTGCAACGCAAAGAGTCCATATACACTACACGAACGATAACCAAATGGCTTGTACCTAAGATCCGAACAAATTATGGTTACCAAATGCTGAGCTACACTCTCCCGCATGAATTAAATAAACAGTATGAACGAATGTATAAATAATGAAAAATCGATTGTTTTATGTTTGTTCTTGTTTCTAAAAATGATATTATGCTATGTACTTCTGCAATGCCTCTGTAGGGTGCGTCGGCCTCGTCAAGCCTTTCTACTGGCTTTTTGCCGGCGCACCCAACATCCTCAAGATGTTAAATAAACATTATTCTTCTTCTTCTTCTTCTTCTAAAAAATCTCATAGCTTGCGGTCGGACCTTCCGTCCATTTGAGACGTTGATCGCCTGTTTCACAGCGTGCGCTATAACAGTGTTCGATCCAACCAAAGACAGCTTAATACATGAGAGATTGATTCTTGGAAGTTGTGGCGCCATGCTTTGCCGGGTAATGCCCGTAAAAATAGTCCCTCTAGCGCACTAATATATTGTCACGATGCTTGCAGTCATTACATTGCACTCGGAATTGTGACCAGCAGTGGGCTTGCAAGGGCATAATCACGGATTGAATGGATTAAATGCGACATCACGACAACCAGTGCACAGGTCAATGGCTGCAAGGCCTCCATTGAGGAGCATTTGCGTGTTGTTTTGGTTTTGAATAATCTGAAAGAACAGGGTGACGCACCTCCCATACGCACGCTTTTCTCGCGCTTATTCCAGGGGCCACTCTCGTGTCTTCAAGACGTGTTTTTGGCGGATCGAACCCGTGAGCACTTAGCCGTGAGGCAATTGATCCACCATCTAAGATAACAGGAATTAAGACTATTAGATAGCTCTGAAGATTTCCGAAGGAACCATGCGGCTTGCTAAACGGGTTCTGCACTCCCTTGGCAACAACTTGTGAGATGAAGTGAGGGCTCCTTTCCGTCCACATACATGCTTTTTATTTTTTTCACTTTTGCGGTTACAATGCACTTTGGCATGCCCCTATACACACATGTGGTGAACCTGCGCTTGCACTTTGCTTGCGCTTTACGACGTTGCCGCCAAGAAGCACAGTGGCAGATCCCTTGTCTGCAGACCGCTCGCTGCTGAGCACAATCGCAGGCGCCGTGAACTGTCTTGCGACGTGACAGGCAACGGGTGCCTCTTGTTCCAGGTCGACACTCGTCGCCGTCGTTGTCGTCTTCAGTCTCGAGGAGCGATAAACAAGGGACAGGGTCCATTCATAACCATGTGAAGCGGAAAACTACTACGCCCACGCGGCTCTACTACTACTGTCATGACGCGACCGCACACAACAACGACACAGAGCGACAAACACGCTCGCTGCCTCCCACGTCAGCAAGCCGACAATGCAAGGGCGAGACCGCAGCCAGAAGCCTTCAGGCGTCGCCGCGTAGAAGGTTGTGGGAAAGCATTCTACTAGGTCAAGTTCGAGGCGTCCTTTCGTGACAGGCACTATAAAAGTTCCCTTTAAGAACATTACATAGATTTAAAAGAAGGGGGGGGTTACGAAAGAAGCAGTCTAAGGACGATTACGATAACGATACTCTTTATGGCATAATTGGAGTTCAGATATTTGTGCGTTTCCCCCCCCCCGTTTTCGATATATTTATCGAAGCGAAGAATTGATGTTTATATGTATGTATGTATGTATGTATGTATGTATGTATGTATGTATGTATGTATGTATGTATGTATGTATGTATGTATGTATGTACGTACGTACGTACGTATGTATGTATGTATGTATGTATGTATGTATGTATGTATGTATGTATGTATGTATGTATGTATGTATGTATGTATGTATGTATGTACGTATGTATGTATGTATGTACGTACGTACGTATGTATGTATGTATGTATGTATGTATGTATGTATGTATGTATGTATGTATGTATGTATGTATGTATGTATGTATGTATGTATGTATGTATGTATGTATGTATGTATGTATGTATGTATGTCCCCTTCATGGATCACTGCCTTGTCGTGGCGGAGGGGCTTGCGAAACTCGATGAAGTCGTGAGCTCTGCTGTGTAGGGCCACCCAAGATAGACAGGTCACGGCAGAGAGTTCTGACAAAATGTGACTCACTGGAGAAGGTAATGGCAACCCACTCCAGTATTTCCTGCCAAGAAAACCCTATGGCCAGTCACAATACCATTAATGATATGGCGCCGGAAGATGAGCCCCCCAGGTTGGAAGGCGTCCCATATGCTACTGGGGATGAACAAAGGGCGATTCCTAGTAGCTCCAGGACGAATGAAGCGGCTGGGCTAAAGCCAAAAGGACGCTCAGTTGTGGATGTGTCGGGAAGCGACCGGAAAGTCCGATGTTGCAAGGAGATGTATCACATAGCAACATGGAATGTAAGATCTATGACGCAAGGTAAACTGGATATCGTCAAGCGAGAAATGGACAGATTGAACATTGATATCTTGGGTATCAGCGAGCTCAAGTGGATCGGAATGGGAGAATTTAACTCCGGCGACCATTATGTCTTTTATTGTGGGCACGAATCCAAGAGAAGGAATGGGGTCGCTCTCATAGTAAACAGAAGAATGGGCAAAGCAGTGCTTGGGTACAACCCCAAAAACGACCGAATGATTTCACTTCGGATCCAAGGTCACCCTTTCAACATAACAGTTATCCAAGTCTATGTACCGACCACTACTGCTGAAGAAGCTGACGTTGAGAGATTTTATGCGGACCTACAATGCCTTTTAGACCGCACTCCATCATCAGACGTCGTTTTTCTCATAGGAGACTGGAATGCTAAGGTAGGGAGTGAAGAAATAACCGGAATTCAGGCAAGTTCGGTCTTGGTGAGCCAAATGAAGCTGGGCAGAGGCTAGTAGAGTTTTGTCAAGAAAACAACCTGACCATAGCGAATACTCATTTTCAACAGCACAAGAGGCGCCTGTACACATGGACTTCGCCGGACGGTCTGTACAGGAATCAGATCGATTATATTATTTGCCGACAGAGATGGAGAAGCGCTATACAAGCAGTAAAAACAAGGCCTGGGGCCGATTGTGGCACCGATCATCAGCTTCTTGTTGCCAAGATTAAGCTCGATTGAGAAAAACGCAGAAAACTAGAAGGCCTTTCAGGTATAATCTGGATCAAGTTCCATTAGAATATGCTGTGGAAGTGAGGAATCGATTTCAAGAATTAGATCTAGAAGACAAACAGCCCGAAGAGATGTGGACTGATGTTCGTGATATAATACAAGAAGTTGCTACTAAGGTAGTTCCAAAGCAAAAGAAATGCAAGAAAGCAAAATGGTTATCTGAAGAGGCTTTGCAAATAGCTGAGGAAAGGAGGATGGCAAAAGTTATGGGGGAAAGAGAAAGATACAAGGTTCTCAATGCGGATTTTCAGAAAATAGCAAGGAGAGATAAGAATGCCTTCCTGAACATACAGTGCCAAGCAGTTGAGGACAACAGCCAATTAAGGAACACAAGAGCTCTGTATAAGACAATCAAAGATATCAAAGGAAGCTTCTGTGCTAAGATGGGCGTGATAAAGGACAAACGAGGCAAGGACCTCACTGAAGCCGCAGAGATAAAGAAGAGGTGGCAGGAATACACAGAAGAACTGTACAAGAAGGACCCGAATGTGCAAACCCAACATAAGACGGTTGTGGTCACTGATCTCGAGCCGGGCATCCTGAAGAGTGAAGTTGAATGGGCCTTAGCCAGCCTTGCTAAGAACAAAGCTAGCGGAATTGATACAATTCCAGCTGAGT
Source organism: Amblyomma maculatum (assembly GCF_055883805.1). Taxonomy (NCBI): domain Eukaryota; kingdom Metazoa; phylum Arthropoda; class Arachnida; order Ixodida; family Ixodidae; genus Amblyomma; species Amblyomma maculatum. The sequence continues at coordinate 6,036,667 of NC_139352.1, read as the reverse complement.
TGCTTCAAAACCTCAACCCTGACGCTGTTAACATTCTGCATACATTATGTCAGAAGATTTGGACAACCCTGCAGTGGCCACAGGATTGGAGGAGGTCAGTTTACATCCCTATTCCAAAGAAAGGCAGTGCCAAAGATTGTTCCAACTACCGCACGATCGCGCTTATTTCGCATGCTAGCAAGGTGATGTTGAAAATCCTCCAAGGTAGGCTGCAGCAGTATGTGGATCGGGAGCTTCCGGACGTGCAAGCTGGGTTTCGCAAGGGCAGAGGAACTAGAGACCAAGTTGCCAACCTTCGCTGGATCATGGAAAAAGCAAGAGAGTTCCAGAAACCCATCTACTTCTGCTTTATTGACTATGCGAAAGCGTTTGACTGCGTAGATCACAGCAAGTTGTGGCAAGCTCTCCAAGAGATGGGAGTTCCAATTCACCTCATCTGTCTCCTCAGGAACCTGTATGAAGGGCAAGAGGCCACAGTCAGAACTGGGCATGGTCTTACTGATTGGTTTCCGATTGAGAAAGGAGTGAGGCAAGGCTGCATACTGTCGCCCTGCCTATTTAACCTATATGCAGAATGCATCATGAGGAAGGCTGGTCTGGACGATTCTTCAGCTGGAGTGAAGATTGCTGGAAAACGTATCAACAACCTTAGATATGCGGATGATACCACTTTAATGGCAGAAAGTGAAGCGGAACTCAAGAGACTTCTGATGCGCGTACAAGAAGAGAGTGAGAAGTTTGGGCTTAAACTGAACATTAAAAAGACAAAGATCATGGCGTCTTGCCCTATCAAGTCCTGGAGCATCAAGGGACAAGAAGTGGAAGCTGTGACAGATTTTCTCTTCTTGGGCTTCAAGATTACCTCGGAAGGAGACTGCAGCCATGAAATTAGGAGACGCCTGCTTCTGGGAAAGAGAGCAATGGTTAGCCTTGACCGCCTAGTAAAGAGCAGAGACATTAGTCTGCCAACCAAGATCCGTATAACTCGTGCTATGGTCTTTCCAGTTGTGATGTATGGATGCGAGAGTTGGACTGTGAAAAAGGCTGACCGCCGAAGAATTGACGCGTTTGAATTGTGGTGCTGGCGAAGACTCTTGAGAGTTCCTTGGACTGCCAGAAGATCAAATCAGTCAATATTGTCGACCATAAACCCTGACTGCTCATTGGAGGGTCAAATTCTAAAGTTAAAGCTCAGCTACTTTGGTCATCTGATGAGAAGAGAGGAGTCGCTGGAGAAAGATTTGATGTTGGGAAAGGTTGAGGGTCGCCGGAGAAGGGGTAGGCAGCGAACGCGATGGTTAGATGGCATCCTCGAGGCACTGCAGATGAAATTATGTGATGTTAGGAAGATAGTGAGAGACCGGAAAGCGTGGCGTGACATGGTCAATAGGGTCACGAAGAGTCGGACACGACTGAACGACTGAACTGATGTATGTATGTATGTATGTATGTATGTATGTATGTATGTATGTATGTATGTATGTATGTATGTATGTATGTATGTATGTATGTATGTATGTATGTATGTATGTATGTATGTATGTATGTATGTATGTATGTATGTATGTATGTATGTATGTATGTATGTATGTATGTATGTATGTATGTATGTATGTATGTATGTATGTATGTATGTATGTATGTATGTATGTATGTATGTATGTATGCACGTGCGCGCGCGCGCGCGCGCGCGCGCGCGTGTGTGTGTGTGTACGTGCGGTTACAAAGCATCCTTTATGTTTCTCACGAGCCAATGAAAATTCCTCAGGAGAAAAGATGAGCAATCAATAAGCACAAAATAAAGCGTAGACACGAATGGAGCCGGACTACTGGTGACCGATGATGAAAAATGACTGCAATTTTAAACAATAATTAATTATGGTTTAGAGTGAATCCCAGATTAGCTGTTGTAAATATATGAGTCATCTAAAGGGTGATCCATGCAATGGTTGGAGGGGCTGGTATAGGCGATATAACCGGAGCGGATGTATCGGTCCCTCTTGTTGGGAGCGGTCGGAGATTCAGTCCCTTGTTGAACCATGCATGTCTTTTCGCGAGGGATGGTCCGCATCCGCCGGGCACATGCGCAAGCCAGGTGGGCCCCGAAGCACCCTACTGTGCGCGCCTTGCCCCCTTTGACGAGCAGCGATCGGGTCCGCGAAATGACCAGGTCCATCTGTACAGCTCCTCTGCGGTTAGCCCGGCCTTCTCGACATCTGGTCAGAGAGATACAGAGTCGTTTTGAACTCTTCGACCGAAAGTTTGTACTTGCTGTGATCTCTGTGAACACCCTATCAGTGAGTGTTTTCATGTCATGACTCACGAAGCAGGCAAATATAAAAATATAAACCTACATTTTTATCTGGTGTTTCTTTAATCCACCATGTCGACTACTCAGACGTTTCTTAGTCTTTTTCCGTAGCAAAAAAAAAAAAGCCGGGGAGGGGGGGTTCAACTCAACTTCCCATTTAAAATCTCTCGCTTAGCTGAGGGACTTTAAATCCGTCCTTGCAATGTATACATGAGACGTAGAATGAAGAACGGCCATCTTCTACACTGTTTCGGTCTCAGACTCTACATTTCAGAGCACTGAGGTGCACTATCCCTCATCGGTGCCGAAGTAGCTGAAACCATACAATTCTTCATCAGTTATGCAAAATGTTCACTATTTGCTCGCAATGTTGTTGCTCCAAGTTTCACGATATCATTTCAGTTGTGCGCGAGCGTTGAAATATGCAGATGCAACCCTGTACACCTCACCGCTAAACTTTGTCAACAACTTGCTCGAACGAGTCCTAAACTATGAAACAAACGCAGGAATTCTGGCGCGGTGACAAGTAGGTTGCGCGTTGCATCTCTGTCCGACCCCGAACGCACAGAATCGCAATCACTTGCATAACGCGCCGCAATCCCACAGGGACCTGTCATCCTAGCTATGAATCAAGGAACGGTAAATGTTGACACTCTGAAACAGACTGCAAACTCTGAAACAGACTGCAACTGCTGGAACTGATGTCGTGACTTCGGCACCGTGTCCCGCTAAAACCACGTCAGGAAAGCGGCAAAACCTTACCGGTGACGCAGGTTGGAAGGCTCATGGCAGCGATATACGTACCAGGAAGCTCTGGCACTGGCATGACGCTTCCATGGACTAATGGTGTACGGGTAAAAATAGTCTGCTCACTCACTCACCCCGGTCAGAGGTGGGCTGATGGATGACACCCTGCTAACCTTGTTTTATTATAACATGACTGCGCAGCTTGGACTTGTTCTGGCTGGTCGACCGTGCATTTATATTTTCTGGACTGTGAGTCAAAATAATAATAATAGTAAAAAAAAAGTTTGTTTTTCTGGTTAATCTGCAGACGAAACCTGATGAACCCGATTAACATACACGCATATCTGACGTATATGTATAAGTTGGAAAGGAACCTCATGTGAGCAATACATTTCTTGAACTTCTCCATATAAAAACTTAGGTTCAGCAGGTACTTCTCGTTTGAGGGAGCTAGGCGCGAAAAGTGTGTGTGTGTGTGTGCGTGTGTGTGTGTGTGGGGGGGGGGGGGGGGGTATGAATTCGCCCTGGTCGGTTGTACTATAAGGAAAGCATGTTTTAAAAAACACGTACTCAAGTCAAGTTTTACGCATAGCTCTCCCTGTTGGCAGTTAAAGGTGCAGCAGCTTTTCTTCCGTTCATTCAAGGATCGAGGCATATGACTACCTGTGTAAATGTCATTTGTATAATTCTGAAGTAAATAATTATTTCAGGGGAGAAAAAAAGTCTGCAGATCGAGATTTGCCGAGCTATCCACATGAAGGCACATCGTGACTATGAAAACTTTGCCCTTTCCGTACTGCGCGTCTCCAGCTGGAAATATATTCGCTCTGATGGCATGCCCTGTCAGGAAACATTGTCCTGTTTCCTCTTTTTCGTCACATAAAAAGTCTGCTGTTCGAATGCCCCGTACGTTCCCGTGGTTATCAACGCCAACATTTCATGCACGTTTAGAGGTGATAGAATGCGTTTTTCAAAACAAATCCTAAGACGCGCAGTATAGTCTGGAGTGTATATAAACTCAAACACGAATCCGTAGAGCCGCATTGAATACGAACGGGTTATATTTAGGAACATTCCCTGCTTTTGCCTATAATCCATATTAAGAAAAGAAAACAATGCACGTGAAACAACGAAGTACCAGCAGCGACGCAGAGCCAAGTCATGGTGGATTTCAAAAGACGGAACACCGATCCCTACTAAGAGGTACTCAAAACTCAGCCCTTATTTTAACTCGGTTTCCTTCAAGCCATAAGTACAGGAAAATGAAAATTTTCTGCTGATGACGGCTGTCGTACCGCAGTATCAAATCTCGGCGTTTGAGAAGAATGACAGGTCCCGACCTCCCGTTTCCTAAACCTTACTATGCACTACTACGTTTAAAAGTCAAGGGGTCTGTGTAAGACTGCGACGCCTGGTTGGACCCTTGATCCTCTATGCCTCGATCCCGTGCAGTCCGATTGCAGCAGCGGTGCGTCGTCATCTATCCGTCAAATGAACGTCAAGCGAATTATACTAAAACCGATGAAGACCTAAACAGCTTTATAGCGTATTCATCTCGCTTGAAAAAAAAAAAAAAAAAGAAGAAAAAAAAAGAAAAAAAAAAAAAAAAAGAAAGGATTCTGCGGCTCTAGCGGGTGCGTTCAGCCGCGGCCGGTCTCGAGGGAGAGAGCGCGCGCAGAGAAACGCGCTCTCCCTCGAGACCGGCCGTGGTTCAGCGAAGGAGGATGCTCGAAAAGTTCGACATTCGCACGCACCCACTTATCACCCACTGATCAAACGCACAATATGCCAAGAGCCGCGCCTTGGTTGGTGGCGCCATCTGACATCGCTACTTGAAAGCAATTTCTTTCCTTCTCGAGCGCGGAAACTGAATGGGTCAGTCGGCCACAGCGACCGACACGATTTCCATGGACGTGATGAAAGAAGAAAAACCCTAGGTGTGTACATGCCGGTACGTTTTGAAGGAACACAGAAGTGCTGGAAAAAAGTCTACAGCTCATATAGTCTGTCTGAAATGAAATTAGTGGGCTACGTAAATACCAAGGGTGTTGTCCCCGTTGGTAAACTTCGATGTCCTTACTGAAAGGTTCTACCTCCGAGCTGAAACAACGTCATAATAATTTCAAACGGAAGTAATTTTTAAAGCGGCAGCGCATAATGATTTGGGTTATTTTTCTGCTTCTTTTCAACTTTGTGCTGAAAACAAGTGTTATGTTGATACTAAGACCCCGAAACTTTTCAGTTATTGCTTTTGTTCTGTGGCAAATTCGCTTAAACTGTCTCGAAAGGCGCGGTGGCTTCAGTTCAATTCCACGGTCCTTTACATGCTTCTTTTTGGAACACCGGGATGACTTGCACACAACGTATATCTTCGTGGGAAAAAAAAAAAAAAAAAATTAGCTGCAGTGTCTTTAGTTGTTTCGCGACTCATTTGTATCGTACAACTTTCGAATGTGAAGAATCCAGTCTTTGCGGTTTTTCGTAAAAACCCGAGCTTTCGATTGCGGTTCTGGGATGTGTGTATAGAACTTGCAGTGACAAATAGCGCCGCCAAGGAATTGTAGTGCGAGACGATGGAATGCTAGGCGCGCGCTCCTCTTTCACTTATTTTCTTCGCCTTTTCTTCTCTTTCGTGACCTCGTTGTCAGCTGGCGTGCCTTACTGTCTGTCCCGTATCTTGCCACCCCCCCTCCCCCTCGTTTTTCCAGCCGTGAGGCTTACACAGTGCCCAAGTGGAACGGCTCGCCACCGCTCTCCTCTCGGCGTCGTTCGAAAGCGTCTTTTCTGACGCCGCATTCCGAGCGTGCCTGGGAGCTGACTTGTCTCCTCCCGCGCCGCCTTTTTCTCGCAGCCTGGCGCGCTTTTCTTGTCATTTATTTCTCCGTAATCTCTTCTTTTCTGAGCAGCTAGGGGGCCCCTAAAGCTCGAGCCATGCAGGGGAAAGGCACGGAAAGGCAATCGCGAGAGATGATGGCGCATTCAGGCGCCGAATCATCGCTTGTTTACTGGATGCACTAGTACACAAAGTAGTCTGAACCGCAGTCCGAACGAGACGTACGTGGTGCTAGCTGGTGCAATATCGTCGTGAGTGAGCGTGGCAGCTACTCCAATTGTGCCTCTTATGCATTTTCGTCATTGCAAGAGCACAAAAGACTTGCACAAAAGAGAAAGAGGGGGGGGGGGGGGGGGCGAGAACGGCCGGACCGGAAACAGCTCACCTTGTGTTGACACCGCACTGTTTGGTATATGTATAATCATAAATCCTGATAGCATGCCCTGCCTTGAGATTTTGGAAACGTATTTTTTTTTTTTACATATTGTTTAACATCACAATAGCAATCAATATATCAGCAGATCCTCCCTCCGGATTCTAATTCCTTGCTATTCTTTTTTCAAAAATGCTCCCCACTGGTTCCCTATGGCAGTCTGCAGCTTAATGTTGTGAGCACAGAACAGACTTCACAGGTAAAATTTTGGTTGGCATTAAATACTAGACCATTTCTTTCAATATGGTTGGCCCTTACTCACCCCATTGCTCCTTATGAAGAGGTTTAATTACTCTTTATGAGCAGAGCAGGAACTTGAGAAGCAAAATTTCACTAGGCATTGCAAGCTTAGGCCATTTATGTCAATATGCTCTTAAAAAGGGTCTTACAATATTATGCAGTAGCATCACAATTATTGTAAAAACCGCAAACTAAATTAGTTTCGTATGGCAGTTTTAACTACTCACTGCGAGCACATAGAAAAATTCCGAAGCAAAATTTTGCCATGCATTGGAAGGTTAGACAATTCCCATCAATACGTGCATAACAGTATCTAATAATATCTCGATAACTTGCCTCACAATTAGAAGGTGTACCCAGGTTCTTGATTTGTATTATAGCAAATGTGTAAGTTTGAAAATACTCATTAGACCATAGTCTGCAGCTGCCCTGTTAGTCCTTACCAATGCGTCATTAAACCAAGAAATTTCATACACTTCTACTAAGCGACTGTGTTTGATTTCGCACCTTTGTGACCGACTGACTGCTCTTATAGAGCAATCTTTCTCTGTCACATTTACCTGTGAAATGAAAAAAGTGCAAGGAAGACGCATTTTCGGCTGCGTGGCACTCAACTGTCATCCCAAATTTTCGGTTGTTGAAAGTTATTTGTGAATGTCCTTCCCAAGATGCCTTTCGGACGTTACCCTGAGCCCACGACAACATATCGTTGCGAGGGCACATCCACTTTATGACCCTATATTCATTTCAGCCGACTATGGTAGGTCCTCGTGCGGAAAGCTAACAAGGGGGGCACAGCGTGAAAGGAAACACCTACCACACACTTGCCAATCGGAGTTCACGTACCTCACCATTCCAACGCTCGCATCTTGTGGGCCACTCGGAGGAATAAAGAAATAAAGAAGGCATAGGCGAGAGTACACGTCCCCCGCGGCTTATCTTGCTCCGCGTGAGGAGCGGGAGCCGCGCTGGAATGTAAACACGACGGCATGCCTCCGTTCGGATAGCCGCTTCTTCCCCGCAAGGCCACTGGGAAAGACCGCAGGAAGGGGCGTGGCAGAGGCGAGTTGTTGCTATCGCGTGACGACAGCGCATGTGGCTTCTCTCAGTCCCGCACGTTTTCTGACCTTAGATGGCATCGCCGTAACGATTGGGTCAAAATTTGACAGGAAGTACTACAACGCTTGCACGCTGCCTGCATGTGCGACAGCATCTTCTCTGTCGAAAGAAATTCCACGCTCAATCGACACGCGTAGCAGCCGTTGCTGCTTGCCTCTTCGGGCGTGTTACATGGGACCCACAAGAGTGCATTGACCAGGGTTTTGGTGATCAATACCAAATAAATTGTTGTCGTTATCTGTGATTGTATTTCTTTCGCCCCAACGCTTGCTGGCTGGCATTTTCGTTTATAGCAAAATCAAAAAACAGCGCCGCTACTTGAGACAAAGTGGGTTTGTCTCGAGTAGCGGCGCTGTTTTTTGATTTTGCAATGCACCAACTAGCTAAGATTTCCGTTCTTCTGTCGTTTATAGCAGCGTTTGATGTTTCGTCGGTTATTTGCGTCAACCTCGGTTTTATATGGAGCGGTCGTGGTGTCACGCACCTTTCGGGCATTCATTTCAGGTCTTTGTCTTGCGAAGAGCGTAGTCAAGCGGATGATGATAATAGTACGCCCAACTACGCTGCCTCGCCTAACCTCTCTCAAAATGGGCACAGTTGTGGGCGTTGAAGAGGTGTAACAACGCGGTAAAGAGCGATTACAACTTAGGACAAAAGAAAAGAAGCACTGCAGTTCGTACAATGGGTCATGGTCTGCGTAGTGCTGTGCTCCATAAACCAATCCCCACAGTAAACATGACCAGGCTTTTGACGTCCAGGAAACGAAAGGCATATTACATACCTGTATATAAGAATAGGTGAGTAGAAATACTGGTACCAAGGGCAATGCATTTACAGTATGTTAGCTCTTTTTTTAATGTACAGTTAGCAGGAAATTTCATTGCACAACGCTGCCAGTGGAGATCGGCTGCTTCGTCATCGTTGCCAGCGACGATTGATGCGCATACGCGGCAGAGGCGGAATTCCGCTTCATCCCCCATGCAATGCTCACGCGCTCGCTCCTTTCATTCACCGTCACGTGAAAACAGAGAAGAGCCTCGCGCAGGTTTCAGCATCCGAGCGCGATCTTTATGCGCGGCTCCTTTTTCCGCGCGATCACCTTGCTCTTCGGTTTTCAAGCGCGCGTGACCATGCGAGACATTCTCGCGAACCGGATCACACATCCTTCTCCCCACTCCGCGCGCATTCTTGTAATACTTTACCCCGCTTCCCGTACAGCGATCTTTCCGCTATATACCCCAGCGGTGTACGGGGCTATACTTAGCATGTGTACGTACAGCTTACGCTCCGGCTTCATCACGACCTCTCGGCGTAAAAATGGTCCGCTTTTTCCGGAGACGTCATTTTCCACCGAAGAGCAGCATTTTCGGCGCAAGGTTTCCGCCATCCAGGGCGGCTGCAATGCGCAGCGTTACTTACCATAGCGGGTGTGTCCACGGGACATTTGCTACAGGTCACTGGCTGCATATATGCACTACCACGAGAAAACGTGTACAGTACACGCACGCACAGTCTTTGTCAAAAGCTTAGAGCCCAGGGGGTCTGCTTCTAAGCCGTGTAGTTGCGCTTAATTTTAATTCGTGGAATTTCATTCTTCCCATTTACATAGGCGGGAAGATAATGTTCTTACCTTCTGGAAATTTGGAACCCTGGGAATGCGGTACGAGCCACACGGTGTAGCTCAGAAGCAGACCCCCTGGGATCTAAGCTTTTTACAAATACTGTACACATAGGGAAATGTTAGCTCCCGCTCCTCACGTGTACTGCATGCAGTTGAAATGCGCGGCCCTGTATACCTGTCACACTGTAAAAGGAAGAAGTACAATTTCGCTTAACTTCATTTCACTCTAATATTTCGCGCTCCGGAACAGCGCGGAAGCTGGACATTGCTGGTCGATATTGTCAGGTAAACAAAAATACTCCATGAATGTGTAATTAAAAATAATAAATGAAAAGCTAAAAGGAAAGACGGTCAGCGCATCGTGGCAAAGGAAACATGGAAAATTGCAGGTTCACACGTCCCTGGCTGTATTTCCTGTCATAGAGAAACGTTCGCAACTTCCGATCGCATATAAAAAAGACAATACAATCTGATTAAAATATTTGATTGCTCAATTCATTTATTATTTCTGTTATTTTTCTTTTGGAATGCGCGGGACTTAACCTGCATCGTGACAAAAAGGTCTTAGCGATACAGGTGGTGCAAGTTTCAAACAATGACGCTTTTTTGATGCGCGGTCGTCGAAAATTCGGAGTGGATCGCTGTCCTGATGGTATACCGGGGCCTCGCGCATTCCGCGTGTTTTCGAGGGCAGAGAGCGATTCATCACGCGAAGAGGGGAGAGCAGAGGTCCTAAGCTTCCGTTGCAGTACCACATTTCTCTGGCCGAAAGTAAAAAACAAAAACAAAACATACCAGGCAACAAACGATGCAAACGCTGAATAAAATTTAAGGTGGATTATCATAGCTTACGTTTTTTTTTTTTATGCATATGCTGTAGTTCATGCATCCTTTTGGCATTCCGAAGGTTGCCCAAGGAAGAGTAGAATTTTATGCGCCAGATTAACCTTTTCCACTTGCAAGAGGGCCTGTAACTAGCCGAGGTATACCGATTGCCCAATTAGGATTTAAGTGACACGATCGACTGGTTGCGCGAGGCCGAGCGAAATATTGCGCCCCAGGTTGGCTAGAGCCACCTCTAGGGTGGCTCCCTAGGCCGCCGAATATCATCCCACCGGTTACGGGCCAGGCACTTCAAACCAGGAACGGCAGCATGCACTCTAAAAATGGTTGCTTGTTTCGGATTCAGGCAGTCCCTATGCATTCGAGCGCGAGGGAGTCTCAGATTCCTTTTAAAAACTAGGCGAGACCCTCTGAATTAGTCCTGTAGAGGTATATATTGTGAGCCTTCTGTGGACCTTCTTTCATTTGTACATGCCATCATCATCTTCTTTCATTTGTACATACTGTTACGACCAAGCATCCGCAATTGCGCGCTCTATTGTTCGCCTGTGGGCATGGATAAGTTTTGTGAATATGTGGTGATGGTCCAATGGCTCTAAGTGAGCCTGTTTCCAGGAATCCTGTTTTGTAAGCATGTTTTGCTTTGTGGACAACCTGCAAATGCCAAATTGACCCTGTCAAGAGAACGTCTGGAAAAACACAAAGAAACGTCCCCCTGCGGGAAATAGCAGGAAGTGCTTTCTTTCTTTTGTTCACCCTTCCAGTCGAGAAGTGCTATCCTCCAGTGATGAATGCCTCCTATCCAAAGGAGAGGACAGAGTGACATGTCCGCTGACGGGCAGGACAAGAAAGGAGCATGACTCATACGGCCATTAAGTGATTTCCCGGGAATGCAGGAAAGATTTGCAATTGTCGAAAAGGGACAATGTTGGGAGCCCTATGCGGCGCCACGTGCACTCGGGTTTCTGAGAAGTAAAACCCCTTGTCAGAACCAGCCTGTGGTTTCTTTGCTGAAGAATAGAAATGTACCTCCTCTCCTCGCCGTTCCCAAGCTTTTCCCGCCAACAAGTGATCACGCCCAACGAATGAATGCCGGACCAGTCAGTGCTTCAGACCATCAGTGCAGTGATGTGTTCGATTGGATGCCGATATCTGAGGGGCGTGCCCTGGATTTGGTTGGTCAGCATCTTCAGAGAGGGGCTGGACATAGGGGGGGTTTTAAGGACGCTGCAGAGCACGAAATGTCGCTCTGGGCCCTGGGTAAACGGCTCATCCAGTCGCTTCTCGCTTTGAACTCTTAACGCTTGCCATTTTGCTGATGTACCCTTCTTTTTCGTGTAAATATTGTAAATAAGTTTTCTCAAAGTGCCATTAAACCTGCTTGTACATATTTCACCAACTTCGAAGATTCAATCCTACTTCAACCCCGAGTCTCTGCACGCTACCAAGTGAAGGCCGGGTCGACGTAGCCCCAGCGTCACGACAACTGGTGACCAGCGTTGGGATCTGAATCTACAAGCCACAACATCTGGTGATTGGAGGTGGATCTGAAGCTACAAGCCACAACACCTTGTGATCGGAGGTGGCATCTCAAGCAACAAGCAGGAGCAACAATCGGCCAACAAGACAGCAGCTCGGAACATCGATCGCATGTGTGGGTGAGTGCTTGGCTTTTCTTCTGATGTGGACCAGGTTCTAGAACAGGGTTAGATTTTAGAACTGGTAAAAAAAGTGTTGAAACGCCTTTAGGTTTGGTAGTTTGCACTGTTGTTTTGGAAGTAGCCGACACTCGGAGCGATCATGGACCTACAAAAGCTGCAGAAACCGGAACTGTTGCAATTGTGTGAGGAATTGGGAATTGATACAAGTGGTTTGGCACGAAAACCCTTGATTATAAAGGCAATCACTGATCTGGGAACCGATGATGAGGAGCTCAGTGAAGCATGGAACCTCATCGGTCAAAAAAAGGAGCAGCTCAGACAGCAGAAAGAGCGGGAAAAAGAGGAAAAGAGGCGTGAGCGCGAACGTGAGTGGGAAAAAGAGGAAAAGAAGCGTGAAAGAGAAGAAAAAAAAGCTGGACCAAGAAATTGAGCTCCGGAAATTAGAACTAGAGTTGAGCAAGAGGTCGGGCAATTGTCCCCAGCTAGCGGTACCTCTTCTCAACAAGGAGGCAGATTTCAAGATGTCAAAGTACATGCAGCCATATGTGATATCAGGGGATATCGGTCTGTATCTGGCTAACTTTGAGCGAACTTGCGAAAAACTGTCCTTCCAGCGAGACACGTGGTCTCAGAGATTATTGACGGTTCTGCCCTGCGAGGCAGCGGAGGTTGTCGCGCGGCTAAGCAAGGAGGACGCGGACAACTACGAGAAGGTCAAAGCTTGCCTTCTGAGAAAGTATAGGCTTAGCGCCGAGGCGTTCAGACAACGTTTTCGGAACGCTACTAAGTCCAGGGACGAGAGTTACCCTGAATTCCTGTACAATTTAAGAGTAAATTTGGGCGAGTGGCTAAAGAGCACAGATTCCTACAGTGATAGGGACGCTGTAGTCGAGCGAATTCTTTTGGAGCAGTTTTATAACTGCCTCCCAGAAAAAGAAAGAAATTGGTTACAGGACCGAGGCGAAATTAAGTCGGCAACTGAAGCTGCCGAACTTATTGAGGAGTATGCTTCGCGCCGACAATTCAGCAACCCAGCAGTGGATAGGCCCCGCAATCCCAAGTTCAGTGTGAAAAACCGTCAGGAAAGGCACTTTGCTAGAGTTGGAAACGAAGAAATGAAGGTTTCTTCAGGCAGAGTCCCTAGAAAGGACGGCAGTGAGAAAAGTGGGGAAGTGACCAACGCGCAGAACACAAAGAACAAGCTTGAGGCTAGGAAGCCGCTCACATGCTTTAGGTGTAATGAGCAGGGTCACATTGCCGTCAACTGCCGGAAAGAAAAGATTGCTTTCTCGTATGTCAGGGACTGCGATGAAAATATGCAGCTTTTAGAACCCTACCTGCATGACCTAGTAGTCAACGGGAAGCCTTGCAAGGTACTGCGCGATTCGGCCGCAACGATGGATGTTGTCCATCCGGCGTATGTGTCGCCTTCCGACTATACAGGACAGTGTGCATGGATCCGACAGGTAGTTGAGGAACAGAGTGTGTGCTTGCCGATCGCGAACGTGGTCATCGAGGGCCCTTTCGGCGAATTAACAACCGAGGCTGCCGTTTCAGGAAAGCTTCCTAAGTGCTATCCGTATTTGTTCTCCAACAAATCGGACATGCTGCTGCGAAAGAGGGGCATCCTTTTCGGAGACAGAGTTGTGCAAGCCTTAACACGTTCAAAGGCGCGAGAACTAGCTACACTGCTCATTCCAGAAAAATCCACAGCGGAGGAAACGGCAGTTAAAACAGTGGTAAATGCGGAAGATAGCAGGTCAGAAAACTTTGAGAGCGAGGCATCTCAGATATGTCAACTTGAAAGTGAGCTTGATGAGACGCGGAATGAGGACGTTCTTGAGAGTAACCTCTTGCCGCCAGTGTCTAGTAATCTCACGAGACTTTTAAGTGGAACCCGAGAGGACTTAGCTATAGAGCAAGCCAATGATCCCAAGATACAGGAGATAAGGGAGCGCCACCGTGCCACTAAGACAGCAAACAATATTTCTTTCGAGATGAGAAAGGGAGTGCTGTATCGCTTATTCAAGGATAAGCGCGGAGTAGAGCGGGACCAATTAGTCGTTCCCCAAAAGTACCGCGGAGACTTACTGCGACTTTCCCATGGCAGCTCGTGGTCATGTCACCTTGGAATAAAGAAAACAAAGCAGAGGCTGTTGCAAGAATACTATTGGCCTGGATGTTTTAAGGACACGGAAAATTTTGTACGGTCATGCGACACGTGCCAGCGGGTTGGAAAGGCGCAAGATAAGTGGAAAGCTCCGATGGTGTTAGTACCAATCATTACCGAGCCGTTTCACCGGTTAGTAATAGATGTAGTTGGGCCACTTCCTGTGACAGAGTCAGGGTACCGTTATATCCTCACTATGTTATGCCCAGCCACGAAATTTCCAGAGGCTGTTCCGCTGCGCGAGGTGACGTCCGAGAGTGTAGTGGATTCGCTGCTGTCAGTGTTTGCACGAGTTGGGTTCCCTTCCGAGGTCCAAAGTGATCAGGGTAGCGTTTTCACGAGTGTCCTCACCACCTCATTTCTCGAGCGATGCGGCATTAAGGTAGTGCATAGCTCGATCCATCATCCGCAGAGCAACAGCGTAGAAAGATGGCACTCTGTTCTCAAACGAGTCCTGAGGGGACTGTGCTATGAAAACAAGCGCGAATGGGATACCTGCCTGCCTGCAGCGCTTTTCGCTTTGCGGTCAGTGCCGCACGAATCCACTGGATTTAGCCCAGCCGAGTTGGTGTACGGAAGGTCACTGCGCTCACCTTTGCGAATGGTGCGCGAAGCCTGGGAGGGGCGCGGAGAAGACCCAACAGTAGTAGAATTCATTCTGAACCTCTTGAATCGCTTACATAACACTAAGGAACTCGTTGAGGCCAGCATGAAGTCAGCCCAGGCTCGTTCCAAGGTGTACTATGATAAGACAGCCCGTCAAAGGACGTTTTGTATCGGGGACCAGGTGATGTTGCTGAGAAGTTCAAGGCAGAATAAGCTCGAAGTACAGTGGGAAGGACCGGCTGAAGTCGTTGCAAAGCTTTCTAACACTAACTACGCAGTGAAAATTCCCGGTAGGCGTAAAGAAGTGCGCATTTATCATTGCAATCTTATGAAGCCTTATGTGCAGAGGGAAGCCGTGGTAAATCTAACTTTAAACCTTCCCGAGGAGATGGGGGACAACTTGATTTGCCTCAGCGGAAAAGGAAGCAACGCTCAGGAGCTTCTCAAAAAGACGGAGCAGAGAGGAGAACTAAAGAAATCCCAGCTGTCCGATCTGGGCGAAATAATAACAGAGTTTGAGGCCTGCTTCGTGGACAGGCCAGGCAGGACTGATTTGACTGAGCACGATATTGAGCTGACTTCAGACGTGCCAGTGCGATCAAGGTGCTACCGATTCTCTCCAAGGCAAAGAGAAATTCTGGATAGGGAAGTAACTCGCATGCTGGAATTGGGAGTAATAAAACCCTCGGAAAGCGATTATGCTTCGCCTATGATCCTAGTAGAAGCTCCAGGTAAAGACCCTAGGCCTGTGGTAGACTACCGAAAGCTAAATTCTCTCACCAGGGATCAAGTGTATCCTATTCCGAATATTGAGGAGAGAGTAGAACAGGTCAGTAGAGCGGCATATGTGACTACGCTGGACCTTACTCGAGGATACTGGCAAGTACCGCTCACTGAACGCGCCAGCAGATACGCGGCTTTCGTCACTCCGACGGGCAGCTACCAGCCAACAATGATGAGTTTCGGGCTCAAAAATGCTCCATTTTGTTTTTCCCGACTCATGGATAGGGTTTTAAAGGGGTGTGAAACATTCGCGGTGCCTTATTTAGACGACATTGCGGTTTTTTCCGACTCATGGGCGGACCATATGGTACATCTAAGAGCTGTACTGAGCCTTTTGCGTCAAGCT